>NC_141888.1:16375959-16682912 GCF_030686135.1 Camelina sativa
TAGAATGGAGAGAGTGGGAATGTGCAAAGCCAATTGGGGAAGTGATTAAACGTACTGGTGGCAAAGAAAAGAAGAAATGTCATTATGAGACATTCGAGTTTCATGGCAAACGATATGGACTGGTGAGTTTTATTTTGTTATAAGATTTTGAGTTAAAAAAAAAAAACAATTTGTGTGATAAGACTATTTTAATGAAACTTTTCTGTTCTATATGTGTAATTCTTGTAATACCCATTTACATTAGGCTTTTTTCTTAATTTTGGTAGGAAGATACAGTGCTTTTGGTTCCGGAAATCTCTAACCAAAACAACTATGTTGCGATCATCAAGGTACTACGAAATATGGAATTGTTTTTCATATATATACTTTTAGGTTAATCAAATCATAATCAACAATTAAATATGATTTTTTTCAATTGTTTGTTGGACAGGATATTTATGTAAAAGAAATAGATGGACTTGTGAAGTTGGAGGTGCAATGGTTTTACCGTCGAGAAGATATTGAAATAAAACAAGTTGGAAAGTGGGAATCTAAAGACTCAGGGGAGATTTTCTTCAGTTTCTATCGTGATGAAGTGTTTGCTGAATCTGTGAAGCACGATTGTCTTGTGTATTTTGTGCCAGATGATAAGCAAATTTCAAATTATACTGAGCATCCCGACTTCATCGTGAAAAAGGTTTATGATAGTATCAACAAGAAGTTGAGGAAGTTTTCTGATAAAGGCTTTAATCTGCATCAAAAGGCTGAGATTAATATTCTCGTGGCAAATACAATTTCGAGGATTGCTTATCTCCTTGACAATAAGGAATTCCAAATGACTAAGATTTCGAGGCGTAAAAGATCAGTTAGGAAAAGATGTGTCTCCAAAACTGAGATAGAGAGTTCTGGAAACAATGCTGATGAGGTCTCTGAGAAGGTAGAATCATTACCATCCAGTGATTTTGATCGTGACAAGAAAATGACTGAGCTTTTGGAAGCACTACTTCAGCACATATGTTGTGCAAGTAAGGAGAAGCAAGCTGGCGATGTTGACTTTATGTCACCAGATAATGTTGTTGTGGTGGTATTTGCTCTTGAGCAAGCTTTATATGATTCTTTTGGAGAAGATATACCAAAGTATAATTATAAGTTGGAGCTTCTGGTTGAGCAACTCAAGGTTAGTTTAACTTAGTTCTTTCTCTCCTTCATTTTTTTTTACAATTGTTTTCATGATTTGTTTTGGCATGCATATGTGTTGACGGAAGTCCTAGGCTTTGGCAGTTATTTCATTCAAAAATATAAAATGTGGTTCTATTGGAAGTTGATCTAACGAATTAAGGATGAGAAAATGTTTTAGAATAAGCTATAAGGTACAATAGAACATCGTACACCGTATAAATATATATGTAATTGTTACAAGGAATTTCTCAATAATTTTTTTTCAAAGAAAAGATATAATCATTGGAAGAAATTATTCATTTATGCATATGTAAAATATTATACAAAAAAATTACTCCCTCCGTTACAGAAAAATGTCATTTGAAAGTTTAATCTTGTGTTTACAAAATGTGTTATTTGGTACTTTATATATGCTTTGTATAACATGAAATAATATGGGTTTTAATCATACATGATATATACACCGTATGTAAGTATAGTTACATAATATTACATGATCCAGCTAAGTTCTATACTAATATTCTTTATAAATACATATTGGAGAACATTACAAATTGTGTACCAACCATTGAAGTTAGCTTCTATTTTCTTTAGTTATTTTACTTTTGTATTTGAATGTTTAATTGTGATATCTTATTGTTTGTTTTGTAGAACTCACCAGTATTAGCTAGAAGACTTCTCAGGGGCGGATTAAAACCTGAACAGGTTATAAAGATGAAATGCTATGAGCTGGAACTGGTAATATACCCAAATTTCTTTTAGTAAATATGGAATGTTACTGTTATAGCAATACCACTGAACCAGAATTTCAATGTTTATTGTTAATTACATCTTATGTGATTTTGACATGTTAAATTGCTGAGATGCGCTTTTTTTATATTTTTCTTTATATTTTTTATATATATATATATATAACTTTTGTTGAAACATAGGCTGATTTTGAAGAACTGGAGTAAGATGCTGGATCGGATTCACCTCCAAAAGTGTTGGGCTTAAAGATTTTCTTCTTCTTCTTCTTTTTAATCGGTAGACAGAGTTATTTTATTTTCCCCTACAATATCCTTTCAAGATATGTTGCAGATCATAACTTCTTTTTTCAAGACCTATTATTTTAAAAATTCAAGTATGAAAGTTTAAACAGGTTACATGTGCTGGCATGTATTTTATTGAATTATAGGTACAAATAATTTGTTTTGGGTGCAATTCTCTCATTTAAAAAAAAAAAATATATATATATATATATATATATATATATATATATATATATATATATATATATATAAGTAGTACATGTTAAAACTTTTAATGTTTAGCGTCTTTAAAAAAAATACAAGGATATATAGAACTTAATATAGCATTAATAAACCATGGGTCCAACCACTGAATCAAGGAAATGTCATGCTTAACAGGTTTAATGGACTATAATAATTAAAAGGAACTAAGCCTGACTATAATCAAGTCTTCTTTGCTTATAATGGATCGAATAAATCAAAAAAAGAAAAAAGAAAAGAGAAGGCTCATATTGGGCCTAAAACCAAAAGCCCTTTAGTATAATAATACTCCCGGGGTATTGATAAAAATTTATAGGGTTTTTTTTTTACAAAAGTCTCTCTCTCTCTCTCTCGTCGCCGTTCTTTCTTCCTCTGTGATCAAATCGGCGAGATGGGTCACTCCAATGTCTGGAACTCTCATCCAAAGAAGTACGGCCCTGGATCCCGTACCTGGTAAATTCATCTTCCTCCCTCGCCGATTCGCTTGCTTCTTACATGTATAGAACCAACGCAAGATTTTTGTCTTTATCTGTTGATGAATCTGATCAGATTGGATTAGTTTTGGTTTCAGTTTCCTCTATTGATTCATTGTAGTGAAATAGTATAGCTCAACTGTTAAGTCGCATTTTATGTTTTTGCTCTAATTGTGATTTGAGTTTGTGAGAATTTGAGATTAGCTTTGTCTGTGAGAGAGATTGTTACATTTGGCTTTTTTAACTAGGAGATTAGCTTATGTGTTATGAGATTGTTATATTTGGATTATGTGAGATTAGCTTATGTGTTATATTTGGCATTTGAAAAGATTCTGACTTTGTAATTTTGCAAATGATTGTGTGTGTGTATTTTTGAAGCCGTGTGTGCGGGAACTCCCACGGGCTGATCAGGAAGTATGGATTGAACTGCTGTAGACAGTGCTTCCGCAGCAATGCTAAGGAGATTGGATTCATCAAGGTAGTAGATTCAACTTATGAGAATGTATATACTACTGATTTGCATCTCCTTTCATTAACATGATGATTGTTCATTCTGATTTCGTTTTCTTGTTTTTGCAGTACCGTTAATGAGAGGCGCCTCACTTCTTTGATTGATGCGTATAATAGACAAACATGAATTGCCTTTGAAAGACCCTTTCAAGTTGTTGTTGTTGTTGCATTTATTGTTATTTTCAATTTGTTGCCATTTGTCTCTAATTAAAGCTTTATGTAAAATTTGGAGTAATGATGTTTTAGTTATTCTTGTTTTTTTCTTCTTTCTTTTTTATCAAGTCATATTTTGGTTTTGATTTATATTTTGCATTACTGTGAGATCAGTTTCTGTTTATAAGACTTGTCTAAACATCATAAACTGATAAAAGACACTAATTATGATTAGCCTTAAAATTGCTCTCTTGCTCTCAGTCTGATTCACCAAATTAGAACAGAAAGAAACAACATATTCTAACACATCTTTGCGAGTTGTTTGAAGTTCTTTTTGGTTTTGTTTTGTGTTTTTTTTTTTTTTTCCGTATGCTTATTAATCCCTAAGATTGTCATTTGTCAAAACCTTTAATTATCAAGCTTGTGAAGTCAAACGAAGAACTTGACAAAGTCCATGGGATAACTTTATAGTATCCAGCTTTTAGACCTTATTTATCAGGGAGATCATGATAGAGTTCTTAGGTTTTTGGGTAAAAAAAATTAATCAGAATTGAAAAAAAAAAAAAGTAAGATCTCCTCTTATATAAGAGATGGAATCGTGGTCTAAAGGGCGATACGTGTCGCCATTATATTGGTCTAAATAATAATACAAAAGAGAAAAAAAAAACATTTCGTCGATTTATTTCTTTTTTTCCTCTCTTTCTCTCGGTTGCGATTAATCGACGATTACGATTGATGAATATGGAATCTGAAGCTTGAAGGCTTTGAATCGAATGACCTGGAATCAGAGGAAGGGTATGGATTCGAAGGGACTGGAGAGAAAGAGATAAGTAGCAACGGTGATTTGGAAGCCAATCTCCGAAGAAAGAATCGACTAACAGTTGGAGATTGATGCGGATTGAATATGGAGTCGATTTAATTGGTAGAGAGATTGAATCAATTGGAATCAGAAAGGTATGTTTCTTAGTACAATTGTTTGAATCGGAAATTGTTTTATGATTAGGGTTTTTTTTATTTTGGATCCGAATTGAGGGTTATATGATGTTTGTTGGAAAATTAGGGTTTTTGTTGTGCATGTGTTCCAAATTGATCATTTTATTTGATATTGTTTCACCTTCAGTTTCATTTATCATATAGTAAAGCAACACCTCTGGGTTGATTTTCTGATGATTCTCATTGTATAGTGTGGATTCAGTCTTTTTCTAGATACTAATGTTCAGGTGGTCTCTTTGCAGGCTCCATCTATGGTCTTCATTGATGAATTAGATGCTGTTGGAAGGGAGCGTGGGTTAATAAAGGGTTCTGGAGGACAAGAAAGGGATGCCACTCTTAATCAGGTTCCAAACATTTTAGATTGTGTAATAGTCTTCTTCGGTTTTTAAGGGATGAAAAATTTATTCGTTTTGTTGTGTGTTACAGCTCCTTGTTTCTTTAGATGGTTTTGAAGGAAGAGGAGAGGTCATTACCATCGCTTCCACAAACAGACCAGACATTCTAGATCCTGCGCTTGTGAGGCCTGGAAGGTTTGACCGCAAATTTTTTATCCCTATACCTGGTCTTATTGGACGGATGGAGATTCTGCAGGTAATGACTTGGTCTTGGTGTATGTGGTTTTGTATTCTTAAACTTGTAAATTTGCAAAGTTCTTCCGCAATATAGAGTTTGTCCTTCGGTTCAAAGCTATATCTTTGTTTTGGTGTTGCTGTTTTAAGTCCATGCTCGTAAGAAGCCAATGGCTGAAGATTTGGACTATATGGCAGTTGCTAGCATGACAGATGGCATGGTTGGAGCAGAGCTTGCCAATATCGTTGAGATAGCAGCAATTAATATGATGCGTGATGGAAGAACAGAGGTGTGATCAATATTTTTAGTTCGAATTGTATCTGCTTTTACTTTTGGATGGGTTTGGTTTGGAATGTTAGGATAGTGTACCAATGGTAATATGGTGTGAGTGAATTTGATTAAGCTCTTGGACGTTGTGCTAGAGAAGCAGCTTAGGCTAATAATAAGTTGAATTTATTTTTGATACCAGCAAGTAATCGTATATTCTCTGTAACTCTAATGTAGTTAACAACAGATGATTTGCTTCAAGCTACACAAATATGTATTAATGTTTTATTATGTTTTGTATGTTTGAAAATTAATAAAAATGGAATATTTTTTTAATTTTATAAAATCTTAAATGTTTATACATTTATACCACTTCTATTCTATTTAAAATTTTAAAATTTTTAAAAACAATATTTTCAAAAATAAGAGACCCAAAATAAGAACCTACCAATAAAAAGAAAATTTTATCTAAGAGATCATGGATTCTTATATTCCAAACAGTACACAATTAATTCATAAAAAATTTAAGAACTCCCCTTATATGAACCCCCCAATAATCTTGCTCTTAGCCACCTTGTATCACACAATTTCTTTTAATTTTAATCTATGGTTAGTCAAATCTTAGACAGATTTGCTTGCAAAGATAAGCACTTTTGACTCGTGAAAACTTTGTTGGAACTTTTTTTCTGGTTCTTAATTTAATGAAAAATATTTTCCTAACAAAAAATAATAGTTCTAGAGAGTAGAGATAACAACATATATATTTTTGTTAGGAAAATATTAAACATATATAGGCCACATTACTCCAATTTTCTTTGTTTGGCTGTAGATCTTGGTCTCAAATATATTTTGGGATTCTTCTTTTTTATCGACTATATTATTAACCATAGAACATATTTATATAAGTTTTTTTTCCCAAATTAAAGCCTATAAATCTCTGAGCACGGCACTGTATACATCAAGTAAGATTTGTTCAGGGTTTGCTATGTAAGAGAGGATATGGGCCTTGACAGAAAGAATGGAGATACAGCCCAAGCCCAACAAGATAATCTTAACCTAAGTCAACAGAAGAAGACAAAGTCTTCATCGACAATACAACCCTGCAAAAAAGAGGAGCAGAGCGACACAACAACGCACCAGACGGAACAGACCTGCACAACAAAGGATCAGACCTGCAAGTCAGAGGAACGGTAACAAATTCAAAAGCTCATCAATCCCTATCAAGACAGCTGGTAGTTAAAGATAAGGTTTTCCCCCAAAAGTCTAGATTGTTCTATAACTCTTGTATATAAATAGTGTTGTAAAACTCTACAAAAGATTTAATGAGAAAAGTATATTCAGAACAAATACACCCTTAGTTTCTCTGTTCGTTCATGGTATCAGAGCCATTTTAAGCTCTCACAGGCATTTCAATGGCAACCACATACCCCTTTCCCGACAACGTCCATGTCTCGAGCTCAGTCACGCTCAAACTCAACGACAACAACTATCTACTATGGAAGACACAGTTCGAGTCTCTACTGTCCTGTCAGAAACTCATCGGGTTCGTCAATGGAGCTGTCTCGGTCCCAGCTCAGACCCAACGTGTTACAAACGGTGATGTCACCACCGAAGTCCCCAATCCTCAGTATGAGGCTTGGTTCTGTACGGACCAACTAGTCCGGTCTTGGCTGTTTGGAACCCTCTCCGAAGAGGTTCTTGGTCATGTTCACAGCCTCGAAACCTCTCGTCAAATCTGGGTCTCGCTTGCTGAAAATTTCAACAAAAGCAGCGTGGCAAGAGAATTTTCTCTCCGTCGCAACCTGCAACTTTTTACCAAGAAAGGAAAAACTTTCTCTACTTACTGCAGAGAATTCAAAACCATTTGTGACTCTCTCAGCTCCATTGGGAAGCCTGTAGACGAATCTATGAAGATCTTTGGTTTCCTCAATGGGCTCGGAAGGGAATATGACCCCATTGCTACGGTCATCCAGAGCTCATGGAGCAAACTACCAGCTCCTACCTTCAACGACGTAATCTCAGAAGTTCAAGGATTCGACTGCAAACTACAGTCATATGAGGATACAGACACTGTCACCCCTCACCTTGCCCTCATGACAGAGAAGACGAATCCGTGTGCCCCTCAGTTTGCTCCACATCACAAAAGCCGTGGTGGTCGCTTTGGTCAGAACAGAGGCAGAGGAGGCTATACAATAAGAGGTCGTGGATTTACTCAACACCAGTCCTCCTCTCAAGTTCAAGGAGAGCGACCTGTCTGCCAAATCTGTGGTCGCATTGGTCACACTGCCCTCAAATACTACAACAGATTTGACAACAATTACCAAAGTGATTTCCCAACACAAGCTTTTGCCTCTCTCCGGGTCTCTGAGGAAAATGGTCGAGAGTGGCATCCAGACTCCGCTGCAACAGCCCACATAACATCCTCTACCTCTGGTCTTCAAGGTGTCACCAGTTACGAAGGCAATGATACGGTAATGGTTGGGGATGGAGCCTACCTTCCCATAACACATGTTAGTTCCACCACCATATCTTCCTCCAAAGGTACTATTCCCATTAATGAAGTGTTAGTATGTCCTGACATAAAGAAATCTCTGCTTTCTGTCTCCAAGTTATGCGATGATTATCCCTATGGTGTTTTCCTTGATTCTAATAATCTATACATCATCGATTTAAACACTCAGAAGGTGGTGTTCAAGGGTCCTCGTAAAGAAGGACTCTATGTGCTGCAGAATCAAGAGATTGTGGCTTGTTATTCAAATCGACAATGTGCAGCAAGCTTAGAAACATGGCATCATCGTCTAGGACACTCAAACTCAAGATCTCTGCAGCATCTTCAAGCCTGCAAGGAAATTCAAATTAATAAGAACAGAACATCTCCCATTTGTGAGCCTTGCCAGATGGGAAAGAGCACCAAGCTTCAGTTTTTTTCTTCTACTTCTCGCAGTTTAAAACCTTTAGATAGGATCCACTGTGATCTTTGGGAACCCTCACCGGTTGTGTCAAACCAAGGGTTCAAATATTATGTGGTATTTGTTGATGATTATTCAAGATTCTCATGGTTCTATCCATTACATTTAAAGTCAGATTTCTACTCAGTGTTTATTGCATTTCAAAAGCTGGTTGAGAATCATTTGAATGCAAAAATACGAATCTTTCAAAGTGATGGGGGTGGAGAGTTTACAAGTAATAATTTCATGAAGCATCTTCAAGAGCATGGGATTCATCATCAAATCTCATGTCCCTATACCCCACAACAAAACGGTCTTGCAGAGAGGAAGCATCGACATTTGGTAGAGCTCGGCCTGTCTATGCTATTTCATAGTCACACACCTTTGAAATATTGGGTAGAAGCATTTTTTACGGCCAACTACATCATCAACATCCTACCTTCCTCGGTACTAAATGATGTCAGTCCTTATGCAATGCTTCATCAAGACAAAGTTGACTATTCCTTCCTCCGATTCTTCGGTTCTGCTTGCTATCCATGTCTGAGGCCTCTATCTTAGAACAAATTTGATCCGAGATCACTGCAATGTGTGTTTCTTGGTTATCATAGCCAATATAAAGGCTATCGTTGCCTATATCCTCCCACCGGTAAAGTTTATATATCCAGGCATGTCATATTTGATGAGGGCCACTTTGCATTTAAAGAAAAGTTTCAGCAGCTCTCTCCACCGTATACAACACCCCTTCTCCAGGCTTGGCAACAAATGTACACACACTCCTCCCCGGTGCCTTCACACAGTCTGCAATCGTCCTCCATGCCACCGGGAGATTCTACCACTCCACCGATTCCCAATCCTGTCACGACAATGTCACAAATCGATCCAGAAGAAGAAGTGCTGAACCATGATCATAACCTTGATGAAGATTCCACTGTAGAAACAGAGTCGCCATCTCCCCATTCCTCTGACATAAATACAGAGACAGACTCTGTAATCACTACACATGGTGATCCTCCTCCATGTACAATCACCGTACCAGAGATCACAAACAATCTTCATCCCATGACAACCAGATCCAAGGATGGGATTCAAAAACCGAACAAACGTTATGCTCTTCTTGCCTCCAAACACACTGCAGCTGAACCGAAAAATATTACCATGGCCATGAAGCATCCGGGTTGGAACAATGCAGTCATGGAGGAGATAAACCGAATTCATATGTTGAGAACCTGGTCTCTTACCGAACCAACTGCAGACATGAATATCTTGTCCTCCAAGTGGGTTTTCACAACGAAGCTCAAACCTGATGGCACAGTTGACAAGTTAAAAGCTCGTCTTGTCGCCAAGGGCTTTGATCAAGAAGAGGGAGTGGACTATCTTGAAACCTTTAGTCCTGTTGTAAGGACTGCAACAATACGTTTAGTTCTTGATACGGCAGTTGCTCATTCTTGGCCTATCAAGCAACTTGACGTATCGACTGCATTTCTACACGGTGAATTGCAGGAACCAGTGTTCATGTATCAGCCTTCGGGTTTTGTCGATCCAGACAAACCAAATCACGTATGTCGTCTCACTAAAGCCCTTTATGGCTTAAAACAGGCTCCGAGGGCATGGTTCGATACATTCAGCAACTTCTTGCTCGACTTTGGCTTTGAATGCAGCACATCAGACCCCTCTTTGTTTGTGTGCAATCAACACCAGAAGACCTTGGTGCTCCTGCTATACGTCGATGACATACTCCTCACCGGGAATGATCCATCTCTGCTTGACCAACTCCTCACTGCTCTTAGCACTCGTTTTTCAATGAAGGATCTTGGTCCACCTAGCTATTTTCTTGGCATACAGTTTCAGAATCTATCAGATGGCCTGCTTCTGCAGCAAACAGGTTATGCCTCAAAAATTCTGTTTCAAGCTGGCATGTCGGATTGTAATCCCATGCCCACTCCACTTCCACAACAGCTGGAGAACCTCGACAGTACGCCATTTGCTGAACCAACCTACTTCAGGAGTCTAGCAGGCAAACTGCAATATTTGACAATTACTCGACCGGATCTTCAATATGCAGTAAATTTTATATGCCAAAGGATGCATAGTCCTACTAACTCTGACTTCAGTCTACTCAAGCGGATTCTCAGGTATGTGAAAGGAACCATCAACATGGGTCTTCCAATCCGACGACAAAATAATCCGGTCCTCTCTGCATTCTGTGATAGTGACTATGCTGGCTGCAAGGATACACGGCGATCCACATCGGGATTTTGCATCTTGCTTGGCTCAACTTTAATTTCGTGGTCTGCAAAACGTCAGAAAACTGTCTCCAACTCCTCCACTGAGTCAGAGTATCGAGCTTTATCTGTGGTAGCTTGGGAACTCATGTGGATTTCCTCCCTCCTACGTGATATTGGCGTTTCTCAGTATCAACCCACCCGAGTCTTCTGTGACAACCTGTCTGCGGTCTACCTCTCTGCCAACCCGGCTTTACACAATCGCACTAAACACTTTGACAAGGATTTTCACTTTATCGGGAAAGAGTAGCTCTTGGTCTCATTGAAACGCACCATATCCCGGTGACCCTGCAACTCGCAGACATCTTTACAAAACCTCTCCCACGCCCTTCGTTCTTTGATCTTTGTGGCAAACTCGGCGTGTCTGCATCTAGCGTCTCACCCACGCCAAGTTTGAGGGAGGGTGTAAGAGAGGATATGGGCCTTGACAGAAAGAATGGAGATACAGCCCAAGCCCAACAAGATAATCTCAACCTAAGTCAACAGAAGAAGACAAAGTCTTCGTCGACAATACAACCCTGCAAAACAGAGGAGCAGAGCGACACAACAACGCACCAGACGGAACAGACCTGCACAACAAAGGATCAGACCTGCAAGTCAGAGGAACGGTAACAAATTCAAAAGCTCATCAATCTCTATCAAGACAGCTGGTAATTAAAGATAAGGTTGTCCCCCAAAAGTCTAGAGTTCTATAACTCTTGTATATAAATAGTGTTGTAAAACTCCACAAAAGATTTAATGAGAAAAGTATATTCAGAACAAATACACCCTTAGTTTCTCTGTTCGTTCATGCTACATACCGAGAGAACTAGAGTTTTAAGGCTTGGAGAACGGCAGAACGCTCTAGTAGAAGTGGTAGAAGCTCTTTCCAATCTCGCTTTTTTTACCCGAGAACACTACTAAATCACCGAGGTTATTGAGCACTAGTAATCCACCATTGCAAACATAACAAAATCGCCAGAAACATACACACACAAAGAAAGAATGTTTTACTGTTTCTAACCAAAAGATGACAGGAGATCATAAACTGAAACTGACCTCGACATCAGAAGAAGTCAAGATAAGGGTCTTGACGTTGCGTATCCCACTGATGAGATCCGTCACATCCTCATATCTCTACTCCTTGTGGTTTAGCTTTGGAAATCAAAATTACAATGCAGATGGCCTTGTGGAGCATAATTAGAGCAGTGAAGGTCGTTCGGTGTATCGAGCGAAATAGTACTAAAATGACTGTCACAATCACAGTTATAGGTAACTGAGAGTTCCTTAATGATTTTGTTGGATATGACAAATGACCATGGCGATTTTGGACAATATTTTTGATGTATGGTTAGGTAATATATGAGGAGTAATTTAAATTGAAAAAAAAAAATAGAAGAAGAAGATTAAAAAACACATTAAAAGTTTCTAATTTCGTGGTAAAAGTTAGGCCAATTGTTCACGGCATCAATGACCTCTAAAATTTCGACACAATATATTTCAAAACGAATAGCACATTCCATATCGCCCAAGTTAGGGCATCTATTTCTGCATGGAGTGGAAATAGGAGACGAGAATCCATTCAACTTGATGACGATCCACCCAACACAAACCCAAGACCTTTGATTTGATAATCTACCGATCAAATCATGAGCGGATTGGCACTGGCGCAGAACATATATAAAATTATCATTTAATTTTTCACATATAACATAACGATAACATAAACAAAAGATTATTTATGAATGATGTTTCTCAATTGATAATGTTATTCGTTAATGTGTTGATATGGATTCTAAGTTATATCGTGCCAATTATGTGTTCTAATAATAATAATATTTGATGACACGTTAGAGCACGCGAATACGAGGAAATGCTATCCAACCTCTCGCTCTCCACTTCTAGCTCGGGTTGTTTTATATATTTCCACTTCTCTCAACGACCAAAAGTTTCCATTCTATAAATACTTTTGACTTAACAGTTCCAGAAATATCAAGTGAAACACAAAAGAAAAAAACAAGAAAGAGAAAAGCAGAAGAGCAATGGCTATAAGTTTTATAAACCTAGCTCTTTTGACCCTCTTGGTGTTAATAATTTCATTGTCTTTCGGCGGCATAACAGCAACAAAATCACAGCGGAATGAAGCAGAGATGTTCGAGCAATGGCTTGTGGAGAATGGGAAGAACTATAACGGTCTTGGAGAGAAGGAGAGACGGTTCATGGTCTTCAAAGACAACTTGGAGCTCATCGAAAAACACAATTCGGTTCCGAACCTGACTTACGAACTTGGGTTAAACCAGTTTGCGGATCTGACAGATGATGAGTTTCAAGATATTTACTTGGGGGGCAAGACAAAAAAGACAAGCCTATCGTTGGACTGGGAATGGGATACAACCAATAGATATCGGTACGAGGAAGGAGATAGTTTGCCTGATGAAGTCGATTGGAGGGAGAGAGGAGCAGTTGTTGAACGAGTCAAAAATCAATATCAATTTAGCAACTGTGGTATATTTTCATTTTTCTTACAATTATTTGATATCCGATTGCGATTGCTGTTGACATTGGCGGCTGATAAATATACAGGAGGTTGTTGGGCGTTTTCGGCAGCAGGAGCAGTGGAAAGTATAAACCAGATCACAACTGGTGAGTTGATATCTTTGTCGGAACAACAACTCATCGACTGCGCCACAGACGCCAATGACCGATGTGATGGAGGTGACGCAGCATACGCTTTTATGTTCATTAAGGAAAAAGGTGGTATAGTAACAGATGAAGATTACCCTTATTCTGGCATAAACAATGCCACGTGCAAGGCCATTGAGGTATGTAAAACCAAATATAAATGTTCATCTTTTTTTTTTTTTTTTTGTTGGTATAGGTTTTATTATGGTCACTTATATGTGTTCTTTCATCATGCATGCAGATGATTACCACTCGTAAAGTTACCATTGATAGTTATGAGGGTGTTCCTATACATGATGAGATGTCTTTGAAGAAAGCTGTTGCTAATCAACCTATAGCTGTTGGAATTGACGCTAGAAACATGCATCGCTACACACATGTAATCCTAATCGACACTACCACCAAAATTAAACGTTTTTGTTTTAATTAAATTGACGCTAAACATGCATCGCTACACAAGGTTGTTGATGAAATTTTGTTTTTGTTTTTGTTTTTTGTCTTGTGAATTCTTCCTCAGGGTGTGTTTGCAGGACCTTGTGATACGACGTTGATAAACCACAATGTGCTAGTCGTGGGGTATGGAACAAACTCAACAACTGGTCAAGACTACTGGCTTATACGTAACTCATTCGGATCAACTTGGGGAGAAAACGGATACTTTAAGCTCCTACGTAGTAACATCCAAAATTCAATGGGGATATGTGGAATCACACTAACGCCTGTATACCCAGTCAAGTCGAACTCGTCATTTAATTTGCTGTCTCCCAGTGTGTTCAGATTGGTTTTTTTATTTGTTTTTCAGTTAATTGGTTTGGCCTTATTGGTTTGATATAGTTTTATCGAAAGCCCACAAAAAGGTTCATCGAGATCCCTTCTTTTCTTTTATTTCTATTTTCCACTTCCACAAATAATGAAACTTGGTCTTCTTATTTGTTAATTAGGTTCCACTTTCCACTTTCCATCGTACTTTCTATTTGCTTTAATCTTTATAATTATATCATCAAATAATATTTCTACAAAATCAAACTTTTAGAAAGGGATTTTGGCCAGAAATGCCAGTTTTTCCCAAAAACTTGTCTAAAATGCCACTTTTGTTTTCTCTTCTGAAAAATGCCATTTCCGCACATAAGGAAAAGATGTAATAAGACTAAATTAGCCCTATCATATTATCTGAGAAATGTACACAGGGAGAATTCAAAGAGAAAGAAAAATTTGAAGGGCTTGTCGACATTAATAAGATGGGACTGGCATTAAAGGCAGCGGCGTCGCAACCTATAGTTGTTTATGGGGTAAAAAAAATTAATTAATTGTAGTTAATGAAGAAAAAGGTTAGAGATAATGCTATTTTGTGTCCACAATTAATTATGGAGTAAATTATGGTCGGAGAAGGGGAAGTATATCTTCACATTTAATATGGTTTCAGACAATGAAACATGTATTTTCACATTTATTTTGGTCTGTTGCTAGAGAATGTTGTTGGTGGGAGAGAATGTTGTTGTGAGAATTAAATGTGTTGAATGTTGATGCAGATGGACGGGAGAGTGTGTCTGCTTATGGGTGAGTGGCCATGTTCAGACATGGGGGTGTGGAAGTTTGTTGTCCGTCGCGGGCAAATGGCCAGATTTTTGTCTATCGGCAGATAGACAACGTTTGCAGGGGTGATGGAGAAGATAGTAGAGCTGTTGAGGGTAAAACCTGAGGAAAGCAATATAGAGCTAAGCTTCTGGCACCCAGGAGAAACAATTGCCTTCACAAAAGGTAAGATGCCCCCTGTTTCAGTTGGAAGTGAAGTTGAGTTTGAGCAGTTTAAATCAAAGAATGAAGAGGGTGGGGGCTGTATTTGTAATCAACAAAAATAAGGTGATATCAGTAGAAGAAGGACAAAGCATGTTGTCTATCGGAAAAGAGAACAATGTGGGTAATGATGATGAAGATGGACATCTCGAATTGTCAGTAGAAGAAGAACAAAACATGTTGTCTATCGGGAAAGAGAACAATGTGGGTAATGATGATAAAGATGGACATCTCGAATTGTCGATAATGTATGGACAAAAATCTGGGCAGAACATGGTGTCTGCAGTAGCTGAAGATAATATGTCCGTCGATGGTAGACAAAACTTTGAAACGAAGAAGTTGTCATAAATAAGCAAGCATGCATTGCCTAAATTTAATTCAATTCTTGTATCAAGAGTAATGTTGTATGTAATCCATAACTGAAGGCTGAAACACATGGTTTCATACAAAAAAAAATTACAAAAAGATCGTGTATTTTGAAAGGTAAGCAAGATTCCTAATCACTGGCTTTCAACCTGGAGAAACATAAATAATACGGACGACCAGATGAATGCTGTCACAATATATGTCTACAGATCATTTATGTTTGTATGAGGATGCATCGGATAACAACCCATGCTCAGCAATAGATGCTGAAGGTTGTATGGAATCAACGACAATTAACCTAAATACTGTTTGATAGACAATGGTGGATAGACATATACATTGAATTCGGACTGTGGTCCATCAATGGAGCACCGATACCAGAAGGGGCTGCTTCGTTGGGGGAATTGCAATAAGAAGATGGCTAAATATTAGCAGCCTCAACGACCTCGCACGACCTGCAATGGGGAGAATGATGTATGGTCTTAGTTATGAACCCAAATACGCTTTGATAGACAAATGATTGGGTGGACATATACATTGATGGCGGATCCTGGTCCATCATTAAATGCAGGATTGATAGACAAATGTTTGGGTAGACATGTACATTGAATGCAAAAGAAAAATGATTGGAATAATTACCTTCCTTGTTGGTTCGTGTCCTCCGAGTAGGGCAGATTCGTAGATGAGTCTTCATCAGGCCTGTAATGGGGAGGAACAGGATTACCAGTGCCAGCATCTTCATCACACCTGTCGGGACAAGAATTGAGGAGTCATTCACAGACTCAGCATCCGTTACACATTTCTTTAAAAGTTGGAAGGAGACACAATATAGATGGACAACAACTGGTAGACTAAATTGATGGAGACAAAATGTGTCCACCAACATAGTCTACCTAAAGCTTAAGAAGTTAAACAGTCTAGATGGAAAAAAAAGCAGCCTTACGCAATAAAGTCTACCTAAAACTTGACAAGCAAATCATGTCTATCAAAGAGGTATTCAACGTAACGAACAACAAAAAAAACAAAACACAGAGGAAGAGGAGACACAATATAGATGGAGAACAACTGGTAGACTAACTTGGTGGACACAAAATATATAACCGACACAATATAGATGGACAACAACTGGTAGACTAACTTGGTGGAGACAAAATGTGTCCACCAACATAGTCTACCTAAAGCTTAAGAAGTTAAACAGTCTAGATGGACAAAAAAACAGCCTTACGCAATAAAGTCTACCTAAAACTTCACAAGCAAATCATGTCTATCAAAGCGGTATACAACATAACGAACAACAAAAACAACAAAACACAGAGGAAGAGGAGACACAATATAGATGGAGAACAACTGGTAGACTAACTTGGTGGACACAAAATCTATAACCAATATAGTCTACCTAAATCTTAAGAATTTAAACAGACTAGATGGACAAAAAAACATCCTTATGCAATAAAGTCTACATAAAACTTCACAGGCAATTCATGTCTATCAAAGCGGTTTAAAACGTAACGAACAACAAAAAAAACAAAACACAGAGGAAGAGGAGGGTGGTTGCCCAACAGAGTTACCTGCGTCCGGTGGTGTCGGTAAGATCTTCCTCACTAATTCCGGCATCAGGTATCTGGAATGGACCACTGAAACGATTGAAAGTAAGGTCAAAACTCACAGCAACACAAAATAACTAGAATTTAGGGCAATTAAGTACAAAATCATACCAATCGTCGGGGTCCTTAACTTTGGCACGAGTTTCTGGGGCTTCCGCTGTCGCGGTCGCCGGAGCGAAAGGTGGAGGATTGGCCCGTAGTTGGGTCTGAAAGATGAAATTCATCCGTTTGAGATTATAATACTTCAGCGGCTCACAGAATAGTATGGCCACCGTCAAAAAATGAGAGAAGGTTAAAAGTCGCAGCAGTGTTCTCTCTTTTATTTGATGAGAAGCAAAATAAAATGATTTTTGAGAAGAGAACAAACAGTAACTAAGAAAGAGAGAACATTGGTTCAATGAATCGCCGAAGGGCTGCATTCCCCGATGCAGTAATTAACTGGTCTTACAACTTTAAGTCACTTCAATAAAAATTGTTTTTATTTTTAATTTTTTCTCCCTAGCCTGACGCTTCAATCACGAGCTCCCTCAATTGAGGGCAAAAGGGTCTTTTTCGATCACTATATGGCAGGCGGGAGAACGAGTTATGTAAAATGGCATAGGCAAGAAAGTTATCTACTGTTCATGGCATAGTTAACACTTTTCTCTTTTAGAAATTGTCACGTGGTTTCCCAAATTTTTTTTTGATTTGTGTCATTTTTTTTTTCAGTTTCAACGATAATATTAATTAATTTTATTTAATTAAGTTTAATTGATGACATGATTTTGTTTTCAGTTATCCGTTAATGTGATTATCGTGTTTTCTCTTTCGGTGAAATTTCCATATTTAATATACTATAGATTATTGTAGGAAAATATTTGGGTTCACCTCTATGAGTGAATCCTTTTATTCACCTCCCCTTTCATAAATCAATGAAAAAATACCATATAATATTATATTTAAAAAATAAATCAAAATTGAAATCAGAAACCAAAATAAATTAAGAAAACAAAATTTATACTTTTTATTAAATGGTTCAAATATTGGTTTGAATTTTTATAAGAAGATTATAATCTTAATTTTTAAATAATCGAAATTATATGTTAGTTTGAGATTTTTTTTTTTTTTGTCAACCAAACATAAAATTAGAAAATAACTCCACGATTGGTTGCCCAAACCGGAGGAAAAGAGTTTACAAAAGATATTTCTGAAACTAAAGATCTCGAGGAACGAGCAAGACAGTCGGCCCTTACATTTGACATACGCTGGATCATGGTCAAAGTGAAGGCGGGGAGAGAAGATCTGAAGTGGCTGAAATCATCTAGAAGATTGGAGAAACCGGGCCACTCATCTGGATCCTGCACCATCACCACTAACTCCGCACAATCCGTCTCATAAGCTTGGCAGATAATACCAGCATTCTGTAGAGACTCCATCGCCCAAATCAGTGCTTGTAACTCCGAATGAAGGGGTGAAAGGCTTCGTCTAACGCAACGTGCTCCCAAAAGTAATGTCGAGTCCTCACCATTGCAATACCACCAACCCAACCCCATAAAACAATCCGACCCCTTCCAACATCCATCAATCTGACAACGGGAAGAGGGTGGCGTGATATCTGAAGGGTCCGGAGGATCCTTGACTCTCATGGAGATGGCTTTAGCCTCCTCCCATAGTAATTTATCATTAGTAGCCTGATCAATAACATCAATTGGCTCAGCCTCCGATCCCTCAAAAACTTTTTTATTCCTAGCCTTCCAAATTGACCATAAAATCCAAGGTAGGCGATAACAAATGCCCGAAACTCCCGTATGAGAAGACGTCCACCAGAAAATAAAATCTAAATTCGAATACACTGATCCATAGGGGAATCCATCAGGAAGTAGCAATACCGAGACAACTCCCAAATCCTATGCGAGTGAGGACACTCAAAGAGAGCATGATTAAAAGTCTCAACCACAGAATCTCATCACTTGCAGATGGTATCGCACCGCACACCCTGATGAGCAATCCTTTCCAACACTGGCAGAGAACCGGAAGCAATCTGCTAGAAGAAATTTTGAACCGTTGGGGAAACTTCAAGTTTCCAGGCTTGTGCTCAAAGGGCCATACACGATGGTCCATACTCAACTTCCTTTATTAAATATCGTGCAAGCCGATAACCCGATTTGAGCGAATATTTCCCGGATTTTGTGTAATGCCAAATTAACATATCCGGTTTAAAGGACTTGCTGACCGTCATACTCAAAATATCGGAATTTCCTCCGGATCCATGAACTCCTCGAGAATAGGCAAATGCAATTCCTTAGTGATTGGGTTAATTAAATGATTAACCATTAAATTAGGGTGTAACACCTTCCCACGAACAGAAGCTGGCCTTGGTGGGTTATCCGGTATCCAAGGGTCTCTCCATACAGAAGTATTACAGCCAGAGCCTATCACCACTCTTGCCCCATGTTCCACCAAACCTTTTGTTGAGTAAATACTCTGCCAAGCAAAAGAGGGGGAGTAAGGTTTTTTGGCCATTAGGGGATGTTTATTCCTAAAATATCAACCTCGCATTACCCTAGCCATTACGGACGTTGGGTAGTGAATTAATCGCCAATACTGTTTAGCAAGCATCGCATCATTAAACTGCTCTAGAGCACAGAAGCCCAACCCTCCGTCACATTTATCCTTACACAATTTGTCCCAAGCTACCCAATGTAGTCCCTTTGCTTTATCATTAGACTTCCACCAGAACCATGCAATAGCACTTGTTAACTTAGAAGTCAGCTCCTGCGGCAGTTTATAGCATGACATAACATGGGTTGGGAGGGCCAATGCGACTAATTTAATCATAACTTCCTTGTCCCCTTTCGTTAAATATTTCGCAGACCAACCATTCACACGATCTTCACGACGATCATTAACATAGCTGAAAACCTTAGTTCTCGAGCCCTGTAGATTCTCAGGAATACCCAAATAAGAACCCATACTGCCTTCCATAGAAATACCAATAACAGAGTTTAACTAAATTCTAATATCAGGCGGAACACTCTTGCCAAACATGATGGAAGACTTTGCTAGATTAACCTCTTGCCCTGAAGCTCTACCATAATTGCCTATTATCTCCATAACAGTTTGACTTTCCGTCACCTCGGCTTTACAGAAGAACCGGCTATCATCCGCAAACAGCAAATGCGAAATGGTGGGACAGTCCCGAGCCAGAGTGATACCCGTAATCTTATTCTCCCGTTCAGCCTTTTTAATATTGGCGATCAACATCTCTGTGCAAAGTATAAACAAATACGGGGAAAGAGGGTCCCCCTGGCGCAAACCCCTCTTTGGTAAAACAGAACCATGAGGTTGACCATTAAGAAGGACTCTATACGAGACAGAGGAGACACACCACATAATCCAAGAAATCCATTTTTTTATCAAAACCCAGCCGAACCATGACCGCTTCCAAAAAATCCCATTCAACACGGTCATATGCTTTACTCATATCCGTTTTAAAAAATAGAAAATATGATCTGCACCGTTGATTAGTATTTAACCCATGAAACATTTCCTGGGCAACTAGAATATTATATGTTATTAATCGACCAGAGACAAACGCCGATTGGGTTTCTGAGACAAGAGACGGCAAAAACCTTTTCAACCGAAAACACAGGACTTTAGAAATAATCTTGTAACTCACATTACAAAGACTAATCGGCTGAAACTCCGCCATTCGCTGAGGTCTCTCATTCTTTGGAATAAGACAAATATTTGTCTCATTTAAGCGTGGATCAAAACAACCCATGCAATAAAACTCTTTAACCAGAGCTACCAAATCCTCTTTTAGTGAGGACCAAAACCGTTGAGAAAACAGAGCCGTCATACCATCAGGTCCTGGTGTCTTCTCTGGATGCATGGCGAACAGAGCTTTCCGAACTTCCGATTCAGAAATATCTCAGGATATTCATCATATTTGTAATGATGGGAGCAATCTCCTGAATCATCTCGGAAATACCCTTCACATCCGATCTCGTGAAAAGAGCCTCAAATACTTTGAAGCAATATTCTCCATACCCGAGGTGGATTCCTCCCAAATGTTATCAGGACCGAATAAACCATCAATCCTATTTCTCACCCTCCGCTGCTTGGTAGAAGCATGGAAAAATTTTGTATTCTTATCACCAACTTGTAACTAGAATTTCCTACTTTCCTGCTGCCAATACAATTCCTCATCACGATAAGCCTCTTTTAATTTACTCTCAATACTTCGTATTTCCGCCTGAGAAATCGTCTCATCCATTTTTGCCTCCTGCAGAGCCGCCTTCAGGGAAGAAATAAGTGAGGGCCCGGTAGAAATATTATTTTTACGCCACCAAGAAATTGAATTCCGACAATTCTTTAATTTATCCACAAAGACCGGTGTTCGGAAATTGTTTGTACGATTCCACCCTGACTCGACCGCCCCTATTAATCCATCCTTCCCTAACCAACGTTTATCAAACCAAAACTGCCTATTTCGTCGGAAAACTGATTTTAGACACGTAGCCAAAATTGGAGAGTGATCAGAGCCAATCATCTCCAAATAATCAACCTGTGAACGTGGGAAAATGGAGTGCCAATCCTCATTACCTAACGCGCGATCTAAACGACAACGAACCACCTGATTATTACAGCGATTCCCTCTCCAGGATAACTGTTCTCCATAACAAGGGAGTTCTAACATGCCACAATGCCAAAACATTGATTGAAAGGGCACAAAGGAAGATGTTGGTTGCAAAGCACCACCCGTTTTCTCATGATTCCCCACAAGTTCGTAAAAGTCGCCGATCATTAACCAGGGATCAATACGAAAAGAACCAATATCCACTAATTTGTCCCATACTTTCTGTCTATGTTGGGGAACAAGATCACCATACACAAAAGATAGAAAAATCATTTGTTGCCCAAAAAATACTTGAGTGTCAATAATGTGGTCACTCTCATAAAGAATCGAAAGTTTTAATTCATCCTTATAAAATAAAGCTAAACCACCACTAGACCCACGAGGATCAACGGTATACAATTTATTATAACAAAACTTATTTTGAAATTTCTGTAAATAAGAAAAACATTTTTTTGTTTCTGATAAAAATAAGATGTTTGGTCGATGCTTCTTCCATAAATCTCCCAAATACTCCTCTGTCAGGTCAGCCTTTATGTCTTGACAGTTCCAACTTAGAACCTTCACATTTGAGCCGGTGGTTTCGGGAGACCCACCGTCCCTTTCTTGACTTGGCGTCCACCTCCTGATGGTTTACCACTCATTGTGTTGTTCCCCTGTTTCCCCACCACCTTGTGTTTATTTCCTTCACCTGTAGATTTAGACAGAGCTTTAGCAAGTAAACGTTTCCTAGGAGAAGCCAAATGCAATGCAACTCTCTTAGATCTACTAACACCTTTTGTAGCATAAACCTCTTTTTCCCTAAATTTACATCACCCAAAGCATTACTAACAGCTCCCAAAACCAAATCAAATGGGGGGAAGGAGAAGTACCTTGTATAGTATCATCCGCAACACCTTGATTCACTAGAATATCTTCCCCCTTACCTGTCTAAGAATCCACTTTCACCATGGGATCACCATCCGGATATTCCCCCACCTCAAGCAGATCATCTGTTTCTTCATTAAAGTCTGAAACCACCAAAGCTTTACCATCCCCTGCCTGATGAGAACCCCCATATCCATATCTATTGTAGAACCACTCAACGTTGCAGCCTCCGTAACCACAGAGTCAATATCCTGGTCCCTCCTCTCACTACTAGTGTTCTTAGCCTTATACAACGGCTTAGGCCACACCGGACCACCACCCTTTCTATTAAGATGAAAGGCAGCACCATGACCACGAAACTCCCCACCAACAGACTGAAACCCTCTCTTACCCTCGGATTCACTAGTCTCCGCACCAAATTGCCTCCTTTGATCCCACACCGGAGCCTGATGTTTCTCCTACCGGTGAGAACTGTAGCCACCAAAATCACCGGCCCCAATACCCGACTCCTGCTTGTGAAAGTCAAGAGCTCTTTTCGCAAACTTCCTCGGCCTCTCCCAGCCACCATCACTATGAGAAGTCCCTTGTTTAGCCATAAGTTATTGATGCTAACCTCCCTTCTTATCATGTTGATTATCCCCAACATGATCACCCATCACCTTTTGTAACTCTGGACAAACCCTCTCCTCATGTGTTAGGCGAGAACAATGATCACAATAGCCTGAAAGTTTCTCATAATCCAGAGAAACGACAATCTCATCTCCAGTATTAAAAGGCACAACCAACTGAAATGAGAGAGGATTGAAACCGTTAACCATTACGCAGATGCTCCCAGACTCCTCATCAATCTCACGGAGAATACCAATCTTCTTGCCAATAGCTTGTAAAGTAGCCATCTCCCATAGATGAATAGGAATCCCAGAAACCTTCACTCAGAAATTGATAGCCGAGGGATAAGTGGAAGAGATAATTGGCTCCCACTTAACCAAGGACACCATCCAACCGTCAAAGTGATAAGGACCATTCTGCAGCACCGCTTGAAGATCAGCCTCCTCATCAAAGTTGAACTGAAAAATGATTTTTCCCAAGTCTGCTCCCACCCCCTTATCCTCCAACTTCCATATCTTAGGGAGATTGGCCACTACGGACTCCATCCTTTGGATAGAAGAATTCATCAGCCTCCCAATCAGAGTCAGAGAGAACTGTTGTATCCTTTGAACCAGAACAGTGTTGGAGACCTTCACTGTTTCAGTGCCCAGCAACGAGGCCTTGCCCTTTGTTGAGTGCCAATTGAGCCATAGTAGACAAAGAGCAGAGAAACCGCAGCGATAGAAGAAAGCTGAAGGAGAAAAGAAAACAACCAGTCAGACCAGAAAACTCAGAGACAATCCGACTGCAAAGAAATGAGAAAAATATACACCATCGTAACACAAATGCCCATATAAATAAACTCATGACCACCCAATATCCGTAAATGAAGACGCAGGATATGCAAATCATGACAATATTCGATCCCAACACTACGATAGAATATGTAAAGATCTCTGAATCGAAAAATCCTAAGGAAGAGCAACCAAAGTTTCCATAAATCACATACCAGTATAATATCTCTTTGATACCCTCGATCACTAACCAGAAAGAAGAGCCAATCCAATCTCGAACCAACGATATCAGGCCACCCGAGAAATCCACAATCATAAATTGAATCAATATACATCCGGAAACTATCACTGAAGACAAATCATGAAGGATCCCATAAACCCCGAGCCTTAAAGGAAATCGATTTAAAACCCCATAGCCATCGACCAATCGGATCCTCTCCTTGATATCTTCAGCAGCGAAATTAATTTGTTTACCGAGCAGATCCCAACCCAGAGAGGAGAATCCAACGGAAGTCTCCTGAATCATAAAGCGGATTCCCCCAGCCTCCCGGTCGCTGCCCATAGAACCAAATCGAGGACACCAAACTGAATCAGAAACCACCGTCACGTTCCTTGTGACGACAGATCCACACACTCCTGGAGATGAACTTCCGGTCCATCTCCAAAGCCAGATACCCACAGGAAAACGTGAGAGACCCTCTCCCCGTCCTCCATCCACAACTACAGACATCGCCAGACTAGATCTCGTTGCCAATCGCCATCGCCGTCGCTAGATTTTTGTCAATCGCCGTCGCCGATGCCCTGTTAGTTTGAGTTTATAAATAAGAATTTAAAGTTTATATTTTACAAGTAAAAGAGATTATATGTTGGTTTGAGATTATAATTGAGGATTTCGGTATACAATTAAATGAGTATGAGTCGATTTGGGTTTATAAATGACATTAAAGTTTATATTTTATAATACTAAATGAGTTTATATGTTGGTTTGGTTTTACAAATAAGAATTAGAGTTTATGTTTTATAATATTAAATGAGTTTATATGTCGGTTTAGGTTTACAAATGATAATTAGAGTTTATATTTTATAATTAAACGAAATTATGTGTTGGTTTGGGTTAAAATAAATTAATATTTTTAAGATTTTTTTAATATGTATATTTATTTAATTTTTAATTTATATATAAATATAATATGATTTTAATATTTATTTTGTTTAATAATTCTGTTTTTTTTGTCAACCATTAGGCCACAACAAGCCAGCCTATTAACCTAATCCCTACATTCGTAGAGACTAGGACTCGATCCTGGGTATGATGGTGTCTTGTGCATTAAGGACTTACCTTTGGCCACTGCACTAAAGTCACTTCACATAATTCTGTTTTTTTCAAATTTATTTTGTTTTTTTTTCAGATTTTGGTTTGAAGTAAAGAATTTATTTATATTTAGTATTACTTGACATATTTTCAATAGTTTATGAATGAGGAGGTTAACAAAAAGGTTCACCCCTAGGAATGAAGTCAAGTATTGTCACAATAAATTAATATACTGTTTTCTAATAAAATAATATAAACACATAAAAATATAAGTTATAATTAACTATATACTGATAATTGATAGAATAATAATAAGTGAACAGAAATTGAAAATTAGTTAAATAATAATTTCATGTAAATTATTTAATTTAAAATAAATACAAATATAAAAGAAGAATAGGGAATACACTACATATTTTAAGATGACAAGTAAAATTGAAAATAAAACTAGACATCATGATGTTTAAAATATAGGAAGAATATCTATGCAGTAATAATATCCTGAAAACAAAATTAAGAACAAAAACAATTTGAGTGATAGAAAAGTTAAATATTTCATCCTATTTTAAAACAAAAATAATATATATATATATATATATATATATCATATACACATATGTTGAACTTTTTATAAACATAATAGCATATGCTATATTTATATTGAAATAAGTTAAGATATTAATTAGTTGAATACTAAAAAATATAGAATTTACAAAATTATAAAATTTGAGATATGAAAATTAGTGAGATGTGTTCTTGCTCTTTATTAGAAAAGTTGTAGTTATGACGATAGTAGTATATAAATAACTGGTTGCCGATATCATTGTAACATGATTGAGAGCGGATATTTCGTCAGCGTTTTTTATTTTTGTTACAACGACACATGTGGACGAATAAAACCATGATCAACACACAGTCTGTAATGGAGGCTATAAACTAATTACTCTTAAAATGTATTATTATTATTATTACTAAGACTCAGACCCTTCACGATGTAGCGGGAGAAGTATTTTAGAAAAAAGTAATTCAAATTTTAAAGTTAAAATTATACATTATGAAATTATTTGAATGTAATAGAATAGTTTGAGTACATAAACTGTTACTAAAAACACAATTATCAAAATGAAAACTTATAACAAAAAATATTATGTAGAATAGACGCAACTTTGCAAAACATATTGTTTATAGTATTATAAATATAAAATATTTTTGTGAAGAATTATGGTAAAGAGCTACAATTAAAAAACATCATTATGACAAAGTGATCCGTACTGAAAATATTGAACTAATGGTTATAATGAGTAATGTATTTTTCTATTAAATAACTATAATCATTTTTAAAATTTTAGTTAGATGATAGAACAGAATAACATTGAATATTAGATATTAATATTCAAATTATTTAGATTTAACATAAAATGAAAAATTTGTTTCAGTGAACAATGATTTGTTAGTTATGGATGAAAAGACAAATATATAGAGAGTTCAAAAGATATGACTATTTAAATAGATACACCTATTAAAACGAAAAGTTGTGATGAAAAAATATGAATTAAATATAGTGAAAAGACACAACTCTACAATGAACAAATACAACTGTTTAAGGTTTTTAAAAAGAACAAATAAAACCAATTTTTTTACAAAAAAGAACTACGAAAAGTTGCAACTGTTGTTCTCATTTATTCATATTGTTATTATTATTTTTAAATATTAAAATATTTTTTTAACGGAAAGTTAAGATAAATAAACACAACAGTAAATTCAATATTAAGTTGTATAAAATTTCTTTATTGCTATAATCATTTCTAAAATTTTATTTAGATTATAGAATATATTCAATTATCTAGACTCAACATAAAATGGAAAATGTGTTTCAACGAACTTGTTAGTTAGTGATGAAGAGACAAATATAAAGAGAGTTTAAAAGTATGACTATTTAAATAGACACACCTATTAGAACGAAAAGTTGTAATGAAAAAATATAAATAAAATATAGTGAAAAGACACAAGTCTACAATGAACAAATACAACCGTTTGAATTAAAAAAAACAAATAAAAACATTTTTTTACGAAAAGGTACTACAAAAAGTCGCAACTGTTGTGTCTGCATTTGATTATACCTACAAACTCATATAAACTGCTTTTAAATAGAAGACATCTTTATTACCATATTCAATAATCAAATCCAAAAGCTCATTATATAATCCATGTAACTCTTGGAAAAAGACTCTAGGTATAAAATTAACTAAAAGTTGTAAATTAGATTCATCTTTCCAAAAATATTTTGTTAAATCAAGAATTGGAGGAATCTCTTTACTTTTTAAAAAATGCTAGAGAATAATTTAGAGAGCTGTAAAAACCATTGAGATTGAAATTTTATATTATTTGGTGTCATGGCAAAAAAATAAAAACAGTTCAAACAGACAAATATATATAGATTTCAAAAGATACGAATATTCGAATAGACTCAACTCTACAATGAACAGTTACAATTTTACAAAAAAAACTGTTACAATGAACAATCACAACTTTGTGTAAAACACACAATTTAAATTTTCTACATATTTTTTTTGGTGGCATTTACTCGGATTACTATTATATATAGGTAATTTCATTAATTTTTTATATATAAAAATTAACAAAAAGTTGTAAATTAGATTCATCATTCCAAAAATCTTTTGTTAAATCAAGAATTGGAAGAATTTCTTACTTTTAAAAGAATGAATGCTAGAGAATAATTTAGAGAGCTGTAAAACCGTTGAGAATGAAATTTTATATTATTTTGTGTCATGGCAAAAAAAATAAAAACAGTTCAAACAGAAAAATATATAGATTCAAAAGATACGAATATTCGAATAGACACAACTCTACAATGAACAGTTGCAACTTTACAAAAAAATGTTACAATGAACAATCGCAACTTTGTGTAAAACAGAAAATTTAAATTTTCTATAGTTTTTTTTGGAAATTATCCAAAAAGTACGATTGAAATAACACAACTTTTGGTGGCATTTATTCTGATTGCTATTATATATAGGTACTTTTATTAATTTTTTATATAAAAAATTAACTAAAAATTGTAAATTAGATTTATTTTTCCAAAAGTCTTTTATTATATTAAGAATTGGAGGAATTTCTTATTTTTAAAAGAACGAACGCTAGAGAATAATTTAGAGAGCTGTAAAAACCATTGAGATTAAAATTTTATATTATTTTGTGTCATGACAAAAAAAATAAAAACAGTTCAAAGAGACAAATATATAGATATCAAAAGATACGAATATTCGAATAGACACAACTCTACAATGAACAGTTGCAACTTTACAAAAAAATTGTTACAATGAACAATCGCAACTTTTTGTTAAACACATAATTTAAAATTTCTATAGATTTTTTGGAAGATTATCCAAAAGGTACGATTGAAAAAACACAACCTTTGGTGACATTTATTCGAGATAGATTCATCATTCCAAAAAAATTTTGTTAAAGAAAGAATTAGAGGAATTTCTTGATTTTTAAAAGAATGATTGCTAGAAAATAATTTAGAAAAATGTATAAACCGTTGAGATTGAAATTTTAGTTGATTTTATGTCATGAAAAAAAAAATGAAAAACAGTTCCAATCAACACAACTTTACAGTGAACAGTTGTAACTTTTCATAAATAACCGTTTTAATAATCTATCACGACTTTTCAGAAAATATCCAAAAGGTACGATTAAAAAAACACAACTGTTTATTGCATTTATTCGCTTTGTTATTATTATATAGATTATTTTTCTTTTTTTTGTCAATCAAAATTTATTATTATCTGTCTTCTTCTTCATTATTTGTGACTTTTTCTCAAATTCTGTAACGAGGATGTGAGATGAGGATGAGACCCCAAAAATTCAACTGGTTCCATGGATACATATTTTCAGAGAATACGAGCAAGAAGATAGTTGAAGATTCATCATCAACCATATGGGTTTTCATCAACCTAATGATCGTTGGTGTTGTCTGTGCTCAAACATGTTTGGAAACTGGTTACTTCAGACCAGAGAGCCTTTACGGTATTAACCATCGACTCATCCTCACCTCTCTTCCCACTACAGTCTCATCTCAAGACGGCTTCTACGCGTCCTCTGTTGGTCAAGATCCGGAGAAATCTTATGCTCTAGGGATGTGCATCCCTGGCTCTGACTCCAACCTCTGTTCTGTTTGCGTCAAGGCTGCGTCAGATGGGTTGTTACAGAGCTGTCGTAATCACACAGAAGCTTTTTGGTGGCGTGGCGATAACGAAACGCTCTGTTTCGTCCGCTACTCCAACCGTTCCTTTGTTGGATCTTTGGATTTGGAGCCGTCGTTAGTTGTGAACAACTCGAGAGAATTCAAGGGTTTGAATTTGACTAAACTCGTTGACCATATGATAGGAACAGCAACTTCTGATTCGTATGCGGCTGATTCAAAAGCTTTGGGGAATTCCCAAGTTGTGTATGCATTGATGCAGTGTACTTCGGACATATCTTCAGATGATTGTAAGACCTGTCTTCTTCGAAGCTTAAGCGAGTACCAGTCATGTTGCCTTGGGAAGCAAGGAGGTGTTGTCTCTCGGCCCAACTGTTACTTCCGGTGGGATCTTTATCCGTTCTCTGGAGCTTTTGGTAGAAACACTCTGTTTCCTCCGTCTTCATCTCCACCGGTTAATAAGACAGATACAGGTAAGAACTTAGTTTAAGACATTTTGTGATGCTGTTTTTGCTTTTGTGTAACAACTGATGATTTAATTAGGGTTTGCGCAGCTAAAACAACGAATTCGACTGGGAAAGTTGCGGTTATTGTCACTGTATCGTTTGTCTTTGTTGTCCTGGTTCTGCTACTTCTTTGGTTTTGTTTTTGGAGGAGGGGAAAGTTACATAGAGGAACTGAACATGGAAGTGAGTTTTGTGTTGTTCATCATATCATTGGTGATTCCCGTTTCGTTTTTTTCCGAAAAAGAGGCTCTTAAATAATATACTTGTGTTTGTTAAAATGTCACAGCTTCAAGCTCACTTCGATTTGACTTTAAGACGATTGAAGCTGCTACAAATAAGTTTTCCGAGAGTAACAAGATTGGTCGAGGTGGATTTGGTGAAGTTTACAAGGTGAAAAATTCTTTCATGGAATCAACTAGATTGATCAGGTTATAGATTGTTAAGTACTTAACCTTAGCTAATTACTGGTGATAGGGCATGTTTCCAGACGGAACAGAACTGGCTGTGAAGAGGTTGTCTAAAACATCAGGACAAGGCGATGAAGAGTTTAAGAACGAGGCTGTTCTTGTAGCCAAGCTTCAGCACCGGAATCTTGTTAGGCTCCTAGGATTTTGCGTGGAAGGAGAAGAGAAATTACTCGTTTACGAGTTTGTGCCCAACAAAAGTCTTGATTACTTCTTGTTTGGTAAGTTGCAAGTAGCCAAAAACTTCTGTTATAATCTTAAATTATTTTGGTGATGTTCACAGTCTTGAGTATTGTTTTGTGCTTGTGCTTGTGCTTTTTTTATTATTTTTTTAAGATCCAACAAAGCAACATCAGTTGGATTGGGATAAAAGATTCAAAATTATTGGAGGGATTTGTCGAGGGATTCTTTATCTTCATCAAGATTCACGTCTCACCATTATACATCGAGACCTCAAAGCCAGTAATGTTCTCTTGGATTCTGATATGAACCCGAAAATTGCAGATTTTGGCATGGCAAGGATCTTCCGAATAGATCAAACTCAAGCCAACACGAGACGGATCGTTGGGACATAGTAGAGCTCTACTGAATCAGATTCATAGTATACATAATTCACTACTTATCTTTGCTTTAAATTTTGGTTTTTATCTTGTTTTCCAGTGGTTACATGCCTCCAGAGTATGCAATGCGTGGACATTTCTCCGTGAAATCCGACGTATATAGCTTTGGAGTCTTAGTCCTTGAGATAATAAGTGGAAAGAGGAATAGCAGCTTCAGAAGGAGTGAAGGTGGCATTGACAATTTGGTCACATATGTAAGTTATATATAAAATCAAGTTTGCTTTAAGAAAGTTGAAATATATATATATATATATATATATATATATATATGTCACTTAATTAATACATATGTGATCACAATCTCAGGCTTGGACACTTTGGAGAAATGATTCAGCACTAGAACTAGTGGATGAGTCATTGGAAGCTAATTATCCGAGGCATCAAGCCATTAGATGCATACACATTGGTCTGTTATGTGTTCAAGAAGACCCTGCACACCGTCCCAATTTGTCAACAATCATCCTTATGCTTGATAGTAACACAATGTGTTTACCGGTGCCTCGACAGCCAGGATTTTTCTTACGCAGCAATCCTACTAATCGAAATCAAGAATCTATCGGTGAAGGATCAAGCAACTCTTGTTCTGTGGATAATGCAACCATTACTGATATATATCCTCGTTGATCAACGTTCACAAATTAGCTCTCTTCTTCCATTTTTTTTTTTTTTAAACATTTTTCAACTCAAGATGCAGATCCGATCTTGCCACTTAACCCAAGCACGATTCCTATTGAAGGGGATTCAATGTTATCTTATTAATCACACTAAAGATAAGTTGTCCTCATTAGTCTAGTAGTTGACTAAAGGCTAATTACTTTTTCTACATTAGGTATTAGGTTCTGTCCTCAGATAATACGAATTATTGCAAATTCTTGGAGACTCATTCGCCGTGGTCCTTCTTATAAGGTTAGAATTGTCAACCGTGAATGTGGTGCTTGTAAAACTTTCTACCATAATCTTTCTTGATGCATGTAGAACTGTCAACTATGGGGCCGTCTGTGAAAGCACCAACCGTTAATAATTGTAGGAATCTGATTTGGCTGCCGTAAATTTGATCATTTATTATAGAAAAAATTCTATCTTAACAATTTTTAAGTACATTTTTATGCCATCCTCTTTTATCTTTGTATTCAAACAACTCTCAACTAAATTCTCTACAATCTTTTCAACCAAACACAATCATTTCTTTATTTGATAATATTAATTTCCTAAAATCTATCTATCTAATTTAAAGCAATATGTTATATTAAAATAGAATTCTCCTTTCAATTTTATTTAATCTTATATTTAATTATTTGAATTACTATTTAATATATAAAGTTAATAAAATTTTAGATTTTTTTCAGCATATGATGTGATTTGAATTTTTATAAACAAATATATATTTTAAAAATTGTTTTAGGATTTTTGTAACCAAACAAGTATTTCCAGATATATATTATTTTACATTTTATTTATTTTAATATATAATAAATATTTACAATTAAAAATTAAATAACACGCAATGAAATTATATTGAACGAATGATTTGGATCAATATGAATATAAATTTAATTATTATTAATTTGGTGTTACACAGATAATTTATCATTTCATTATTTTGCTAACATTATCAATATTAGAATATTAGATATATTAAATTGAGTAATTTATGATAATGTAGAGAACAAATTATTTTGCGGTAAACTGTGGGTTAAATCCTATAATTAACAGTTAAATACAATTATATAAAACATATAGGGGGGTGTATTGAAACCATGATTTTAGAAAGTTTGATGGGATTTAGAAAATTTGGAATTTTGAATGATTTTAGGGAAGTTGATATGATTAATTGTAAAATTCTTTCAAATCCCACCTAAAACCATGAGATTTAGATTTCTCTATTTTTAACTAAACAAATCCCACCTAAATCCTCCAGAATCTAAAAAATCATTAAAATCTAAATCCACAAACTATTTTGAATAACAGTGGATTTTAAAGTAGATTTTTAAATCATCAGTTCAATAACAGTGGATTTTAATAGACTTTTTAAAATATATGATTGAATAACATAGTATTTATAAGTTTCACACAAATCACTTAAAATGTCAAGTTGAATACATCCCCCATAAGGTTTAGAAGATAACTTACACTAAAAAAACTAATACATACATATAACTTAAATTTTGATCTATTCGTTATAAATATTTAAGTGTTCATTTCTTCACAATACACAAGGTTATTGATTTATAAAACAAACAAAAAATAAAAGAAATAGACCCGTGGTTTACTACGGGCTAAATCCTAGTATAAACTATTTTCGAGAGATATCTGTATGAGACGAGACGACAAAAAGAAAAAAACCAATTTGAAAAAGTCCAAGTCTAACACATCAACATCTAGACTTGATAACATATCCAGTTCAATATATAATAGATAATGTTTCATCATGCATCCAGAACTTTGTGGACAGCGTTATAGTCAAACACCAAGACGTAAGGGTAGTAAATTAAGAGTATACAATGTTATCCCTAGCTATATTAAATCCCAAACATGAATATTCAACGAGGAAGAGTAATTGTGATGGATGAGTCATAAATATTAGACTCTGAGACATATGCTGCATTGGTGGTTTCTGATTCATCTTGATTAGGAAAGCTATATCCTGGTTGGTGAGGAATTGGTAAGCTCATTGTTCTACTACAAAGCATCATTACGATGGTTCCCATTGTTGGACGATCCGCAGGATCTTCTTGAACACATAATAGGCCGATATGGATGCATCTTATGACTTCATCTTTTTCACAACTCTCCCTTATTGCTGGATCCGCCAATTCTTCAGCAACTCCTTCTTTCCAAATTCTCCATGACTACATATATGATTAACCCCACAATGTTATTTAGCAACATTATGCAATAGACTTGATTAATATAAGTTGATGGTTTCTCACATATGAGGCCAAGTCGGAATCACCATCAGTTTGGTTGAAGTTGTTATTCCTCTTGCCGGTTATTATCTCAAGAACTATAATTCCAAAGCTATAGACATCAGACTTCACAGAGAACTGTCCATGCATTGCATATTCCGGAGACATGTAACCACTGCAAAATTAGTTATACTTTTATAAACCATGATATATAACAAGGATAATTAATAAGCGACACAAATCATCACTCACAAGGTTCCAACGATTCTGCTTGTGTTAGACTGGGTTTGGTCCATCCCAAAAATCCTTGCCATCCCAAAATCTGCAATTTTGGGGTTCATATCGGCATCCAAGAGGATGTTACTAGCTTTAAGGTCACGATGTATGATCGTGAGCCGTGAATCTTGATGAAGATAAAGAACTCCTCGAGCAATCCCTCCAATAATACTGTGTCTCGTTTTCCAGCTCAACTCACTTCGCTTTGAAGGATCTGCACCAATCCATACACACAAAATTAATTAGTATATATCTAATGTGACCAATTAACCTTTAGCTTTTGTCTATAATAAAATGAACTAAGAGACTAAAATAAAGTGATCAAGCAAACCAACCAAAGAGGAAATAGTCAAGGCTTTTGTTTGGGACAAACTCGTAGACGAGTATCTTCTCTTCTCCTTCGACACAAAACCCGAGAAGCCGTACGAGATTCCTATGCTGAAGCTTTGCTACAAGAGTAGCTTCGTTCTTGAACTCATCCACTCCTTGTTCTGATGATTTTGATAGTCTCTTTACAGCAACTTCTGTTCCATTCGGTAACATACCCTCATAAACATCCCCAAATCCTCCTTGACCGAGCCTGTTACTGTCAGAGAATTTGTTTGTCGCTGCTTCAATCGTCTTAAAATCAAACTGTAGAGACCCTGCGCACCCATACACAACAACATTTTTCCTGTAAAACATTATTCTAGTTACAAATATAAAATTTTGGTCGTGCTTGAAACTCTAGTATTACCGTCATCAGAAGCAGAGCCGTCATAGCTTCTCTTTGATCTCTTTAAGAAGTAACATTGAACAGCTACGAAAAGCACTAAAGCAACAACAATTGGCACAAGAATGGTGATGATTAAAGAAGTCGAGTTTCTATAACTTCTTGATTGCGGTTGTGCCAACGGTGTGTTACGAGAGGCCGTATCTGATATTGGCGGCGGTGGTGGAGCTAAGGTTTCTGAGTAGAATGGGTAAAGCTCGTACCTTACGTTACAACTCGGAAGAAGATTCCTTCCACCAACTTGCTCACGAGGCAATCCATCAATGGCTCGTTGAAGACAAACGTTACACTCATCACTAGTCAGATCAGGCGTGCACTGAACCATCCCGTAGAATCTCTCGGACAGTGTTAAATCCGCTCTCCTTAGCCCAAACTTACGAGAACTATTCACGGCGATCATCGCCGCCTCGTTCATGGTTGAGTTGAGAACATCTCCGAGCCGGTCTCGTAGGTCGGCCGTTACGTTGTTGGTGTTGGTCAAAAGAACGCCAGGACTAGTCGCCAACGTAGAGAGGATGTTCCGGTCCGAGTATCTAAGTGTACAAGGGTTATACCAAATCGTGGCCTCTTTCTGGTCAGGACAACGGGTGAGAGCGTCGTCAACGGCGTAGAGAGCATTGTCGCTGCAGATTTCGGGGATGATGTCACCACGGCAAAGGAAAAGGCCTGTGACAGTGTCGGAACCACTCCCGACGGTGGCGCTTTGGAAACCTGTGGCGTAAGAAGCGTTTGGGGAAGAGAGAGTAGATAAGAGTGATTTGAGGTTGGAGAAGTAAGTGCTGTTTCTTGTGAAGTTTGCTCTGTTCCCACAGAAGTGACCGATGTAAGGAGGATCTTGTCCTGAGGCGTGGAAGATGGTTAAGAGTAAGTTAAAGAAAATGAAAACAGGGTAATTTGACATTGCTTTGTTTTTTTTTTTTTTTTTTTTTGTTTCTTTCTCTTGTAGTTGAGGTTTGTGAATGTGTTAGAGAGATATATCCTAACAACATGTGATCAATTAGAGAGTTATAATTTTCAAGAAAGTAGTACTATGGTCTATGGACTATGGAGTCGTTTACCCAAGAAAAGAAAAGTCAAAGTCAACTTTTCTTGCAATTATTTGAGTTTGGAGTCGTCAATTCTTTAGTTCAATTATTTTTCAAGATTCTCGATCTCTCTTTTGGATTTGAGATTTTTGTTTTTTGTTTTCAATATATAAATAATCATATTTGGTTTATCGTTCGCACGTTGATCAATGATTCATAAATTTTATTGATTTCTCTTAAATTTTAAAAAAACCTTTCGAAATAGATATATGCTGATATAGGTAAAAAAAAAAAATCTTTTTGATTTCATGATATCTCCATATATTCTCAAAACAAACGAATTTGATTTTTTGATTTTGTAAATCTCTATTTTTAGTACTTTTGAGGATTTTTTCGATGGAAATTTGGGTTATATTTGGTCACAAAATTTACAGTTGAGGGTTTTTAGGTATTTTTTATAACTTTCATGAAAAAAAATTAAATCTACGTTATACTCTTTAATCGAGTCTTAAAGCGGATATATAATCTTGTTTTTTTTTTTCTTACATAAAGGAACTCTTATTAATAAAGCCTAAGAGCCAGGAAGTTTAAACTAAAATTACAGAGCTTAGATGACATTCTGCTTAAACAAAAGAAAGGTAAGGAGAATCTAATTTAATAATTGTCATCCAACTTGTCAAAGCATAGCCTGCATTCTTCGAGATCATTGCTATGCGCTTCATCAAAAATTAGTACCTAACGGCCCATCATGCCTAAACTGGGTGTGAACTAATTACACCAAAAAAAATTATCTTGACAGAACTTGGTAGAGTGATTAAAGGGGGTTAGGAGGTTCATGATTAACCTCTCTTCCATGATCTGGTAAGCTTGAACGTTTCTTCATAGGTAGTTCTTTTTTAGGATTAATGTCCATTCTTCTTTTTGAACATTCTCTTGTTTCAAATTTAGTTTGGACTTTGGGACGTTTACCTCCATCTGAGTTCGATCCTGTCGATTCTTCTTTACCCGAGAGTTCAAAATAAGGAAAAGCTAAAGCAAAGTAGGGACCTGAATTCCTTTTAGGTTGAGCTTTCTGGTTCTGTTGTATCACCTTGTTGATGACCGGAACTTGAGCGACTGGGCTTGATGGTTGTGAAATAGGGCCCGGTTCTGCTGCTTCAAACTCTTCATCTAGTCTTTGTTGTTCCCGATTACGGTGATTGTTGAAAGGATTGGGATTGATCGGTTCAAAAGAACACCTTGAAGATGGATGCATAATTCTGCAGCAGTTAGTACATATTTTTTCCATCTTCTCATACTGAAACCCAAGCATAGCTCTATCATCCAATTGAAACCTCACCCTTCTAAAGAACCTGAAACGATCAGTTATAGAAACCTTAATTTTCACTCTGATATATGAAACTTGGTTTGTAACTGATTCTTCAAAGTCTAACTCCACAAAGTCTCCTAAGGATCTAGCTATCCTGCAAAAAGTTTTGGCAGAAATGTAAGGTAACGAAACCCCTCGTATCTGAACCCAAAGATCTATGGATGTTAAGAAGTCCAATCTTGGTAGGTCATCCCATCTTTGCAGTGCAACAAACCATCTATTAAAACTCCATGCTTGACGTCGTAGGACTGATTCCAAGTCTCTTTCAGATTGGAAACAAAACTGGATAAAACGATCATCCAAGACTCGACCATGAACAGACGATGAGAGACCCGAAGCTGTTGGGAGATTGTCAGCTACTTCAAATAAGTTCTGGTCCACTGGATTAAGTGGTCTGGCAATCAAACTTAACCTATTGCTAGCTAAAACTTCTTTATAATCTGAGTTTGGAATTAAAAGTTCTGGGTCATCTCGTCCTAAAGCTAAGTACTGAAGGTCGTCCCACAATTCTTTCTCCATTAGACTCTTTTTTTTCTTCTCTTTATGTGTTTAAGGGAGGACGATGAGTTTTTAAAAACTCTGGAAAGGTTCTTTATATAGTGAGGCAAAAGAGGGTTAAGAAACGAGAAGTAAAGGGTATGAAAAACCTTTAAAAACTACAAATCCTATCCAAACTGCAGGTTCAAGAAGTAAAAATCAACTGCAGTTGAAACAAAAAGGTTGGAATAAACGAGATAAGAAGAAAAGAAGATAATTGAAGAGAGAAAAAGAGAAAGTCAACTATCGATAGTAAAATTTCTACAGATAAGACAAAGAACTGTCAATCGAACCTCTTCCCTTAGTGAAAATCTAAATACTTACGAGTATAATGCAAACAAAAGCCAAAATCCTCGAACCCTTAGACCGACTTATCAGTGAATCCTCCCTTCTAAATCAAAAAGAGGTTTAAGCCACTTAGGAGCACCCAAAGCTACATAGGACTGAAAAAAATTATTTTGTAGTACACTATGAGCAATAAAGGAAGCACCTTTATTGGAGTGAGATGGTGCAATCTCCATTTTCCAGTTCTTTATAAAACAGAGACTTCTTCTTAGTTCCGAAGCTTGAAATTGAAATGCTGGCCATTCTTGAGGATAGTTAACTGCATTGATCACTTCAAATGCTTCACCAGAGAAGATTACTTGATTAATTTTGTGACTCGCCATGCTGTCTATAGTCCATAGAATACTGTGAAATTTAGAATCCAACAAGCTTGGAATGTTAGAGAATGACCGTCGACTATGAAGCTTAACGTTGCCTGTCCAATCCCTTACAACCCAGGAAAATCCACCTATTCTTGTATGTTTACACCAGGCCATCCCTATATTCCATTTAAACCAGGACTTAGGTGGATTGATCCAGTCTATCCGATCTTTCCCTCTGTCAAACACTTTAGAACTAGCATAACGATCTTCAATACCTTGAGCATTAAACCACAAAGTTGTTTCCTCTCTTATTTTGCCATTAGATCCTTTGATTTTCCTTCAAAAAAGAAGTCATTCCTATGTTTCCAGAGATACCAGAGTATCCAAGGAAATCTCCTTCTGATATAGAGAGGGGTATTCTGATTCTTTTCTATAGATAGTAAGTAGGATAAGTTCGTGTATTCAGAGTCGATATCAAAGCCTCCTTCAGGGGAAGGGAATTCCAATAGGGCCCAAACTTGCCTAGCAATAGAGCAGGAGAATAGAACATGTTTGGTGGATTCTCTTTCAAGTCCACAAAATTGACATCTTATGTCTTTACTCAGACCTCTGCTTTCTAACATGTCTGCAACCGCTATTGCTCTGTTTAATGCTCGCCATATAAAATTTTTAATTTTTGGAGAAGATTGAATTGACAACACCTGAGATTTTAAGTCATTGAGCGAGGGTCGTGCTTCAGCTTCAGAGATCAATTCTTGCTTATTCGATTGACAAGCTAGAGCATACCCTATTTTGACTGAGTAATCTCCACTTTTAGTATAATGCCAACTCCAAAAATCAGATCTTGATATCACTGGTTTGCTTGATAAGATAAGACTCACATCTCTTGGATAGAACAATTCCTCTAATACTTCTCGGTTCCAGTTTTTGAGAGAGAAGTCAATTAGATCAGTTACCTTCAAGTCCAAATTAGTGAAAATATTTTTCATTAAGGGAATTCTTCTTCTTTCATCAAAGAGCCATGGATCTGCCCAGACATAAGTATTATGACCATTACCAATCATTCTTTTGATTCCTTTCAACAGAAGTACTCTACCATGTATAACACTTCTCCAGATATAAGAAGGACGATAGCCCATTACTGCCGATAAAAATTCATTGTTGACAAAGTATCTGCTTTTCATGACTTGAGCAAAAAGGCTGTTAGGGTATTGGATAATCCTCCATGCTTGTTTAGATAATAATGCTTGATTAAAAGCTTGCAAATCCTTGAATCCTATCCCTCCTTGCTCTTTTGTTAAGCATAACTTCTCCCAACTTATCCAGTGTATCTTTCTCTTGTGTTCCAATGAATTCCACCAAAAATTAGACATTGCAGAGGTGATTTTTTCACAAGTAGTTATAGGCAGCTTGAAACACTTCATTGCATAAACAGGTAGAGCCATTGCTATTGCTTTCAGAAGGATTTCTTTACCTCCAAGAGATAAGGTGCGCTCGAACCAGCCTGGAAGCCTTGATTTTAGTCTGTCAAAAATATAATCCACCATATCGACTTTAGAACTGCTAAAACACTCTGGAAGACCTAAGTATGTACCAGCTCCTCCTTCCTGATGAATTCCTGTTAACCTCTTAATAGCTTCCTGAGTTTGGTGATCCACATTAGAGCTGAAAGTTATTGAGGATTTATGCACATTAATCCTTTGATCGGTTACCTCTCCATAAGATTGTAAGAATCTCTGGAGAACTTCAACTTGATAAAGAGAAGCTTTACAATTAAAGAGGATAAAAGATGGTGAATAGAGGGTCCTTGAGGAGAAAACTGAATTCCTTGAATTGTTCCTGCATTTGCAGCTCTATTCAACATATGTGTAACGCCTTCCGTACAAAGCACAAAGAGAAAGGGAGATATTGGATCACCTTGTCTCAAACCTCTATGAGGAGTTATTATCCCAAAAGATTGCTCATTTAGCAATACTGAATATGTAACAGTAGACACACAAAACATAATCCAGTGAATCCATTTTTGGTGAAATCCTAATGCAAAAAGCAACCCTCTAAGATAATTTCATTCCAGTCTGTCAAAAGCTTTGGACATATCTGATTTTATTGCCATATATTCAGAAGAAATTGAAGGATGAGTTCTTAGAGCATGTACCAATTCATGAGCAAAAGATATGTTATGAGAGATTAATCTTTTAGAGACAAAGGCAGACTGGGCTGGGGATACTAAAACTGGTATAGGCGCAGTCTTGAGGCTAAAATCTTAGATATGATCTTATAAAGGATAGAACATAAGCTAATAGGCCTGACATTAACTTGGAATTCCTGATTTTAGGGATAAGGTAAAGCTGAGTATAATTCCATTCAGAAGGAAAGGAACCATTAAGAAAGAAGCTCTGAACTTCAAAAGTAACCTGGGGGCCTATGATGTCCCAATATTTTTGAAAAAGAGACCTGTCATACCATATGCTCCTGGTGCTTTAGTAGGGTTGATTGAAAATACTGCTTTCTTTATCTCTCCACTAGTCACTGGACTTATTAAGGTTTCATTCATAGGAGTGGTAACTTTTAATTGGAAGTCATGAAATAACCAGTCAAAATTTTGTGGATTAGTTGACTTGAATAATTCATTGAAGTAAGAAATCACAACTTCACCCTTGGAAGCTTCTGATTTTTGAGTGTTACCCTTACTATCTATCAAAGCTTGAATTCTGTTTCTTGATCTATTGGTTTGGACTGAGGCATGAAAAAATTTGGTATTACAGTCGCCTTCCTGTAGCCATTTCTCACGATTTTGCTAACTCCAATAAGTTTCTTCCTCTATATGGGCTACAATCAACTGATTCTTAAGGCAATGAACTTGATAAGAGGAAGGATAATCAGATGATTGTTCCTGTTCCAAAGCTATATGTATCTGATTTATCTTATCAAGAGAGTTTAAGGAGTTTTCCTTTTTCCAGATACTCAAAGCTTTCTTGCAGCTGCGAAGCTTATCCGAAACTGAAGACAAATTGTTGATAGTCCAAGCTGAGGATATAGCTTCTTTTACCCGGGGCTTATTTTACAGTCTCTTATCAAATCTGAAATTTCCTCTATAAGGACTATTTGAGGACAAGAGTTTAACTAGGACTGGCCTATGATATGAGCCTCTCTTCTCTAGAAATTTCTGATTAGAAGCTGGAAATAAATGGAACCAGTTTTTATTCCCAAAACATCTATCCAATTTAATCTGGAACCACAAATCATTTCTCCTTCCTCCCCAAGTGAAGCTATTACCATAAGAGGGTAATTCAGTCATATCACAACTTCTTAGCATATCAGTAAGAGGTAAGAAAGAGGCTTCACTTCTTCTAGGTCCGCCCAATTTCTCTCCATTATTCAGAATTTCATTAAAATCTCCTAACATACACCATCTTTCTTTTCTTGTAATACCAATACGCATCAGTTTCTCCCAAACTAAAGGTCTTGATGTAAACAAGGGATCTCCATATACACACGATACAAAGAAGTCTGTAGAACCAAACTGTACATGAAAATCTAGAAGATGCTTATCTGTGAACTGAAAGGTGATATCTACACTGTTTTCCCAAAATAAAGCCAAACCTCCACTCTTTCCTATAGAGATGATAGTAAACACTCTATCATAGCCTAACCACTCCTGCATATCTATCATCACATTACTACTATTCATAGTTTCCATCAGAAACAAGATCTCAGGGAAATGTTCTTTACGCATTTCCTTGAGTCTAGGAATTGTCAAGTCTTGGGACCGTCCCAATCCTACTTAGAAGGCTCATTAGATTTCAGACGGTCCCTCCATTGGGACCATCTTATGATTTGTGGTTTTAGCCACTTTGTAATTATTATTGCCTTCTAGGCTAGCTTTCCTTTTACCCGAGAGCTTTGATTCTGAATTTAAAGATAACTCAAAATGAATTTGGGGATAAGACTTGAGAGTACCTCGTTTAATTCTTGTTGGCTTCAAAGAAGTCCTTTTGTAGTTGGAATTTTTCTTTGATGTCCCAGAGGTACCCGCTTCAGAGTTAACAACATGAAATACGTACGAAGATTCCATTGGGACCTCAAAAAGATGATCCGCTTCAGGTAAGTGATTTGTAGTCGGATGTGAGGAGGTCGGTGAAGAAAGATTCTCATAATAGATTGCTTCTTCTTCTTCTGGACAACTCTTGTCGAGAGGTTCAAGAAGATTTTCATTTGATTCTGCAAGTAGAAAAGGCAAGGCTGGAGTGTTAATCTTTTCGAGTGGAGGAGGAATTTCCGATTCGACTTGCATATTCATATCTGGAAAGTTGAGGGAGGATAGAACCGTAGACCTGTCATGAACAAGGTTAAGCTTATCTTTCCCTTTGAGTTCTTTTTGCTTTTGTAAGAACAAAGGACACTTTTCGCGTTCGTGTGTGAGATGTTGGCAAAAGTAGCATCTCTTCTAGATCCGTTCATAGTCGTAAAGGATTGTAATTGCTTCGCCAGAAGGAAGATTTATTACTTTGGATCGCCGAAGGGATTTCGAAATATCAAAGTGAATCTCAACGCTCACAAAGTCCTTATTTTGAGATATTGAAGGATCATACTCTACTTGGGTGACTGGACCTGCAAACTCTGCAAAGACCATAATAGCTTCCTTTGTATGGTGATTAACTGGGATATTGCGAATTTGTACCCAAATCGGAGTTGATTGAAGATAATTCGGTGGAGGCATTTCAACCCATCTTTGTAGCAGAAGAGACCATTGATTATACGTATGCGCTCCCAAATTGAGAATCTTTTCCAAATCCTGTTCATATTTGAAGATGAATTGGAACTTATCTTTCGAGAGAGCAACTCCCCTAACCCGATCATAGATGAGCCACTTCCTTGGCATATCGAGGACAATATCCGAGACGTTTTGACAGTCGGGATTAAGAAGTCTTCCCATTAGACTCATTGAATTAGTATCTCTCGATGAGAACTGAGAAAGGTCCGGCAAGATGAAGGGTTCATCAGCTTCTTCTAGCGACATAGCTTTGATCAGAGTATCTATCGAAGAAGACATGGCAGTATCTGGGTGATGATTAATTGGACCTTTGAAAGCTAAATTAAAACTCAGCGGCGGAAGATGGAACTGAAGAACTAAGGAAAAACACAAAATAACTCATATTAAAAACCAGAGTATACAGGATTTGGACATAACGAGGTGGGAAACAAACAGAGAAAAGGTGTTTTTCAACTAAGATATTTGTTTGATAGGATAAAATACTCTAGATGAGATGGAGTTTTCTAAGTCCAAAAAAGGGAAACTTTCAAATCGGAATCAGTTTGCGGATATATAATCTTGGTAAATAATTATTATTTACTTTTTTAACATGAAAAATTAATTATATTATATTATTAAATTTTTACAAGATACACAAAACCATTCAAATGTAATTTTTAAAACCAATAAAGGAAATTAAACATAAAAAGAAATTGACCCTGCTTTCTAAACAGAAACTTTATAAACAACCAAAAAATATATTAAATTTTATTTTTCTATATTCGTAAACAATTAACAATTTATAAATGAAATTTCAAAATATTTTCTTCATCAAACTCTGATTAAAATATGTTGCTTGAAATAGATTTCGATCATGTTAGTTTAATATCCTACACGGCTACACATTGTTACCGGTTAATACTTAATACCAAATGATATATTTGCTTTCACCCATACATTGCTTCTTAGCCTTCTTTGTAGACTTGAATATCGTTAAATTGATTATTATATCACTACAGTTAACTATGGAACCACTTTTGTTTGGTAAAAAAAAGCTTATATTAAGGAAATATTGTAATCTAGCACACTTTTTGAAACTTTATTATCACAATAGCACACTTTTTGAAACTTTAATATCACAATATCACACTTCTTAGATTGAATTGTCAAAAACACCATTTAACTAAACCACCTCTTTCCCAACCAATTCTTTTTATGCACACAATAATACTCAATAAAAAACAAAAATATCATCCTAACCACATCTTTTGTTCAACAAACCTCACAATATCTTTTATTTTTTCTTTTCTTTTATAATTTCTTAATTTTTAGATCCATCATCTTCATCACTCTCTTTCTCTCTCTCTAATGAACATCTTCACCACAAAAAAAAAGGAAGCTCTAGATACTCAATTCCAGGGGCGGATCTACAGCTAAAGGGGTGGAGCACGTGCCCCACACTCCTTTTTAATAATCTTTGAACTTGCCCTTAAAATATAGTATCTGCTAGCTCATTTGGAGAAGGGTGCCTTAAATTGTGTTTGAGGAGCAGGATTCAAACCCCCTCATCAGCACTTGTTTTCCATTTTATTCTTTCTCCTTAACAAATTCCTTCTTTAGTGCCCCACATAGTTTTTGACATTGGATCCGCCACTGCTCAATTCATCTCCATCCCTCCATGATATCATTCTCACACATGCTGTCTTACCTTCTAGTTACCCAATTCACATGTTTCTTTTTCATTATCTTCTCTCTCTTTCATTGTTTAAATAAATATATAATTTTTGCTAGTTGGAAAGTGTAGGTACAAAAATATATAATTTTTGTTAGAGAAAAGCAAAAAAAATTTCTAGATGAAATAAACAAAATTGTGCATTATGTCATACAAATCATGAACATGTGGACATGTTTAGATGTATAATTCTAGTTAACACTTCGTTAGAGAGTTTTTTCAATGAAATATTTCTCTTAAGCTCCAAGGATTGAGGCGCCGGTTTCAAAGTGTTTCTAGCACAAAAACTAGTAATATAAGTTTTAAATCTTTCTTTACCACCAGTTAAGAACAACATCAATAAATTTGGAAATTTTATAAATAATCTAATACAAGAAGTCAAAAATTTAGCCTAATTTAAAGTTCAGGATTTAAAGGTTGGGGTAGGTCAATTTCATGTTTTCTAGTAAAAAATCTTTAGATTTGACTACATTTGTTAAAATTGCTATGGAATTAAATTTATGTTTATAGTTTATTAGGATTTAGGGTTTAGGATTTAGTATAAGTTTCATGCTTAGGTTTTTAGGGGATACAAATTTTTTAATTAATTAGGCATTCATATGTTTTTTTCTCTGATCATCCAAAAATAAGTATCCATCTATGCATGTTAATCATCCACATAATAGTGAACAACATCAATAAATTTGGAAATTTATAAAGAATATAATGCAAGAAGTCAAAAATTTGGCATAATTTAAGGTTTAAGGTTTACTGGTTGGGGTAGGTCAATTTCATGTTTTCTAGTAAAAGATTTTTCAGATTTGGCTACATTTGTTAAAACTGTTATGAAATTAAATATATGATTATGGTTTATGATCTAAAGTTAAGGTCTAAAGTTTAGGATTTAGGCTTTATGGTTTAGACTTTACGGTTTAGGATTTAACGTTAGGGTTTAGGGTTTAGCGTTTAAGGTTGATGGTTCAGGATTTAGGGTTTAGAGGTTTAGGGTTTAGGGTTTGAGGTTTAGTATAGGATATAATGAATGGCTTCATGCTTAGATTTTAGGGGATATGATGAGCTTAAAATTGTTTGATAGTTAACAATGACTACTTCACCAAAACACAAGTAGTTTTTAGTTGACGTGTATAACTCATCCATGTGGACTTGATTTTATGGACATGAAAGATTAAAATTGATTGATAGTTAATCATGACTACTCTACCAAACCACAAGTTGTTTGATTAATTAGGTATTCATATTGTTTTTTATCTGGTCATCCAAAAATAATTATCAATCTATGCATGTTAACCATCCACATAATCGCGAAAAACATCAACGAATTTGAAAATTTATAAAGAATGTAATGCAAGTAGTCAAAAATTTGGCCTAACTTAAAGTTGAGGGTTTAGGGCTTAGAGGTTTTTGGTTTAGAGTTTATGATATGATATGATGAACGATTTCATGCTTAGGTTTTTTGGGGATATGATGAGGTTAACATTTTATGATAGTTAACAATGACTACTTCACCAAAACATAAGCAGTTTTTAGTGGAAGTGTATAACTCATTGTCCATGTAGACTTGATTTTAGAATAAGTATAGTATCCACAAATAAGTATCTACATATAAGACATTTTTAGCATCCACATAACAATCAACAAATATTCAACTATAATTGGATAATATGTATTATAATTATTCATTTTAAATATAGTAAAATGTATCTCAAAATGTAGAAAAAATAAAATTATAATGAATACTAAAAATAAAATCAAAAAAATATGTCATAATAATTAAATAAAGTGATTACAAAGAGAGTAGGAGTAAAAAAAGTGAAGAATAGAAAAAGAAAATGTGATAGAAAATCTTGTCTATTGAATTTTAACTAAGGCCATGTTTATAGGGAGATCAGATGGGGTGTTCTTAGGTCTTTTTAAAATGAAAATAATTGAATAGTGGACTTAAGATCAGGCTCATTGATCTTATTCTAGAACTGTTCTTGGGCCTGATCTTGGGTGAAGTGTCTCTCTCGAATTGGTTGAGAATATATGGAATAAATTTGGACATTAATCTATGTATTAATTAAATAAAATGTTTGTCTTGTTTAATTAATTAAGTAATATGTTTGTTTGTTTTTTTTTAAAAAATTTTATTTACAATGTTTTTTTTTGTTTCATAAAAATATGACATTGTATTTTGAATTTTAGTAAAAATTTTATAAGTTTGCAATTAAAATGTTATTTTATAAACTTTTATAATTGTAATATGTTTAAGAATATTAATAAACATTATATTATTAAATAGTATTAAACATTCTTAAATTTTTTATTAAACATTAATCTATGTATTTATTAAACATTCTTAAATTCTATAAGAATATTATATTATTAAATATTAAGATCTTAAACATGTTCTCCCAATAACTAACTTTTTAACAAAAGTTCTTAACTACTGATCTTACATTATTTTCACAATATTTATACTCTAAGAACATCCTAAACTGATCTCCCTATAAACATGCCCTAATAGGTTCAATCAAATAGTTCTTATTATTTATGACAAATCCTTTCAAATCTACTTTTCACATTTATTAGTTAGACTTATGTTGTGGTCCACACTCATTTCTAGCTGTTGGATCAATTTTTTAGTTAAAGTCGGAGGGACTGTAATACAACTGTTTTTCTCTCTCTAGTTATACCTCAATTTATATGATGAGGATTAAAATAGTCTAGAAATTATGTGAACAGTGGAAAAGTTGGCAAAAAAGTGTCCCATGAACATAAAGTGTGTCAAATGAACTTACTTTCATAAAAAGTGTGTCTCAATGTAAATCTCCCTTATATTAATAGCAAAAGTTAATATAAGTTGGATATTACTAATACGTCTGTGAGAATATTGGTGTTAGTTTTATATATTTTTCCCATAGAAACTAACGTAAATATTTAGATCAATATAATTATGCACCAATTACAAATGCACAACATAGCAGCTGCAAGGGTTGCGTCGGCATGTGATGTTACGATGTAATAACTTTAGTGCTCCGTCAATATCATCGACTTGTGTCTCAAGACAAAGGCCTTCAAAATATATGGCCGTCGGGTTTCTGGCTTCAATGCACCTTTCAAAAAATTTCCTGTGTCGACCAGCTAACTTTATGTCATCAGGGTCACTACAGAGGTTCAAGATGTTGGCCTCTTTCAACACGTCAGGATGGTAAACAATTTTTCTGCCTCTTTTTCCAGCACGTAGAAGTGACTGCAGGTACCACTAGTATTTGGCTGCTATCAACTTAGCTATTTTCGCCAACACATCGTTAGGACGATCTGGGTTACTCATCATTCTTATGAGAATATAAGAATTATGTGTACATAGTTCAATCTTAAATAAGACTCAGTTGTTGATGTGGTTGGGGAATTTGTGGTTCGATTTAAATGGTAAATGATATAAGTGCTTGACAAGATAGAGAGGTGACATCAAACCACTAAATGTAGTTTGGTGGATGTTGTAATAGTTCTTTCGGAAAAAGCACACTAAGTACGTACATAGTTGGAACCTACGTACATAGGCAACATATATATAATGGTCGTTCTTGAGGGAAGGAATTAAACATAAAATTTAAGTCAACAAACTTGAATCATCCTAACAAACGGTTTCGGCACATATGAATTAACGACGTGATAATATGTAATACAACAAGGAAGGGTTAATGGCTATTTAGACTATCGGCCCAATCCCCATGTTCATAGACGTCCTTCGCGTACTTCATACGGAAATTATCAATATCATTGTCGCTGATTCTCAAGCAGTCAGTCTCCAGATAACCCATGCTTAACAGTTCTAAAAACTTCATAGCAAAAGGTCCACAATCTCCCATCCTCTCGTTTTGACCTAAAGGCTTCACCCTGGAAAAGGTAAATGAAGCGAGAGGGTAATTGATGTCAATTATTGAGTGAAGTAGGAACGGTATCATCTCAATTACGGGCTGCATCCGGGTCTTGACAACAAACTCTCTGGTGAAAATGAGCAAAGGATCATAAATGGATACAATCCTGGTTTTAAGATTATGACCACTCCGACCCAATGCTCTAGTTTGCAGTTCATTGGAGCATATACAACATCAACATCTTCAAGCCACTTCAACCTTGGTTCGTGGTGCATCCATTCTCCATTGACGATGTTAATGAGGATGTTGTCCCATACGAAATTCTCTTTCTTCAAGGTGTTGGAGAAAACATGGAACCTTCTCGTCAACTCGTAAAAGAGAACAGAGTCAACAATGATGCTCCTTCGTTTTATCAATTCTTGTTCGTTCTTTTGCCATAGCATTAGGGCCATCATTTCCATGTGCTGTAGATGTAGTTAAACCGAACTCAGTTTTAAATCACACCAGTCACAAATATACGTATAGTGTAAACTTCCTGAATAGTGTTCGTAAAATAAAATAATTACCAAAGTTTGGACCCATTCTTTAGGCAATATAATATTGGAGAAGAAGAGGTTATCTGCCTTGCGGAATCCAAAGAGGTTGTGTATCCTAAACAATATGGTAACCAATTACAAAATTAATATGAGTAGACAGATACAAATTATGCAATCCGAATAAAATATATAACACTTACACATCATCCTGTTTAATCAACTTGGTGAATTTTTCGTATTTCCATGATCAATAACTTCCATCGGTCGTATGAAACAGATCCAGCTTTTATCACTATGGGAAGGGATGGGAGATTCTCAGGTAGGTTGATGATCATCGTTTCTTCCCAGGCTGACTCATCGACAATAATAACTGACCGAGTCACCAGTTTATGTGCTGCACTGGGAAACACTTCCATCCCTGACTGTTATCTAGCAGATATGTTGGTTCTTTACAACCCTCCTCGATATCGCTTTCCTTATGTATTGCTTCTGCTTCGCCCTAATATCATGTATGTACATAGATACATATATACATACACATGAAATAAACTTACTAAGTACACAATGCATGTGGGTATACCAAATAATAGAAATCACATGGATTAGACACTTACTTGGACTATAGTTTCATATTCTACAAGTCCTTCAGTTTATTTACAACCCTCCACTGATTCACCTTCCTTAAGTATTACTTTCGCTTCGCCCTAATACCATGTACGTACATAAATTCATATATATATATATATACACAATAAACTTACTAAGTACACACTATATGTTGGTATACCAAATAGTCAAAATTATCAGGAATTAGACACGTACTTGGACTTCAGCTTCAACTGTAGTTTCATTTTCTACAGTTCCTTCAGTTTTGTTACAACCCACCACTGATTCACATTCCTTATGTATTACGTCCCCTTCAGCCTAATACAATGTACGCACATTGGTTCATATATATACACATTAAACTTACTAAGTACAAACTATATGTGGGTATACCAAGTATTCGAAATCACATGGTTTAAACACTTACTTGGATTTCAGCTTCACTGTAGTTTCATTTTCTACAGGTCCTTCGGTAGTGTTAAACCCCTCCACTGTTTCACCTTCCTGATGCAGTTCTTGCCCATCCACCTATTCAAAATAATGAAACGTTGGTTATACGTATATGGTACCGAATGTTTGTTGAGGATGGTACAGAGGTCATACTTAGTAAACCATCGCAGGAGATAAACAAATAATCGAATATTTAAGAAACTTACAGATGGAGATGCTCTGATGTTTTCTTCATCAGAAACCATTTTGTTACACCGCTCATCAGCTTCCTCATTTATTAGTGATGTATTCAGTTGCAGCAAATTCTACACAAACAAAGGTGTACCAAGTTATAAGAATACACCTAATTATAATGAACATATAATGTCAAATACTTACATTGGATACTGATTTAGTGGGTGATAGCTCACAACCAAACACATCTTCACCACCGACATCATCTGGGCAACAATGATCTCGAACGTTCTTATAACATATAAAATATGTGTACGTACATTAGCTACATGGGACGTATACGAATTTCACAATCCATATTTTTATAATACGTACACAAAATTACTAAAATTAGTGTACGTACAATAGATCCATCGTCCGGAGTAGGCTGGTGCATGTCATAATCGTCATCATCGGCTTCCCACCCAGCAGCAGGACTATGTGTTGTATCCTACAATAGAGAAAATAAATGAAAGAGGAGGTTACAAAAATGTTTGATGACGACGGTCATATCCAAAAGCTTTATTCATAAACACAAACACCAACAGTAAAATTGATGTCGTCCATTAGTTGGGGTCCAACTGCTCCATCATCACTCACAGAATGTTCACCATGTTTATCATCCTTCAAACCATCAACATTTCCAACATCATGTGCAAACAAACGAGAACAACAAAATTTAACATATATAAGATGTGAAAATCATACAACACTGATTTTAGTGGTCATAGCAACCTTAGCAGTGTCACCAACTCCCATGGTAGGAACCTTCTCTCTTCTTTTTTTCTAACCATTAATGAACTCATTCTTCGAAACTTCAACCTTTTCCCACTTTTTCTGTTTTACCTGTAGCTTTGACTTCTTCTCTGAACCCATCTTGGTACCAGCAGAAGGTTCCCCATAGTCCGTTTCCTTTAACCTCCAATAGTGCAGCTCTTATCTCTATATGGACGAAGCTCTTCATGTTTGCATCTATTTCCTTTAGCAGTGCTTCTTGCTTCCTGAAGAACCGACTGAGTTCAACCGCATACCTTTCAAATCGCTCATCCTCCAAAGCTTGATCACTATTGGGAGTATCATCCACTGCCACATTAGCTGCCGTTGATATCTTCGGTTTCTTATTTTCAGTTGTTGATGTTTCTCCTTGTTTTCTCTTGTTACATCCACCTGTAACTATAACACCAATAACCGAATATCACTTCATAAATGATATTGCTTGGCATAAGATTTTAAGATCACTTTCAAACCATAATACAATTGTCAACATACCTTTCTCTTCAGGTCGTATCTGTTTTGGGCAATCATCATCACCTCCCTCCCATATTGCCTCATCCCATTTGTGGCCAGCATTAAGCATTAATGAGCTTTTCAATGTTCTCAACTTAATGGTCTTCCTCCTCATCACGCCAGGAGAATGATCCATGAGAACAATGCTCCGCTGATTCGACCATCCGGCTAATAACCACCTATAAAATGATACATGTATAAGAAAATATACACCAATTAGATAACTTAAACTTTTCTATCACATGTGTATGTATTATATCAACCATGTACATACCTCTTTAGCGGCCTCACATGCGAAGATGCTTGCTGTCCGGATTGGGGGCAGTTTAGCCAAATTATGGATCGTTCTTTGAGTAAATGTTTGATCGTCTTTGTCAGACGGTATTAATTTTGCAAGTGATGGGACAGTTTCAAATGCCAGCAGTTGGAGTGCAAGAGAAAATCCATGAACAGCTATTGACCGTCGCTTGCAACTATTCACTAATCTGTCAAGATCTGCAGGACAATTAAACTCTGTAATAGTCTCCAACGTCCGTTCAAATAACAACCTTCCCCATGGGTATTCTTGGTCATCTCCACTGTTTTGGAAGTAGGTTTGACTGGCTGAGTAACACATGTGAGTACACCATCGACTATTATTATCAGCGACAAAGCAAATTTCTTCCACATATTCTTCTCTTCAGTCTCCAACATCTGAACCAAGTCGGCAATTGTTAGTTCCTTTTTTTCCCGAATAGTGTCTTCCAAACAGTCTTACATCCTTCTTCCTTTTTAACCACTGCGTTCACATCTCTCTTTTTTGGATATTTTCCATATTCCAGACCTGTCAGCAAATTCTTGTAATCCAAACTTTATTGGATGACCACCAAAAATAATCCACATATCATGCCGTTTTTTGGTCACCAACTGACGGCAAACTAATCCATGGATAAGCTTCTCTGAGAATGAAGCCTTGTTCGCAGGGATGCGAAAAAGCTGCCCAAATGGAGACTTTAAAAAGTTTTCCATTTATGTTGTTCCATTCAGCACCTTTGCTATTGTAGCAAGATACTCCGGTTTAGAATACGCATTGATCTTGGTTTCGAGAGGGTAATGGTCAAGAGCAAATAACCTCCGCGGTAAAACCAAAATCCTTGGAGAAACATTCTCTTGTTCTTCCAGAGCCAACCTACGAAGAACAATTTAGTACATATTAGTTTATACGTACACAAGAACTATGAACCCAAATTCCAATGTCTACCAAATTTCCAATTTGTACACAATTACGGTTCTACTTTCTTACCCGCCCCAAATACATAATTATTTAGAGAATTCAAAAACTTTTTAATCAAAACAATTCCCCCAAATTGTATTTTTGGATCTCGCGAATGTAGGATTTCGGTGGCAATCTCCTTTCAATCAAATGGGAAAATCAATCCAATCACTTACCTTCTTAATCTACTCCGGTAATGTAATACCCAATGAAGCTACTTTGTCGCGAACCTTCAATCTCTTCCTCTTCTTCTTCTTCTCGGTCAGATTCTTCTCGGTCTCCTTCTTCTTGGACTTCTTCTTCTACTTCTTGCAGATCTACACAACTAATTCAAATCTGCGGGTTCTTCGAAACGGTGTTCGACCACCAAATCGGACAACCAAAATCGCTTCCGCCGTTTATTGTTTCTTTCGACAACGACGAGTTACTTTTTACTGTAATAGAATTTTTAAAAAATATAAATTGAAACAGTGCAACGGTTGGTTTGTCCCCATATAATTAGTTTTAATCAAACAGAATTTCAGCACATCAGTTGGGTAATGAAACTAAAGTCTAATTGATCAGTTACAGGGTATAGTTGTCTTATTTTTACTAGGTGGCTAAAATCTGGAAAGCTTTTTTGAGTTTGCTTTCCCGTGAGAGAAATTATTGACTTGGAGTGGTTAGTGAAAAAATCTTAGAAGTATAGATGTAGTATAATAAAATATGATGCTAGCCAGGAGGTACAAAGAAACACATCTATCCGACTATCTTTTTACATTTTTCTCGCCCACTTCTCCCAACAACAAAAAAATGTTATATTCTATACATATTTTGACTTAACATTTGCAGAAACATGTACTGGAAAAAGAAAACAAAATTGAAAGAGAAAAGCGAAAAGAGCAATGGCGATAAGCTTGATAACCATAGCTATTTTGACCCTCTCAGTGTTACTAATTTCCTTGTCTCTCGGCGTCGTCACAGCAAAAGAGTTGCATCAGAATGAAGCAAAGTGGACAATGTACGAGCAATGGCTTGTGGAGAATGGGAAGAACTATTACGGTATCAGAGAGAAGGAGAGACGGTTCATAGTCTTCAAAGACAACTTGAAGCGCATTAAAGAACACAACTCGGATCCGAACCACAGTTACCAACGTGGGTTGAACCAGTTTTCGGACCTGACAGCTGATGAGTTTCGATCTAATTACTTAGGAGGGAAGATGGAAAAGAAGAGCGTATCAGATGTAGCGGAGATGTATCAGTACAGGGAAGGAGATATTTTGCCTGATGAAGTGGATTGGAGAAAGAGAGGAGCAGTGGTTCCACGAGTTAAAACACAAGGAGACTGTGGTATGATTTTCAATTTTCTTGGTATTATTATTTTGATTTTATATTGCCATTGTGTGGTTGAGATATAATTAGCGATTGATAAACATGTAGGAGGCTGTTGGGCGTTTGCGGCGACTGGAGCGGTGGAAAGTATAAACCAGATCACAACCGGATAATTGATATCTTTGTCGGAACAAGAACTCCTTGACTGTGACAGGACCGACAACTTTGGATGTATTGGAGGTGGAGCAGTATGGGCTTTTGACTTCATTGTTAGCAACGATGGTATAGTAACAAATGAAGTTTATCCTTACACTGGCAATGATACTGCAGCGTGCAAGGCCATTGAGGTTTGTAAAACCAAACATAGATGACGATCTTTTATTTTAGACTCAATTTTGGGTAACTTGATTCTACCAATTTGTCTTTAGCATTTCAACTAATCTTTTTTTCATCTCTGTTTTCATTATCAAGATGCCTACCACTTGTGTTGTTACCATTAATGGTCGTGAGGTTGTTCCTGTAAATGATGAGATGTCTTTGAAGAAAGATGTTGCTCATCAGCCTATTACTGTTATGATATCAGCAGCAAACATGAGCGAGTACACATCAGTAATTTCAATTGACATTGCTGGCACCAAAATGCTTGATTTTTTAATCTTTAAAACCCAACACTAACTTGTGATCATATTTTCGTTTTGGTTTTCTTGTGTTTTTCCTCAGGGTGTGTATAAAGGACCCTGTAGTAACTTAGGTGGAGACCATAATGTAATAATCGTGGGCTATGGAACATCATCAGATGAAGGAGACTACTGGCTTATTCGTAATTCATGGGGACCAGGATGGGGAGAAGGCGGATACCTTAGGCTCCAACGTAACTTCCATGAACCAACCGAGAAGTGTTCTGTCGCAATGGCGCCTGTATACCCAATCATGTGGAATTCTTCATCTGATTTGTTGTCCCCAAGTGTGTTTAAATTGCTTCTTTTATTTGCTTTTCAGTTAATTAGTTTGGCCTTGCTTTGAGATAGACTTTATTGGTGTTCAAGCTCGATCCACAAGGGTCTGTGTTGTTACCTTTTTAGTGATGCAGCGCCTACTATCATACATTGAGCTTCGTTTTATTTGTTCTTTCTGCTTTTGCCAAGTACTTGAGTTTTAGCTTCTGTTAGTCTATAATAATGATAACGATGGGATGGTCTTTATTTTCTAAAGTTGATCTTAATGGTTTCAGTTGTATAAGTAGAATTGTTAGTTGTTTCTTCTTAGTTTTTTTTTTAAAGCAAACAAAACAAGATTGTCTCAGTTCTCAAACCTCTCACTTTGAACTAAGCTCTCATTTTAGTTCTTTAGAATCCTAGCTTTCTTGCCTTCCAAACCTTTTTATCTTGCTGCAACATTTATTAGCAAGCCAATCCTCTCAAGGAGTTTTTTTCGGGATTATTTTAAGGTTCTTCATGTTTATTGTAATAACTTGACATAGCTCAGCTACTCTGCTGACAATATAGAGATGTATTTGCGGTAGTTATTGATTACATCAAAAATCTATTTGGAACCGTTAAGTACGTTATATAATAACCGTATTCAGTCACAGTCAAATATACATCTAATTAACTACAAGAAAACAGGAAATTTACGACTACGATTGGCGACTAAACTCGTGGTCGCCAAATTTAGCGACTGTTTAACTACTACTTTACAACTGCTAAAAGTTAGTCGTAAGTTAGTCGTTTTTTACCGACTGAAATGAGTAGTTGGTTCAGTAGTCGTTAATTAGCGACTACTTTACGACTGAAAGACAAGAAAGTAAATTTGTCAGCAAACAATAGCTAATTTGACGACTACATGGTGACTACTGCGGCGAGTCATTAACTTGGCTACTAAAATACGACTACATTTGTTAGTCGGCCATTTGGCGACTACTAAGCGACTATTGAGGTGAGTCGCAAAAATGTCGGCCAAAAAGAAACATGTTTTATTCGTTTGTGGGGTTGGTAAGCTTTGTTTTGTTGTGACGGTTAGTTTGAGTCACATCACAGTCGTTTTACAGTCGGTAATCAGTCGCCAAAATACTCTATATATACCACACCTTCGTTTCTTATTTCATTCACACCACAAGCAAGAGCATTAATAAGAAACAAATGGAGAGTGAGAAAAAAAAATTTGAGAGTGAGAAAAAAAACGAGAGTGGGAAAAAAAAAATCAAAAGAAAAAAAAAAACGAGAGTGAGAAAAAATCAAAAGAGAAAAAAAAAACGAGAGTGAGAGATCTTTAATAATGGCGGGAAGTTCTAATTATAGTCATTTTCGGGAGTGGATGTATAAGAGGCTTGATGAAGTGACGGGAAATTTCATGGAAGAGTTCAGCACTGGGGTAGAGGAGTTCATGGCTTTTGCAAATAGTCAGTGTTTAGCACAAAATAATGGTGGTAAGTTTCAATGCCCTTGTGATAAGTGCAAAAACGGTAGGCGTCTTCCGGGGGGTACAATTTGGAATCATATTTTTTGCTATGGGTTTATGCCAGATTATTATGTTTGGTATAAACATGGGGAAGAAATTAATATGGGCATAGGAACGAGTTATGTAGATCCGACGTTTGTAAGTGGGAATGAAGAAGGGGGTAATGTGGTAGGAGATAGATATGTGGATATGGTGAATGATGCATTTCGTTATAACATACGTTTAGATGATAATTATCATCAAGATAATTATCATCAAGATGGTAGTTATCAGAATGTCGAGGAACCGGTACTTAACCATTCCAAGAAATTCTACTACTTGTTAGAAGGTGCAAAAAATCCATTATATGATGGTTGTCATGAAGGTCACTCACAATTATCCCTAGCTGCTAGAGTCATGCAAAATAAGGCAATATGAGTGAAAAGTTAGTGGATTCGGTTTGTGAAATATTGACTGATTATTTACCAGAAGGAAAGCAAGCTACTGGCTCACATTATGAGACCAAAAAATTGATGCGCAATTTAGGCCTCCCATATCATACAATTGATGTTTGTATGAACAATTGTATGATATATTGGAAAGATGACGAAAAGGAAGATAAATGTCTGTTTTGTGGTGCACAAAGATGGAAGCCTCGAGAGGGCCGACGTAGAACCAAAGTACCATATAGTCGTATGTGGTATTTGCCTATTGCTGATAGATTGAAGAGAATGTATCAAAGCCACAAGACTGCAGCAGCAATGAGATGGCATGCCGAGCACCAAACAAAGGAGGGAGAAATGAATCATCCTTCTGATGCAGCGGAGTGGAGGTATTTTCAAGAACAACATCCTCGTTTTGCCGAAGAACCCCGTAACGTGTATCTTGGATTATGTACCGATGGGTTCAATCCATTTGGGATGTCTCGAAATCATTCTTTATGGCCTGTGATCTTGACGCCATATAATTGAAACGACCGACCTTTTTTTTTTTAAAAAAAATAATAATATAATAAATAGAACTACAACTAGTGGTCCCATACCCACTAGCCACCTAACCACAATCACAAACATCAGCGGAAATAACAATACCAACATAATATCCAATAGTACTCCAATAAAAACCAATAACCATAATCATCAACAATAATCAATCCAAACAACAAGAAACAAGGAACCAGCAACCTAGCAATGTTTCTAATGACCCAACTCTAGCAACCTAGCAATGCCAGACAACATCCAATCGAGTCCCTAGAACATCCTCCTCTTCATTGCCTTGATTCCACGATCACACTTTGCCTTTACCTGCACCACAAACACAATTGAGATGCATGAGTATTTGATAAACACTCAGTGAGGCAATCCTCCCATCTACTGGGCTATACACACAAGCAATAAGATCTCTACATGCCACAAACAACAACCAATAAAACAAACCAGGCAATATACAAAGCATGCGACGTCCATCGTAACTGAACAAGGGGTGTCGACCGACACCAGATGGTGTCGATCGATACTGAACATCTGGTGTCGACCGACACCAAACTGGTGTCGACCGACACCCTGCCCGACACTCCCGGAAACCCTAGTTTGCATCGACCGACACCTCCACATGGCATCGTTCGACACTCGCTAAAGTCCCGAGCCGTCCTCGCGTTGGTGTCGACCGACACCCCAACTGGTGTCGACCGACACCGATGCCGAGCAGCGATTTCCCCTCGATCAGAAACTCCAGATCTCGCCTCCAAGCTCCTCCAATCCGCTCCTTGCACTCCCAGAAGCCAAACCCAGCCCAGACAGCAACGAAATATCATAGAGAACTCAAGGAAACAACCACATAAGCACCAAATCACATAGAATCTAGAGATCTTAGCTTAGATAAGCCATGGTCATGCACTCACCTCTTTGCAGGAAGTTTCTGACCAATAAGGACGAATCCCTCACTCCTAGCAAGCTTCTAGCACCTTCCCAGCCTCCAATCTCTCAAGAACAGCCAAGAAATCTCACAATCTCACTCACAATCTCAAGAACACTCCTTTTCTCTCTGTTTTTGACAAAAACGGCCAAGAGAGGAGAAAAACTCGAGCTCCCCTCTTAAAAACCCGAGCTAGGGTTTTCCTTAAACCAACTCCCCAAACCGGACAATTAAAATTGAACCGACCAAACCGGCCACAACTGGTGTCGATCGATGCCTCACTAGAGGGTGTCGATCGACACCCTTACCAAAATACCAAAAAATTGGTTTGCGGGTGTTACAATTCTCCCCCACCAAACTAGATTCGTCCTCGAATCTCACACAACCATCAGTTAAGGACTCCCGTGCAACCGTCTCCACGGCCCGCACTCCTCCGACTGATCTACAGAAGGTCACCTCTAGGCGATAGACTCACGCTCCAGGCGTCATTTGCTCTTGACTTTTTGGACTTTCCTTTACTCATAGGCCTAGACCCTGAGTTTCATCGGCTCATCATCAGACGTAAGTCTGCATGCCAATGTTGGCTCCTCATCAGGCCTAAGCCCGCATGCCATAATATATAAGGAAAAGCCCAAACTCGTCTCTCGGGTTGCCACCCTACAGCGCGCCCCCGGATCGTCATCCGAAGTCGATATACCAACCATACTCCCGAGCCACAAAGTCTCTGAATATAGCAGTACTAGGAGAACCTAAGTCCCCCAAGAGTCGCGAGCAAACGATTCTGAACACGTCTGAGTCCTATCCCTACCCAGGTTTCCTTCCCGTGGCTCGCGTAGAGACATCTCAATGTCCTACCAACCACATATCCCCTCACCGGGATACCTCATGACCACACAAGGATCATACACACGCCACAAGGGCCGCCACAAAGGCCATCAAAATGTCCTAACGAGGACCGCCACCAAGGCCAAAACAAATGTCCTAAAGAGGACCGCCACCAAGGCCACTCGTCCCGAAAGACCGTCACAAAGACCATCTGTCCCGAATGACCGTCACAAAGACCGTCTGTCCCGAAGGACCGTCACAAAGACCATCTGTCCCGAAGGACCGTCACAAAGACCATCTGTCCCGAAGGACCGTCACAAAGACCATCTGTCCCGAAGGACCGTCACAAAGACCATCTGTCCCGAAGGACCGTCACAAAGACCATCTGTCCCGAAGGACCGTCACAAAGACACTCTGGCTAAACAGCCCGCCACAAAGGCCAACAATTGGCTAAAAGCCCGCCACAAAGGCCACACAATTGGCTAAAAGCCCGCCACTAAGGCCACACACACTGTCTAAAAAGACCGCCACACACATGCACCCTGACTCGAAAGTCCGCCACAAAGGCCACAAAGCCCCTCCGAGGCTCCCCACCGCTAAAATGGACAAATTCTAACTTCCGTAAAACTTTCCATATTTAGCACTTTCCATTTTTAGAAACTTTCCACTTTTGGAAACTTCTCTTCACAACCCCGCCTCACGGAAACTTTGTACCCCAAGCACCACCTCATCTTGTTACTGAGTCGCACAACCAACCACCCCAAGCGACCGAGTAACAAGAGAGATGGGCTGGAATACTCCATTCCCGCTCCAGCCACGGATTACAGATGGGACCAGGCTAAACAAGCTCAAGTCGCGGCTTGCTTCTCATACCACTTCTTGAACCTTGCCTTCATCCTTGCCTCAGGCTCCCAAGTCTGCTCCTCAACACCATCACAGTCCCACAGGACTCTCATCAAAGGAATCTTCTTCTTCCGAAGTTCCTTGATCCTCCTCTCGAGAACCCTCACTGGTCTCGCCTCCAAAGTCATGTTAGGCTGAAGATCCTCAGGAATCTTAGCCAACACCTCCTCTCCCTCACGGAGACACTTCCGCAACATAGACACATGGAAAACCTTATGGAATGCACGCATCACCTCAGGTAACTCCAATCTATATGCCACTGGTCCAACCCGCTCAATCACTCTGAATGGACCCATATACCTCGGACTCAACTTAGTCTCTGACAATGACCTGTTCGGACCCCGCAACATGGCCATCTTGAGGTACACTCTGTCTCCTACCTGAAACTCAAGATCTCTCCTCCTCTTATCGGCATAACTCCTCTGCCTATCCTGAGCCTCCTTCATGTTCAGCTTGAGAACCCGAATCTTCTCTGAGGTCTCCTGAACAAAACTAGCACCAAACATGCTCCTCTCCCCCACCTGAGTCCAGCATAATGGTGTACGACATGGTCTCCCATACAAAGCCTCATAAGGAGCCATCTTGATACTCCCCTGGTAACTGTTGTTGTAAGCAAACTCTACCAGGTTCAGATGATCTGCCCAATGGCCACCCCAATCCAACACACACATCCTCAGCAAATCCTCCAGCGTCTGGATCGTCCTCTCAGACTGTCCATCTGTCTGGGGATGATAAGCTGTACTCATATGCACCTTAGTGCCCATCTCTGCCTGAAATGCCTTCCAGAACACCGAAGTGAACTTAGAGTCCCTATCAGACACAATGCTCGCTGGCACCCCATGCAACCTGACAATCTCCCTCACATACTTCTTAGCCAAGACCGCTGCTCCATCAGTCTTCTTAATGGCCAGAAAATGTGCTGACTTAGTCAACCGGTCCACAATGACCCAAATAGCATCAAAGGTCCGTGACACTGGCAAACCCACCACAAAATCCATGGTGATCATATCCCACTTCCACTCAGGAATGGGTAAACTCTTCAGTAACCCGCCAGGAACCTGATGCTCAGCCTTCACTAGCTGACACACATCACACCTCGAAACCCAACTAGCCACATCCTTCTTCATCCCGACCCAATGATAGTACCTCTTGAGGTCACGGTACATCTTAGTCGCTCCTGGATGAATGGATAACTTGCTCGCATGAGCCTCTCTCAGAATCTCCTGTCTCAACTCCTCATCCTTGGGCACACACACACGACCGTGCACCAAGATAGTACCATTATCTGAGACCTGATACTCTGAGTCCACATCCTTAGAGGCATTCACCAGCCCCAAATCCTTCTCCTGAGCCAACCGCACTCTACTCAGAAGATCTGCTCTATCTACTGCTTCCAAACCCAACGGTTCCTGTGAAACAGCACACAAGCTCAAAGCACTGATCTCCCCTACCAGTGACTCCATCTCCTGCTCCTGAGCCGAAGCTACCTTCTTCCGACTCAGAGCATCTGCAACCGTGTTAGCCTTACCAGGATGATAGGCTATCTCCAAATCATAATCCGCCACAAGCTCCATCCACCGCCTCTGCCTCAAATTCAACTCAGGCTGAGTGAATATATACTTCAGGCTCTTATGATCTGTGAACACCTGCACCTTTGCACCATAAAGATAAGATCTCTAAATCTTCAGGGCAAAAACTACAGCACCCATCTCCAAATCATGAGTAGGATAGTTGCCTTCATGCACCCGCAACTGCCGCGAAGCATAGGCAATCACCTTCCCATGCTGCATCAGAACACAACCCAACCCAACTCTAGATGCATCTGTATAAACCACATAGGGTTCTCCCTGCTCAAGCAAAGCCAACACTGGCACAGTAGTCAACATCTCCTTCAGGCTTGCAAAGCCTTCCTCACACTCTTCTGACCAGACAAAAGGAACATCCTTCCCTGTCAACTTAGTCATAGGACGTGCTCTGCTTGCAAACCCCTGCACAAATCTCCTGTAATAACCTGCCAACCCAAGAAAACTTCTGATCTCTGTGGCATTCTGCGGTCTAGGCCAATCTCTGATAGCCTGAATCTTCTCTGGATCTACAGAAACCCCCTCTGCAGAAACAATGTGACCCAGAAAGCCCATCTCACGCTGCCAGAAACTACACTTGCTCAACTTGGCAAACAACTTCTGCTCCCGCAGCTTCTCCATAACCGCCCTCAAATGCACTGCATGCTCTTCAGGACTCTTGGAATAAACCAAGATATCGTCGATGAAAATGATGACAGATACATCCAGAAACTCCTGAAACACACTGTTCATCAATCTCATAAACGCTGCTGGCGCGTTAGTCAATCCAAAAGGCATCACCACAAACTCATAGTGCCCATATCTCGTCCTGAAAGCAGTCTTCCTCACATCTGCCTCATCTATCGGTATCTGATGATAACCCGACGCCAGATCTACCTTGGAGAACCAAGTAGCACCCCTCAACTGATCCAACAACTCATCGATCCTAGGAAGAGGATACTTGTTCTTCACAGTGACCCGGTTCAAACCCCGATAATCAATACACAACCGGAAACTCCCATCCTTCTTCTTCACAAACAACACCGGCGCTCCCCACGGTGATACACTAGAACGTATGAATCTCTTGCTCCATAAATCCTCTAGTTACTTCTTCAGCTCAACTAAACCAACACTCAAGTATGCCGACATCAACTCGCCCCCACCTGAATATCAACTCTCTTGTTCCTCCAAAAACCTCTAGTAACTTGCCAGTTAGGGAATCTTCCACAAGTTAGCTTATTCCAAAGATAGCTTTCCGCTTGGCAATTCTCCACAGCAAATCATCAATACGAACGTAATAAAACAAACAAGTACCATACGCTCGCATATTCTGATTCACCGCTTCAAATACTTTGCAGGCCGCTAACTCAAGCCACTTGACTTATTCCCTCCAACAAGCTTACCAAAACTTTGAATCTAGCAACCCTGTCCATCTCCAATGAACTTCATCCAACATCGTTGCAACGATTAGTTTATCCTGCCATGAAGGCTTTCCGTGAACTTATGAATCTGGCAAACATGCCTCTCCTGAATCAATCCTGCTGTAACTCCCCTTCCCGGGACTCCGGCACCACTGGCCTCACAATCCTGGCAAAACACCCACACATTCATAACCGCTCTGGTTCATAAAACCCTGGCCCAACGGCCAACATAATCCTAAAATCCAAGATTAAACCACCGTAAATCTCTCGAGGTCTACATTCAATCGTTATGTTTATACTCACGTCCTAGGAATTGCTTGCTCCCAACTCTTCCACTCTTAGGTCGAAACCTTTGAGTCATACCGATCTCACTCTCAGACCAGCGTCTTCGAGTTATACCGTCTCACTCTTGGACCACAATCCTCAAGATCTCGGTATCAGGGGAACTACTCATCCCCTCAGGAGAACAACATCCCCTCTGCCACTCTCGGAGCCCTCAGCCCCTCGAGCTATCGGTATTCAGGGGAATCACCATCCCCTCAGGAGCAACAATCCTTAACGACTATAAACATCTCTCGACACAACTACCTCCTGTGATCCGAGTATAACATTGCAATGTTACACCTGCCCACTCAACTTATAATATCCAACTGGATTAACCACCAAACAGAGAAATATCTGCTCCAACTGCATATGTCCACATATCCGCCTCTCTAGGCCCGATACCTCTTGAGACTAATCTCATACCGGTCATCTACAACCGCTCCATCCTCTTAACGTAAGTTGGAAAGTCCTCAACATCCGCAGCCCTCGACTGCACCCCGCCACATGTGGCACAACTGGAGCCTACACTGGTACCCCTCTCGGTAACCGCTCCAATAGCACGCCAACAGATCCGCCAAGCGATCATCTCGACCCTGGGCTCCACCTGCTGCAACCCCCACACCTGGGTTCCCAGCACCCCCGGCACGCTCACCGGCTAATCCCCTCTGGTCCCTCCTGATATGTTTGCGACCCTCTGACGTACCTCCTCGTGGAACTTTGGACTACACACTCGCTGGCCTCGGGACCCGCCCGACAATGACCACGACCACGTCCCCGTCCATGACCAACAACTCAAACACCTTAACCACTGATCTTCCAAGAACAGAGGCTAACAAGCAGAAAACAAATCAATACCACACAAAGAAACATAACAATAACTCACCGTGGAATCTCATTGAAGGCTCGAAGAGGATGTTCTAGGACTCCATGCCACACACAATTGACTAACTCTCATAATCAATCAAGACATGCAATCCCAAACATCACAACAGAAACCTAGTGAACCCAAACCTAGAACCGTAAGGGCTCTGATACCAAAATGAAACGACCGACCTTTTTTTTTTTTTTTTAAATAATAATATAATAAATAGAACTACAACTAGTGGTCCCATACCCACTAGCCACCTAACCACAATCACAAACATCAGCGGAAATAACAATACCAACATAATATCCAATAGTACTCCAATAAAAACCAATAACCATAATCATCAACAATAATCAATCCAAACAACAAGAAACAAGGAACCAGCAACCTAGCAATGTTTCTAATGACCCAACTCTAGCAACCTAGCAATGCCAGACAACATCCAATCGAGTCCCTAGAACATCCTCCTCTTCATTGCCTTGATTCCACGATCACACTTTGCCTTTACCTGCACCACAAACACAATTGAGATGCATGAGTATTTGATAAACACTCAGTGAGGCAATCCTCCCATCTACTGGGCTATACACACAAGCAATAAGATCTCTACATGCCACAAACAACAACCAATAAAACAAACCAGGCAATATACAAAGCATGCGACGTCCATCGTAACTGAACAAGGGGTGTCGACCGACACCAGATGGTGTCGATCGATACTGAACATCTGGTGTCGACCGACACCAAACTGGTGTCGACCGACACCAAACTGGTGTCGACCGACACCCTGCCCGACACTCCCGGAAACCCTAGTTTGCATCGACCGACACCTCCACATGGCATCGTTCGACACTCGCTAAAGTCCCGAGCCGTCCTCGCGTTGGTGTCGACCGACACCCCAACTGGTGTCGACCGACACCGATGCCGAGCAGCGATTTCCCCTCGATCAGAAACTCCAGATCTCGCCTCCAAGCTCCTCCAATCCGCTCCTTGCACTCCCAGAAGCCAAACCCAGCCCAGACAGCAACGAAATATCATAGAGAACTCAAGGAAACAACCACATAAGCACCAAATCACATAGAATCTAGAGATCTTAGCTTAGATAAGCCATGGTCATGCACTCACCTCTTTGCAGGAAGTTTCTGACCAATAAGGACGAATCCCTCACTCCTAGCAAGCTTCTAGCACCTTCCCAGCCTCCAATCTCTCAAGAACAGCCAAGAAATCTCACAATCTCACTCACAATCTCAAGAACACTCCTTTTCTCTCTGTTTTTGACAAAAACGGCCAAGAGAGGAGAAAAACTCGAGCTCCCCTCTTAAAAACCCGAGCTAGGGTTTTCCTTAAACCAACTCCCCAAACCGGACAATTAAAATTGAACCGACCAAACCGGCCACAACTGGTGTCGATCGATGCCTCACTAGAGGGTGTCGATCGACACCCTTACCAAAATACCAAAAATTGGTTTGCGGGTGTTACAATAATCTACCCCCTGGTATGTGCATGAATACCGAGTATTTGTTTCTTACAATTCTGAATTCAGGGCCAAATCATCCGCGAGCTAGTCTTGATATATTTCTCCAACCTCTTATTGAGGAGTTAAAAGAGTTGTGGTCTACTAGAGTTGATGCGTACGATGTGTCCTTGAGTCAAAATATTAATCTAAAAGCAGCGCTGATGTGGACGATCAGCGATTTCCCGGCATATGGCATGTTATCTGGATGGACAACACATGGTAAATTGTCTTGTCCAGTTTGCATGGACGATACAAAGTCTTTTTATCTACCTAATGGAAGGAAGACATGTTGGTTTGATTGTCACCGGAGATTTCTTCCTCATGGTCATCCTCTTCGGCAGAATAAAAAAGACTTCTTAAAAGGTAAAGACGCTATGAGAGAGTATCCACCTGAGTCTTTGACCGGTGAGCAAATTTACTCTGAGCGATTGGGTGGTGTGAATCCACCAAAAACGAAGGACGTCGGTGGAAATGGTCATGAAAAGAAGATGCCGGGATATGGGAAGCAACACAACAGGCACAAAGAAAGCATATTGTGGCAGCTGCCATACTGGAGGGACCTCAATCTACGACATAATATTGATGTGATGCATAAATAGAAGAATTTTTTGGACAACATCATGTATACTCTTATCCGTGTGAAGGGTAAATCAAAAGATACCATCATGTCAAGATTGGATTTAGTGAAGTTTTGTTTTCGGCCACACTTACATCTAGATAGTAGGGGTAAAGCACCTTTCCCGACATATATATTGACAGACGAAGCCAGAACAAGCTTATTGGAATGTGTGAAACACTCAGTTAAATTCCCTGATGGTTATTCGTCAGACTTAGCTAGTTGTGTTGATATGGAAAATGGAAAGTTTTCTGGCATGAAGAGCCATGATTGCCATGTTTTTATGGAACGGTTACTTCCATTTATCTTTGCAGAACTGCTACACAGGAATGTCCACCTTGCGTTATCAGGTACTCGTTAATTAATAAATCAAAATTCTATTTATTTATGAAGTACTTATATAATTCTTAATGTGATATTGAAGTTTGAATATATCTTGTAGGGGTTGGAGCATTTTTCTGGGACTTATGTTCTAGGACTTTGCATACAAGTCGCCTTCAAATTCTAAAACAGAATATAGTTCTCATCCTATGCAACTTGGAAAAGATCTTTCCACCATCCTTTTTTGATGTGATGGAGTACCTGCATATACATCTCCCTTACGAAGCTGAATTAGGAGGTCCTGTCCAATATAGGTGGATGTATCATTTTGAAAGATTTTTAAAAAAATTGAAAGGAAAAGCAAAGAACAAAAGGTATGCAGCAGGATCAATTGTTGAATCATATATCAATGACGAGATTGCATACTTCTCAGAGCACTACTTTGCCGAGAACATACAAACAAAATCAAGGTAAATGCTATCAAGATTTGAATTTATTGTGTGAATATATATTTAATTTTCAATCATTTGGTCATGTTAACAAGATTTGATGAAGGTGAAAACCCTGTATATCATGTGCATGGAGTGCCTTCTATATTTACTCACGTTGGCCGTCCAAGTGGGGAAATGCATGAAACATGGCTCTCAAGCCGAGACTATCAATGCGCACACGCATATGTTTTAAGAAATTGTGACTATTTCAAGCCAATTGAGAGGTATATATATAATTAAGTAGGGATCGCTCAAATTATATATAATCTGCTATGATCTCTCATATATTTGTGTTTGTCTTGTATATATAGTATGTTCGAGGATTTTCTTTCAGCAAAATATCCAGGACTTCCTGAGAAGGAACTCTCCGCCAAAAGAGCAGACGAATATAATTTATGGGTTAAAAAATACGTGTGTGACAACAATACTCTATATATAAATACTTATTAAAATTATTGAAAATAACTTATACATATATATGCGGAAAATTGGTATTTTCATACCCCAGCTAAGGGGGTATGTTGAATTCCTACCCCAACTTTACTAATGAGCAAATACATACATTAACTTAAATAAAATTCAAATTCACTACTCCAACTTGTAAAACGGTGTTGAATCATACACAAGCCGTAACGGTGTTAGTAAACCGTTAACAACTGTTTACGTGGAAGCCACGTAAGAAACGACGTCGTTTTGAGAAACAAAAGAAACAGCTTCTCTGTCTCAAAACGACGTCGTTTAACGCTTCTTCTTCCCTTTTTCTTCATTCCCGACTCGAGTTATTTTGCTCCATCCCGACACTCGTTTCTTCTGTTCTTTTCACCCATATATCAAAATCAATTGGTCAATTGATTTAATTAGCAACAATTATCGTTAACGGTTGAAGAAGCATTTTATATACACAATTCGTAACGGCTGAAGAATCAATTGGTCAATTGATTCAAGTTCAACCAACGAGACTCAGATTTTGTTGGAAACGAAACAAACGTAAAGCGAAGAAATGGGAATAGTGGCCAGGATCAGAGTTCTGTTGCCATTTCCGTTCTACTGGTGGCTGTGGACGAATCCTCAGTCATGGGTCAATCTTTGTGGCCGAGGAAGAGACCCATCAACGATGATGGCGCGTGTATCTCACGTCCTCAAGGCTGCTAAACTCTTCTCTCTCTTCTCTATCGCTTTTCTCTCCTGGCCGCCTCCGCTCTACTTCTGGCCCCTAATGGCCTTTGGCCAGTTTCTCAACTTCAGGTACAATCTTCAGCAACTCTCTTTGTTGAGTCAAAATCGAATGCGTTAGATCGATGAAATTTGGAATCTTTTAGTCAACCCCAACCCCATTAGTTAGCTTGATTCCCTATTGTGTAATGCCTCACTTCTCCACGGTCTAATCTTTACTGGTTGTTAAAGTTTTGTCTTTTTCAAGTTTCAACCATCGAATCTGGTTTAAGCTTTTAAGCTCGAATCTGTCTTAAAAGGTCACATCTTTGACAGCTAGGTGAAGTTGATGTTTGATTCAATTAGCAGTTTAGTTCTTTTCAACAATTTATGGGTGAAAAGAAGAGAAGAAATGAGAGTCAGGATGGAGCAAAATAACTCGAGTCGGGAATGAAGAAAAAGGGAAGAAGAAGCGTTAAACGACGTCGTTTTGAGTCACAGAAGCTGTTTCTTTTGTTTTTCAAAACGACGTTGTTTCTTACGTGGCTTCCACGTAAGCAGTCGTTAACGGTCTATTAACACCGTTACGGCTCGTGTATGATTCAACACCGTTTTACAAGTTGGAGTAGTGAATTTGAATTTTATTTAAGTTAATGTATGGATTTGCTCATTGGTAAAATTGGGGTAGGAATTCAACATACCCCTTTAGCTGGGGTATGAAAATACCGATTTTCCATATATAAGCAGGTTACTTACTGGAACGCCACAAATCTATTTCCTACTTGGGTTCAAGAGATAGTGCATGGATCTTTAAACAAGGTCAAAACATAGCCAATGTATTTTACAAGAGGCTATTTGTTTCATACAGAGAATCACGGCGCTGGACGAAGCACATGTAACTATCGGGTATGTGCTAAGGGTGAAAATTACACGGATGAATCTGATGCAGCGGATTTCTACGGAACCATAACTGATATCATAGAGCTTCAATATGAGGGGATGGTTAATTTGAGAATCACACTTTTTAATTGCAAGTGGTATGACCCTGTTATCGGTACAGGCACTCGGATCAGCAATGGTGGTGTCATAGACGTACTTTCAACAAGAAAGTACAATAAATACGAACCATTTATTCTAGGTAAGTATATATATATATATACATGTGTATTTATTTATCTGTAAATAAAACATTATTGTTGATATGCTAATGTAACTTTCATAATTTGCAAATGCAGCCTCTCAAGCAGAACAAGTGTGTTATATTCCGTATTCATACATAAAAAAACCGAAGCAAATATGGTTCAATGTTCTAAAGGTGAATCCGAGGGGAAACATTTCTGGAGAATATGTCAACAGTTCAGAGACGACTCTTTTGCAAACCGAAAATGATGATGTTGTATTGATGACTACAATTGAAAATATTGTACTTGACAATTTGGAAGAGGAAGTACACCCAATAAATCTAGATTACGGCGTTGAGGATGTGGAACCTGAAGATGAATTCTTGTGTAATTTATCATCTTCGGATGATGAAGAACCAGATGATGAAGAATCCTCCTAATTATGTTTATGTCAAATTTGTGCAATAAATAATATGTAATATATCCTGAATTGTGTTCTAAATAATATGTAATATATATTAAATGTTATGTTTAAAAATATATAAATTAAGCCAAATATATAAATTAAGCCAAATATGTAAATTAAGCCAAATATATTAAATGTTATGTTTAAAAATATATAAATTAAATTATATGGATTTAAAAGGATTAAATTAAGCCACTGATTAGCGACCATTAAGTGACTAAGTTCAAAATACTTGGGTTTAATTACCCCAATCCGTTAATGGACTAGATTATAGACTTCTTAAACAAGCCCAGCCTTTTTAAAAAAATTAGTCTGCGTATATGCCAACTACTTAGGGACTGATAAGCGACTATATTGAAGCTTATTGGGTTAATTAAACACGAAATCCATTAACGGCCCATCACACACGACCTAACCCTAATCGTTAACCTAATCTCTAATCATTCTCACCTTTCTTCTTCTTTGTGTTCTTCGCCGTTTTCTCTCTAACATCGAAACCCTAATCTTCGCCGTTCTTCGCCGTTTTCTCTCTAACATTGAAGATGCCTCTTGTCAAGAAGCCTGGACGCAAGAGAAATGTTGCCCCCAACGCTTCTCTCAGACCCGGTGGCTCTAATCCATTGTCTAAGGTGAGAAGACTCAACCCTCTACCGCCTCAATACAACTTCACTCCGGTGGCTGAAAATCCTACGCCTCCGACGCCTCAAGAAGAAGTCCGCGTTTCTCCCCAGCTATCGACATCTGCGGCACCGCAAGTCAGAAACTATCCACCACCGCAGGTCCTTTTTAGAGACTCTGTGAATCGAGTTGGTGTAGAGCATCCATCTCGGTCATCAACCGAAGTGATGAACAATTCACCGGTTCAATCGAATCCATTGGAAGATTCTGCGAGATCTCCAAATGCAGCCTCTCACGCTCAAAGTCATCCTTCTTCTCAAGGTCACAACTTTGCAGAGTCAGATCCAGTCTTGCCAGAACTCCAGGAGGACACGTTGAGGGCTCTAAACACGATACTTATGGTGCCGGACCGTCATAAGTTCACCACCGTCCTCTCTCCGGAACCGAAGCCTAACACGACTTGGTATGTCTACTTTTTCATAATTTTACAACCGTGTTCTAGTTAGTTGGTTGATTTTTGTTGTCTGATTGTAGTAAATACTCTTAGGGATTCATGTCTGTTATTGGTTGGCTTCAGATTGTAGTAAACGACTGAATGTGTTTAATGTCTGTTTCAGTGTGTAGTAAACGATTTTAACTAACCGTGTTCTAGTTAGTTGAGAAACAAATTCTGAAACAACCGTGTTCTAGTTTGTAAATTAGTTAGACTTACAACCGTGTTCTAGTTTCTGTCAACCGTGTTTCAGTGTTTCATGTCTGTTATTGGTTGGCTTCAGATTGTAGTAAACGACTGAATGTGTTTAATGTCTGTTTCAGTGTGTAGTAAACGATTTTAACTAACCGTGTTCTAGTTAGTTGTGAAACAAATTCTGAAACAACCGTGTTCTAGTTTGTAAATTAGTTAGACTTACAACCGTGTTTTAGTTTCTGTCAACCGTGTTTCAGTGTTTCATGTCTGTCAAAGAACTGACTTGATTCTTTTGTTATGTGAGGTTTACTCGTGATGCAAGATCAGCACTGGTTCGGAAGATTACTAGAGTTTTTACAAACAAATTTGATGGTCCATACTACAATTGGTCATGTGTGCCTCCGGATAGACAAGAAAAATACTTCCTTGAGTTTGCGGTATAGTTTTATGTTCTGAGGTTTCATTCATAGATATGTTTTGATTAAGTTGTTGTTCACTAACGTAATTCTATTTTCCTTTTTTCATAGAAAACACACACTTGGGATCCTTTAATAACAGGAACAGTGCAAGCGTATTTCTATGAGATATGCCAACGACGGATGAAAAACATGGTTAGCGACGTTAGGATTAGTCGAGTGCAACCTAAATGGATCGAGGGTGACCTGTGGAAAATAATGGTTGCTCAGTGGAGACTGAAGAAGCACAAGAAAGGAGTCGAATCTATTCCAAAGCTCGCATGTCAGACCGTAATGGTCTCGGTCCTCACATGCACTTATCTGGGCCAACATCTTATCAACAAGTCAAACAAGGCTTGGTGAGTAACTTTGTTTTTTTCTTACACCTTTGCAACTTAAACTTATGTCTTAACCCTTTTCTTTGTTTTTGTAACATTCCAGCAAGAAAAACTTGGGAGACCAGTGAGTCTCGGTGAGGTTTTCAAAGAGACTCATACAAAGCCAGATGGTAGGTATGTGGATCGCAAGGTCGAGAAGATCTTTACAACTTATGAGAAAAACTTACAAGCTAAGCTATCTGAGATTGAGTCAGATCCTTCACGAGTTCAGGAGCTCACAGGAGAAGATTATACTGCCATCTTTCTTCAGGTAAAGTTACATTTCTCACAATATATATTTAAAGAGTCTTTAACTTTCATATGAGGTATTTACAGTTTCACCTTTTCTTTTCTCAGTCCACCGAGAAGGATTCACGAGGTAATATTTTTGGGCTTGGTAGCCTCAAGGATCATCTTCAGGGTCTTCTCAATGGCAACAGCTATCATCAACAAGGACAGTCATCATCGTTTGTAGCATTGCAAGAGCAAATGAAGGAAGCTCAAAGGATCATTGAAGAACAAGTTGCTTATGCGACAAAACGTGATGCTGAGTTTGCTGCTTGTGAAGCAGAACATTCCAAAGTTGTGGCTGAGCAACAGAAGAAGATTGATCGCTTGGAAAAGTTCATGCAGAAACTTGATCCGGTCTTTCTTGAGTTCCATGAGTCTGAATCAAGTGATGCATCCATCGACCCTCCTACATAAAGAGCATTTCCTCCTTAGGTTAATTCTTAGGCTACTTATCTCTCTCTATTTCTTACTCTAATGAAGTTGACAATTTGGGATGATGTGTTGTTCCTTGTCACTTAAGAGAATCATAGTGTTAGTTCTCTCTTTTGGTTGTGACAAAAATATGGTTCTCTCTTTTTGTTATTGCTTATGTGGTGTACTAATTACAATTATGGTTAACTTTTGGTAATTAAAAATGCAAATTTTAAGGCTTTCTTTGATTATAAATTCGAGTTATAAACAAAACAAAAAAGAAAAGATTCTGGTTTTTAATCCCTATAATCTTCAAATAGTCATTAAATCTATCTTTACATAGTCGCAACACAGTCGTCAAATAGTCGTCTCGTAGTAGCCATGTAGTCACTATTTAACGACTGTATCACAACTATTCTCAAACTAATCTCCTTCACATCGCATTAATCGTTAAACTGTCAGCAAATAGTCGTAAATGTTTACTGACTACTTTACGACTATCTGTACACAACGACTGTTCACAGTTTTCTTAATCGTAACTTAGTCACAAAATAGTCGTAAAAATTTACGACTGCATTACGACTACGTTTACGACTACGTGGATTAGTTGTAAAGTAGTCGCTATTTACCGACTACATTATGACTGAATTTCTTACCGACTAACGTTTTACGACAACAGTGATTAGTCGTAACGTAGTCGTAATTTCTGAAAAAGCGACTACTAATCGACTATAAATGCAGTCGCAAAATGCCTGTTTTCTTGTAGTGATTGAAAAGATATGTATTTTCAAACCGTTAAGGAGAGTTGGAAATGCACCAAATCTTTGGAAGTTTGAAAATGTCTATATTTCTACTTTGGAAATCCGTGTACTGTAAACACAATATAATCTCCTTCATCTGATGATGTAACCACACGATTTGGTGGATATTCATATTATACCGCAAAAAACTCTTTAAGAGGACTGGCTAAGTTTTGCAGAGTTAAAAGCGTTAAAGACAAGAAATGTTGAGTTGAGTTCTACAGAACCTAGCTGTTCTCGTCAAAAACAATCTCATTAGAGCTAAAATGAGAGCTTAGTTCAAGCAAGAGGTTTGAGACGAATATTGTTTTTAATTTATAATTTAAAAAGTATTACTAACCACCAAAAAATATTGTGATTTTCCGGAAATTCGAGAAACGAATATATAAATAACTAAAAGCAAAAGTATTATCTTTGTCAATTGGAATAATCAAACTTGGGGAAAAAGGTGTCATCACCTAACTAATTACAATATATGTTATTAGTGCTTCAATCATTTACATGAACTAAAACAAATTTTTACATATAATCGGATCAAGTGAGCCCCTAATTTTTTTAGTGGGTAGCACAAAGGTAGATTCATTATGTTTACTTTAGGCTGAAAAAAAATAGTTACACATGACACAAAGTAACAATTCTATTAAAGATAAAGTTAATAGAACTTAAATCATAAATTTATATAAAAATATAAAAATTTATTTTTATTCTTTTTGTTTGCGTACATGAGTAAATCATAAAGATAAAGTTATATAAAACTTTGTTTTTATTCTTTTTGTTTGCATACACAAAGTAGTTCACTATTCTTTAGATATTGATCTCTTGTGCTTTAATTTGTTAGGTGCAATGCAAATCTGTGTACATCAATAAATCAATATATCATGTTTTTTCTCTTTCCAGCGAAGTTTGTCAAATCAGCACACCATTTGTATGAAGTATGAAGTAAAAGTTGTAGATTCAAAGTCCCACACCTAGAATGTGTCTTGCACTCATGGCAAATAACCTTTGATATAAAGAAAACAAAACACTAAGAATAAAATAAGATGAGTAATATTTTGCATCCACAGTCACAATTATTATTTTGAAAATTATCGAAACTGAAAGACAACCAGCGCGGAAACATTATTTTGAAATTCTTGATAGGTGTAATATTTTGCATCCACAAACAGTTTCTCAACAAAAAAAAAAATCGATCTTATGGAGGTTCAGGAAAACATTAATGATGATTGATGAGGTAGGAGATAGGCTATTTGAATTCTATAAATAGTGCCTTGTTTCTTTTAATTTGAACATTAAAACCTCTTTTTACTATTATTTTTTATATATATATTACCTTTTTAATTAACTCTTGTTTCTAGCTTTAAACGTCTTTTTGTTGTTGTATAGCTAGCTAGATAATTCACAATTATAAGACAATAAGTACGTAATCTCATTTTTGCATTCAAGTTTTTTCTTGTTTTCCCTATAGCATAATTTTATTAAGAATATATATTATTTTCTAATATAAGTGAACAAATTTATAGCGAATGATCACTATCAAAGAAGAAAAGTCAATTTGAACAGTCGTTGCCAACACTAATCTTGTTCGATAGACTTGACGTTATCACAGTTCAAAAACAGAAGCGGCCAAACACAGAGGTGCGAGTGCGACATGATCGATATTGACATTATTGTTAATCCGAGTAACCGGATTAGAGTATGCATGATGCATGTCAATATAATTTATTTTCGAATTAAAATAAATCATATCTTTATTTTAAAATTTTATTATCACTAGAGGTAACAATATCATCCAAAATATTCAGTTTTGCTTTTAACAAATATATATATATATATATATATACTAGATAAGGATCCGCCCGATGTGCGGGTTTAAAGTTTTGTAAATAAAATTAACTTTAATAAAATTTATTATACATTATTTATAATTTTTTTTTGCTATAATACACTGATTTATATCCATATAAAAATCTTTTGTGTATGTTACCATTAAAAATATATTTTTACATCTAGGTATACTGTATGTTACAAATATATTATTTTCCACCACCTAGAAAATGTCTATATGAACAAATTAAGTCAACTATTATATGTATCTTTACATTCAATTTTACATAGTTTCTTTAATCACTAAAATTGTTGGCTCAAAAAAGATTTTGAATAAAAAATAAATTACATCACAATACATTTATGGAAAGAACTTTGGTTCTACCCTCCTCCCTTATGGGGAGAACCTTGCGTCTAACTTCCTTCACCATGGAGAGACCCTTCGCTCCGCCTTCCTCCCTTGGGGAGATAACCTTGCGTCCAACCTCTCCCACCTTCCTCTTTTGGGAGATAACCTTGCGTCCAACTTCCTCCACCATAGAGAGAACCTCGGCTCTGCCCTCCTTCTGTGTGGAGAGAACATATTCACGTCTTTTAGCTATCTCAAAGTAGCTTACTCCAGCAACCAATGAAACTAAAGATCCTTTTCCAATGTCACAAAATCTTTTGATAGTAACTAATGTTAAACTTTCCAATGTATTCATGGAATTTTATTTGACACACAATGATGTAGCTTCTGTCTCCAAGCTCCTATGGATCTATCAACAACGATTTATGTTTTTTCAATCTATCTATGTAGGTTTGTGTTTGATTAGCCTATTTTATCCAACCATTAGGTTGATGACCTCTCCTTTTGAGATTAAACGAATGGTAACAATTATATTTGTCCAAAAAAAAAAGTCTATGACCAACCAATCAAGGTTGAAAAATTAGAAGAAAATTAATTTGACATAATTAATGAAATAATAGAAAATTATAAGCATAGTAATATATGAATCTCAAATAATTCAAAGATAATTAAATAAAATATTCTAAAACTACTACAATAAATTTAAAATACATTATTAGAAAAAGAAGATGCATAAATTAATCCTCCATTTTTTTTTTGGTCAACATACTAATCTTACCTATTCCAAACTGAAAAGGTAGAAAGTAGGAGTATATTTTGGTTTTAAAACATAAGAAAAATTTGTCTTCCCATTAAAAAAGTTTGACCAATAGAACAAAGTTGAAAGCAATATTTTTGAATAAATTATTTTGTTAGATGAATAATATGAAACAATCTATGTTTATATAGAAGTGAGTATTTATGTTTTTTAGAATTAATAAATTTTTGTATATTTTCCTTAATCCCTTTTCTATTTATGAGAAAATTTATTTCAATGAGCTTATTGTTTTTTAAAAAATTTCTTGCTTCCCACTTTCTTGTAAGACGTACTATCGTTCGATGATAAGAACACTTTCTGTTTAGTTGATCAAGTATTAGATAATCTGTTGTTATCTTACATTTGTGTATTCATTTTTTTTATGCTACTTGTCCTGAAAATTAATAGAAATAATAACACCGTGAGAAATTTGTTAATCCCAAAAACCTTAGTTGTTATGCATAAGAAACTTTGTTAACACTTCAAAGTCAAAGATTGCATAGTATGCTTATGAAAGTGATAAACAAAACAATATTCAAAGAAACGATGACAAAAACACGTGGTAATATATAAGAATCTTTTTATATAGTTGTTTTGATTAGACAACAAACAAATTGCCTTTGAGACTTGTTTAAGAACAATGATGTATCAAACAAAAGGTTAATGAAAAATAAAGAACAAAATTTTACCAAGAAAAACAAAGCTAGTCGAAATTATTTTGTTTGGTGAAAAATATGTCATCATCTATTTGTTTATATAGAGGACTGTATTTACAATCCTTTTCCTTTTAGGATTAACAAAGTTGTTTTTAATATAATAAGATAACAATTATTTTATGCATCGTTTTACCAAACTTGAAATTTGTGATTTCTGATCGTTAAAATTGACACGTGTTACGATTGGATGAGTTACTAACTTTGATACTATGTGATTTCTGATTATTAAAATTGACACGTGTCACGATCTGATGAGTTACTAATTTGGATATTTAATTGTTAAAACTAACACGTGTCACGATCTGGTGAGTTTTAATTTTGATCTCTGATCGTTAAAACTAACACGTGTCACGATCTGGTGAGTTACTAACTTTGAGAACCAAGCTTTATATAATAAGATATGATTTCTCTCTACTTTATTTTTTTTACAATAATTTAATTATTTTCTTCAAAATTGTATTTTCAAGTTTCTATATTTTCATATTTTGAAATATAGGAATATATTTATTATGGTAATATAAAAAACTAGAAATAGGCTCGTGCGATGCGCGAGATATATTTAATTTTATTTTTATTAATTATGATATATCTTATATTTACAAAAATATTTTTGAAATATTTTTGATTAAAGTAATTAAATCTCTCAAAGTTTTGTTATTATGTGATAAATTGTTAGGTTCTTAGAGGATTTCCAACTTCTCTCTATTTTAAAGTCAATACTCTTTTATAAAGTAACATTTGCTCTAACCATACTCTATATCTTACTCTAAAATAGACTAAATGGTAGGATCACTCTATATGCAACATTACTTTTTTATACTATCTATTTTAGAGTATAAAATAGATTGATATATTGAAAAAAAACTATGCTCTATTTTAGAGTAAAAAATAAAATATATATTGGAGATTGTCTTAGCACACATGGGTTAAAATGCTCAAATATTCAAACTGTGCTTTAATTATAAGTCTCAATTTTCGTTTTGAATGTCATATATCAGACATTCAAAACGAAAATTGAGTAATTAAAATAGTTTACAAATATTTCTAGAAGAATCTTATCTTCCCTACATCTTTTCCAAAGCTTTAATATATGGATGTGAAATTGAAAGATTATCTATGTCCAATTTGAATCGATTACCAAGCCATGTCCCCTCATGCTATATGAGACTGAACTCTCAGTTTGTATATGTGGAAAGAGACGGATTAGGAATGCGAAGGCCTTTACTTCGAAAGGAGACCCGAAAGGCGCAAACGAACGTGATCTGCTATACCGAATCGAAACTCAGAAATTATTATACCGAATAGTTATCTGATGATTCGCTAGATCCCTATAACCAGAAAATTATTATCAAAACTCAGTAACTATGAAAGTAAATAAATAAAAATTATGTTTTAGTCTTAATCGTAAAGAAAAATAACTGATAATTTTTTATCTCTTTGTGAGTGGTTTTACAACTTTATATATTTTTTAACTCAATCTTAATATTTGATTTTGACTCCACAATATGTTGCTACGGTTTGATTTTCTTCAATTAGCCTCCTAACAAATTTCTTGTGAATGAGAAACTCTATATGAATGCTTAAAATGTGTTATACTTCTATGATGATGGGTTATTTCTCGGTCCTTGTCTTATATTCTTACTCATTATGTTCTTTTAACTATAAAAAAATGAACTCTCCAACATGTCAATTGGTGTAGATGGAAGGGTAGACAAAATCAGAAAAATTGATATCAACAATAGATACATTCCAATTTTTTTTCTGACATAACTACATTTCTAATTTATTTTAACTTACATCTAAATATTTTTTTAATTAACTATATTTGAACTTAAATATATATATATATATATATATATATATATATATATATATGTTGACTTTTCCATCAGATTTTGATGATTTTAAAAGAATATATGTGAGAAAAAATCAGACCGGCTCAAATTCATCCAATCATTAAACTAAATTTTTTAAAACCTGAATTTTGTACTATACTAATGAGATTATGAATCTAGAGAATATGTTTTACAAGGTAACAGAAGAATCACCAATGATCATTTTGAACAATTAATAAGTGTATTCACGATTTATCCTATGCTCCAGTATTTACTCTCAAATCTTGTAATCATCCTTCATAATTTTGTTTTTTTTTGCAATAATGCATATTAAAATATGGTTCATGTCATAAATGTTTTTGAAATATCTTATACTATATCTCGCATTAAATTTTGGATAAAATTCATGAAAATAAAAATGTGTCAAATTTAATGTATTTTAAAAGTTAGCAGAAAAATCACCAATGATTATTTTGAATAATTAATAAGTGTATTCACGATTTATCATATGCTCCAGTATTTACTCTCTAATCTTGTAATCACCCTTAATATAACTTTTTGGAATAATGCATATTAAAATATGGCTCATGTCATAAAATTTTGTGAAACATCCTATAATATATCTTGCAATAACTTTTGAATAAAATTCATGAAAAAAAAATTGTGTCAAATTTAATGTTTTTTAGATTCGATATATTATCTCTATTTTCTAATATTTTTTTAAAAATAGTATGATTACCATAAAATTATTTTTTTAAACTATAGTTTTCTATTATTTCATGGGGTGATTAAGCAATTATGTTATTTTTATTTTCTTTTAGTACATATGTTTTAAAGACAATCAAACTGTAACTTATAGAATATTAAATATAAATTACATTAACTAAAAAATCATATAGTTAACTAAAAAAACATTTAGATGTAAGTTAAAATAAATTAGAAGTGTAGTTATGAGGGTAATTACATGTAATTTTATTTGATTTTTGTCTTTAATACCATATATTTGATTATTGAATACAATGTGGTTTTCTAAATATATTAGAACGTATTTTATATTTATAAATTAATTTGGCTTCAATTTTTATTTGAAAAGTATAATAACTTGTTTTTGTTTTAATTATTTTGATCATTAGTTTTATTTTAGGTTATATGGTATAGGCTTTCATTAAGAAGTATATGATAAGTTTAATCTAAAAGTTGGAAGAAATATATTTTTGTAACAATGTGAAACTTTTATTTTAAAAGAAAACTATATGCCATATAAGATATAAATAAAATGAAGTATATAAAAAGAAGTTTACTTTAAGATTAGTGAAAAAAACATATGTCACAAATATAGAACGCCATGTGTTGCATTGGCAGGCAAAGTTAGAAAAAACCTTCTCATCTTATTATATATATATATATATATAAAGTTGGGTTTTCAAAGTTAGCCATTAACAAGATTTTGACATGTGTCAAGTTTATATCAATCTGAGATTTTGACATGTCTAAAAGTTAAGAATTAATAGGAGGAATTTGAGATTACAACAAAAAACAAAATTTTTTGTTTTCAACAATATTAATAATGTAAAAAGATAATTATCAAAAAAATTACAAAAAATAATTTTCGAAAATAAAGATAATATCTATATATACATATATTTCATAAAATTCGAAACTATAACATAATTTACTTATTTTAAGTTTTAAGTTATTAATTCTACAGAGAATAGAAATGGGATTAAGGAAAATATACAGTTAATTATTAATTCTAAATTTTGTAAATACTCACTTCTATATAAACATTGACCGTCTCATACTTTTCATCTAAACAAAATAATTTATTCAAAAATATTGCTTTCAACTTTGTTATATTGGCAAAACTTTTTTAATGGAAAAGTGAATTTGTCTTCTTTTTTAAAACCAAAATTTTTTCCTACTTTCTCCTTTTTCAGTTTGGAATAGGTAAGATTATTATGTTGACCCGAAAAAAAAGATTAATATATGTGTCTTCTTTTTCTAATACAGTATTTTAAAATTTAATGTAGTATTTTTAGATTTTTTATTTAATTTATGCGTCTTCTTTTTCTAATAATGTATTTTAAATTTTAATTTAGTATTTTAAGATTCTTTATTTAATTTATCTTCTCACTTTTGAATTATTTGGGATTCATATATTATCGTGCTTATAATTTTCTATTATTTTTTATTTATGTCAAATTAATTTTCTTCTAATTTCTTTGATTGGTTGGTCATAGACCCTTTTTAGCAAACATAATTGTTACCATTCATTCAATCCCAAAGGGAGATACGGAGTAGAAGTTAATCAACCTAATGGTTAGATAAAATAGGCTAAGCGAACACAAGCTTACAACAAACATAGATAGATAGATTGGAAAAACATAAATTGTTGTTGATAGATCCATAGGAGTTTAGAGACTGTGACACCATGGTTTGCGGATATAATTAAAAGAATTGATTTGGCCACCTATGTTACCAAAGTGCGCACTTATCTTTTCGATTAAGGGTCCTGAGAGAACTCCAAAGTTAAGCGTGCTTGAGCTGGAGTCGTTTCATGATGGATGACCTTTCGGGAAGTTATTGTCAGAACTGTGCGAGTGAGGACAAAACACAGGGAAATATCATATGGTGATTTGTAGGATCGGTAAACAAGTATTTAAAGTCTTCCGGACATAACAAAACGGTCGTCGGATATGGGTGGGCCAGGAGTAGACGTGGGACCCATTGAGGAAGGTGGGCCCGTGGAATGGGAGTGGACATGGGGCTCACTAAGCAAGGTGGCAGTTAGGGCGTGCCAAATACAAATGCTACATCATGGTGTGTCAAAGACACTTCCACGAATACAATAAAAAATTTAACATTAGTTACTATCAAAAGATTTTGTGACGCTAGAAAAAGGTCTTTAGTGTCATTGGTTGTCATAGCAAGCCATTTTGAGATAGCTAAAAGACGTGAACATGTTCTCTCCACACATGAGGAGGGCAGAGCCGAGGTTCTTTCTATGGTGGAGGAGGTTGGACGCAAGGTTATCTCCCCAAGGAAGAAAGGTGGAGGAGGTTGGACGCAAGGTTATCTTCTCAAGGGAGGAAGGTGGAGTCAAAGTTCTCTCCATGGTGGAGGAGGTTGGACGCAAGGTTCTCTCCATAGTTGGTCATACACTATTGTGATGATAAATCATTGATTAGTATACTATGTAATATATGTTTATTCGAAATGTTTTTTGAGCCAATAGTTTTAGTAGTTAAAAAAACTACGTAAAAGTGAAAGTAAAAAGACATATATAGTTGGCTTAATGTGTTCATACATACATTTTCTAGGTCGTGGTAAAGAATATATTTGTAACATACAATATATTTAGGAGTAAAAAATACACTTTCAATGGTAACATAATAAAATATTTGTAAATGGATATAAATCAGTATATTATAGCAAAAATAAAACTTATAAAAAATGTACAACAAATTTTAATATATTTTTGTTAAATTTAATTTTATTTAAAACCCGCATATCGGGCGGATCCTTATCTAGTATTATATAAGATATCAGTTCATACCAATAAAAAAAAATATAAAAAATATCAACGAAGTCGTTGGATTGTAATGACGAAAGATTACTTTCCTAACATGAACCGATCATGCTCTCCTCTACTATATTCTACAGATACTCATAATCTTTAAGTTTCTTATTTTATAACAATTCTTTTATTAGTTTCTTCTTCTTCCTTGAAGTCCACGTCTCAAACTTGTTTCTTTGATTCTGCAAATTATTTCTACTCAAGAAAATCTAACAAAAATGGAAGTCCGAAGAAGAGCACAAGTGATCGATACCAAGAGGTGTTCGAAGCTGCGCGTGGAGTTAACGCCCTCACTACCTGACAGCCGCATATCGGAGCCTTTTTCTCCGACCACCACTTCCACATCCCGGTCCCAACCACCGGTTCAATTCGATGGACCTTTCTCTGGTCTAATCATCTGCGTAACTGGTCTCTCTAAAGGTACTAGCTATAGTAAAACCTCTATAAATTAATACTTGGTAATTCAACTTTTTACTACCTAGAACCGAAATTTTGAATCCAATTTCCAAAACCAATCTGTGAAATCTGAGCTAGTTTTATGAATTGAGTATCAATTGTTGTATGTAGAGGCAAGGAAACAGGTGAAGGAAGCTACAGAGAGACTTGGTGGTGAATACAGTTCTCTTTTGAATTCTCTGTGTACACATTTGGTTGTTCAGATATCCTTTTGACTTTATGTTTACTTTAGAAACTTGAGTAATCATTTGAGCTTTATATAAACATGAACATTTATGTAGTTTTGTGTTAGTTCCTTAACATTAAAAAAAGGAGTTTACAGCTATGACGGTCGCAAGTTTGAGCATGCCTTGAAACATGGGAGAAGAGAGAGTTTGCATATTGTTACTCTTGGGTGGTTTGTGGACAGTGTCCGTAGAAACGGTGAGTATGTCAATATATAACCGAGTTTGTTGATTCTTTATCATAAGGTTTACCATACTAGTTGTGATCTGGCTGCAGTTAAGTTGAGTGAGTCTTTTTACGCGGTCAAAAATCAAGGAGAGACTAAGGTGAAAGCGGATGGATCAAAATCCGTATACGCAGTAGGAAAAGTACATAGAAGCATTCAAGGAACCGACTTCACGGGAAGCAAGGACTTGGATTTCTCAGGCTGTTCTGTTTTCATCGATCCCGATATTTCGGAGGAAGCAAGATCCCGGGTTAGTCCTCACTTCTCAACACCCTATGAGACTTAAAGGATGGTAGCAAGTAGCAATGTCTGTGGATGATCAACGGCTCCATTCCAAGTCTTGCAGGTTTCACAGGTAACTCTTGAAAGAGGTGCTAAGCTTATGAATCAATGGTTCATTGGATGTAATGCAAGTCATGTTGTATGTGAAGCTGGTTCTGCTCTGAGATATCTTGGTCACTCGAGCAACCTTGTTACAGTAAGCTAATTGAGAGAACTCGTTTTCCATCTTGTTAGACATTATTAATGGCATATTATCATTTGTTTTCTTATATAAAATGGTCGCCTGTTTCAGCCTCTCTGGCTTCAGAAGAGTTTGGAAGAGAAACCAATGCACACTCTAGTTCGGATGTCAGCTGATTTGGCAAAAGATCTTAGGACAATGTTCGAGAAATTGGGGAAGGTATGTATATCTTCTAATTATCTGTTGGACAAGTATCCGTGAAGTCTCTAGTCCTTTAATCTTACGTTGTTGCGTTCTTACAGGAATCCCACACGGAATGTGTTCTTGAAGATGACTCTATGTTAACAAACAGGACTACAACACACAAAGAAAGGCAGAAAATTGTGGAATCCGCCAAAAAGGCTGTCACAAATCGCCACGCAAAGGCATTATTGCATTCTCTTTCCATATATTTCATCTTCGAAAACCGAGCTATCGCTAAACCGTACTCTATCTTCTTTGTTCTTCAAACAGATGGGAAAGACGCTGATCCAACCGCTAAATCTGAGCAGCCTTTTAGATTCTATTTGCTGGACAATATCTGAACCAACCTCAACAGCTAGTGTTATCATAGATAGTTTCAGCAACAACGAAGATAACGAAAGAAAGTCTTTATCTGCCTTCTTTGATGCGAAAACCAATGATACATTTACTCGGTCTATGAGACTTCTTACAGAAAGGTTCCCATGTTATTCTTCATCTCTGTATTTAACTTGGTATGCAAGCTACCCTTTTTGGTATATTAAAGCTTATGTTGTTTTTGTTGTTATGTCATGACAGTGAGAGAACGGAATTGGTATACAAAAACCATTTTATTACGTTACTTCTTCCAATTGATTGGTATGGTGAGATGGGACCTTGTTCCAGGTCGTACTTCAGTGAAACCGGTTTTACATGTCAGCAGATTCTCCAAAACATCTATGCGTTCTATCAGGTAGAAATGTCCTCATATATGTCAGGATCGCGTTGTCGAAACCATTTTTCAAAGTAGTTAGTGATTTTATGTACTGTCGCAGGAAAACATGTCTGAGGAGGAAATCAAAGCGGCAATTCACACTAACTCGAGGCACAGTGAAAAGCTCCGACCAGCAAACTCGGTGATGAAAGATGGCAAGACTGTTTTCAAACGTATAGAGTTTCTCGGATCCCGAAAAGGTTTCGAGATGCTTAAACGTGTTAGTAGCTTCAACTGTAGTAACATCTACGAGCTTATCATTAAGGCATAACAATTAACAGATACATTAGAGGTTTACATACAGAACAATCCGGAACTAGTCGACACACTAGACATTTCCTGATGAGTACGCTTTTTACTAAATGTGAATCAGTAGTAACTTGTTAACAGTCAAAATCAGTTTACTTTTTGTATGGTGAGTATCTTGCGGCGCTCGAGCTCATAGAGCAGTTCCACGACTGCAGAGTCGAAGGAACTCTTCTTGTCGGGCCTAGCTTCTCCGGCGTACATCACAGCCTCACGATTGGGAATCCTTAATGTTATGGTCGATATGAAACTGCTGAAACTAGTTCGCTTCTCATCTCCATCTGTGAATTCAAACGGAGTTCTGTGCAGACACAAGAAAGTTATCAGTTTAAGATTGGTCAATACTCAGGAAAACACCGAACCAAAATAAGAGACAAGTGATGATGAATTCACCGTGATTTCTCTTCGGAGGTGTCGAACGTAGGCATTGGCCAGAGATGCTTCTTGCAGAACTCATGTAGAGTTCCACGAGGCCCCCCTTTCTTCATGTTTATAGGTCCAATAACTGAAAAAAAAAAAAAAAACTCATTAAATCAAGAAATGAAGAAACTGAAGACGAAAAAGAAGAATCTGTTAAGGTAGAAAACAGTGTATGCAACTCTCACCTGGAATCACTATACTCTGGATTTCGCTAGAATCTGGAACAGGAGTTTCTCGGCCACTATGATTGCAAGCAAGATTGACATCCATGGAACTTTGATTATCCCCGATCGAAATTTTACGTGAAATGTTTCTCTTCTGAAGAACCAAAAAAAAGTTTCAGCAAATTAAACCATTAAATACACACGCAAGTGGAAACATCAGAACATATACCTCAAGTTGCGTAAGCAGATGTGAAGCTGCTTTACCCAAAGCCAGTTTATTTGTCTGTTCAGATCCATCTCCAGTTAGAAGAACATCGTCCAGCTGCAACTGGATCGTAGCTTGTGCCTTGACACCATCATTAGAACATTTCACTCGGAAGAAATACCCAAGAGAGTCGCATAGCTCATTGAGCTCCCGGTATGGAGGAAGCTGAAGTTTATCTGGAGTTACAAGTGGAGAAAGCAACGGCTCAAATACTTTCCACACTTGATCAAGATCTAGCCTTGTATCGATCAGCAACGCTCCAGCGATACTCTCCACCAAGTCTCCAAGAGCCTAAACCAAAGCAGACAAACATGTCAACCTATTTGTTCTCTTTGTAATCTAAAAACTCTCAGGCAGGAACTTTAAATAGTCATGCAACTATGTTTTTACCTTAGGGCCCTGTATTGAAGGGATTGATCTACCAGTCTCATCTGGCTTTGTAAAAGACATCAGATACTCGTTTATTTGAGTCTCAAGAACCGTAGCACAACGTTGAAGGTGGGTGTGCAGATTATTTTTGACTGCAACTTGCGCAAAATTTTCATTATTCACACATGCCGAACGAAGATCGGTCATCTCTCCAGGCCCAGTTTGTTCGTAGGTGTTAAAAAGGTGACGGGTGATTAGAAAATCCAGTACAGAATCGCCAAGAAACTCCAATCTCTGTTTGAGGAACAAATTAAACAGCCATGAGATTAGCCAAATAACGCAAGGTGTTAAAAATGATGAAGTCATCATACCTCGTATGAATAGGATTCATGAACAGAGGAGTGAGTGATAGCCTCTTTCAAAAGGAACTTTGCAGAGAACCCATGTTGGATCTTTGTCTCCAACTCTGTGAGCTCATTGTCTTTAGGGATGTAACACCGTAGAGAAACTCTATTGATCGCTTCAACGACTAGGTTCGGGTCAAAATTAACGTCAACACCAAGCCATTTCATCATATGGAGAGCAGCAGGCAATCCACCGCTTACATAATAGGCACCAATCAAGGCCTCAGCGCAATCTGATACAGATTTCGAAACTGTCCATCTATGACCCCTGTCGCAAGACTTCCCTATTTTGATAGTCATGTTTTCTGTGAAGAATTTTGGGTCCAATGGTACTTCTCTAGTTTCAACCCCACACTTGCAAGGAACTGGAAAAAGAGATGACTGACCAGGTGCAGTCCAGCGACGCGGTTCAAAAGCGCCGTTTCTTATGTATCCCTATCAAAACCAATCCCAATATAAAAGGTACTTCATTAGTGTTCTGACTGATATAAGACATTTACTTACAAAATATTAGAAGATACCTGTAGTTTGCGATTAGTTGCTACGCGATGAAGATTCGAGTTAGATATAATCGATTGCCTCTGCCGTGATAGTTGTCCCTCGTCTTTGTCAGGATACTTAAGGAATAGATAACAGCTCACAACATACTTCAAGACTGAATCCCCAAGCAGTTCCAACCGTTCCATGGAAAACGGTTCGGGGCATGTAAGTGTTGTTAGTGCTTCAAGAATCTGAATTTATTAAACCAATGCAAGAGGTAAATGACAATCAAGATATCTTCTACTTTCATCTCTAAATAACAGATAGAGTCAAAAACTATACCGAAGTACTTGATATACTGAAGTTATCGATGCTACAATCAATCTCTTCCCTAAGCTGACTGGCCAACATCAGAGACTCTAGGCGGTGCATCACTGAGGGCAGCAAGTAGATTGATTTTAGCACAGCACGTGGTACATCAATTCTGACCAATAGCTCTGGAGGCAAATGCGCATAAATATTTGGTTTTTTTTTTCTAACATTGCCAGCTTTTGGTTCTGTCTTCACAACCACTGTCCATTTACATTGGAAAAAACATCTTAGACCTCGTACACTACAATATCCTGAGAACATACACAACGTATCCATGTGTTCGAGGAATTCTCAAGAATCAACTTACTCTCTTCATTGAAGTCGACTAAAAGGTTGTGTGCATGGTGACTCTGCTTCAACTTTATCAACGGCTGGTTTGGGTGCGTCAAAACAATCCCATACCTGATTCAAGGGAGTAACATTAACTAGAGAGCTATCATAAGTAGATTGAAAGAACATCCATAGCTAGAATATCACTTACTTCTTATTAAAATATTCTGCATAAGTAGCATATTCTGATGAGACGTCGCCCTCAAACGGGCTCATAGCAGAAGAATCCCTTACTGCTTCAACTATAGAGTATATCCTTCCAGTATGAATCGCAATGACAACAAGTTCTTCGAGACTATCTTTATCAGACGAAGCGTTGGCAAAATGAATCAGATTCGTTTCTTCCGTTTTATCGCCGAGTAAGACTTCCTGACTGGATAAGGTGCTGCACTGGTTCCCATCACTAACGCGAAGAGAATTTTTCTTCAAGAACTCAACTATCGAGGCACAGGAGTTGATAGCTGACCAATCAATTGTTGCAGTCGAAGCTAGATCCTTTGTTTCAACTGGTAGCAGTAGAAACATAAAGGAAGGGTGCCAAAGAGAACTTGTGTCAGTTTGAAGTAAAAATTCTCTCTTTGTTCCCGATGACTTAGATCCAACAAATAAATTTCCAAACATGCCATTAAAGAAAAACTGCTGAAAACACTTTGCTTTAACCATCTGCATCCAAAACCACAAAGAAGAAGATATTAAGTTCAATTGTTCAAACCATGAAACAAGAAACTGTATAAATCCTACGGATCAACGTTGGGTACCTCCTCTTGAGTCAAACGTATCTGGCCACAAGGTGAGACGGAAGCCTTCACAAGCTTCCTGACCAAGTAAAGGTCCATCTCAACTTTACCAACATCTTCAGCGAGGGTTGACTCAAGCAAAAGAGAGAAACTCGAGTATGATTCGCCAGAAATATTACAAGAGAAGCCAAACTTATAAGCCTGAAAGATGGCGCCATCAATATTTTCCCCCCAGGTCCCTGACAATTCGTTTGCACAGGTTGTCCCGTGCAACTCCTTACGTTTTTTCGAACCTGTCAAGAGAAAAAAAGATGTATACATATATAAACAAATTAAGACAAGCTCCATGACCTTAGACATAGACATATGATATACATATGTCTGATGTGTATGTGTGTGTGAATCAACAGCGGCTGATGAAGGAATTAAGACCAAAATCACCGACACCAACTTATTGAGGAATTAAGGAAATGATGAAACATACCTGCAGATGATGAAGATGATTTACTTTTAGAAGAGGCAACCTTCACTTTGGCACTGCATTGCAAAAGATTTTTATCCAAACGTAACTGCTTACATGCTAACTGCTCATTTCTGCTAGGAGGATCAATCACAGTTTGTACGGCAGCTGCTTCCTCAGATACAGTTATGTTAGAATCTGGAATAACCATGGCTTTAGTCTCTTGCATGCCATGGCCACTTGTCGCTGGAGGTGGACACGATTTTAAGTTTCGAGCTTCTGGATCTTGAATTAGGACTTCTCTTCGCATAAGGTCATCCAGATGGTCTCTTTGTTTCGGGTTCCCCCTACAATAATTAGTATTTCAGAATTGAACTACAAAGGAGCGCACTGGATTAAACATTTTGTATTAAACGAGATTCCCTCCTACCTTTCAAGAAACATGATAGACTTAGAATTACTCTGTTTGGCATGTTTTTGAAAATGCGAGTAACTACACTCTGATTTGGGCAGGTCAAAACAAACCATGCATGAGCAATTTGGAACCTGTGTTCCCTCTTCAACCACATCAGTGATAAATATAAGATTCACCTGCACTCATTAAAAAGCTTTCAGAGAAGACAGAATAAAATCAAATTTTTCAAACTGTTAAACGTCTGACTGTAATGAAGATTATGCTAACCTTGTCAACATGAAATGGATCAGGGATTTTAATTTGTGATTTCTGTGCCGATGCATCGGTGGAGGAGTTGTTTCCGATTAAATACAAAATATTAAAGTAAGCTAAAGAGGCTTCTTTCTTCACGAATCTTTCGATCACTTCGGCAGTTATAATTCTCTCAACAAAAATAAGAACATATAGAGATTTTTCCCCTCTGCCAGCAACTTGAAATCATCAGAACATATGAAGATTTTTGTTGCAGTTTTGGGAGTTGGAAAAAAACAATTAAAATTACCTGAATAAATCCACTAGATGGAAGAGTTCTTTTAACTTTGGAGATACATGTCCGGAATTTACTGCTGACAGATGGTTTTGCTGCAAATCTAACAAACGAGGCACAGTGAAAAAATATCAAATTGGTGAATAGAAGTGGACTCCTTAATCCAATATAGAGCTTAGAATACAGTACCTTGCTGCAAATACACCCCAATCGAGGATAAAATATCCTCAAGAAATTCCTTCCACACCAATGAGCATTCTTTATAAGTTTCACTTTCCTCTTTCGTATCTGAGAGTTTCTCCAAGCAGACTTCAGCCGCCTATCCCGAAAGCAAGACGTTGAAGAACAAATTTTAATCAGCACAGCAGGTAGTACTAGCCAAAGGAAACCAACTGGTAGTAATGTGTTAGAAAAATACCAAGTGCGCGCAAATCAGGCCAAGATTGTCAAGGCAATGCAAGATCTCTCTGTAGTCGATGGACAATCGCTTTTGATATGTCTCAAACTTGTTCTCCATGTTGAGAAAACTGCCCTCTTCCAACTCTTGAAGCCTTCTAAGAGAAGCATCAAACTGTAGGAAAAGAAAAAAGCAGAATCTTTTTTAAGCACTCTGAAACATAATAGGGAAGAGTCATGTTCTGGCTCATATTCAGCGAGCATATAGTATATATACCTTGTGGTGTGAACTTTCCAACTTTTCTTTCAATTCCAAACTATAGAATGGTGGTGGGTCATAAAATATTGGACCTTCTTTTACTGCTGTAGCAAACTTTTCCACCCCATTCCGCTCTTCAGGATTAAAAATCTGAATTTAAAGTAAAATGTTTCATAACATTAATTTGAAAAACTCTATCTATTTCCTTGTTACGCAAAAACAAGGTACCTTTGATTCCATCAGTCTCTCAAGTTCTGATACCTGATCTGCATAGTTAGAGAGAGAGTAAACATTTTAGAGACGGCTAACAAAACTCTTGCAGTATGAGTTTATTTTACTTAGATGAGGTTGAAACATTAAAACTAGTTACAGAAATCTTTGGTTTTGACATACCTTTTCTAACGACGTCTGACGCAGTCAATCCAAACATCTTCGGTTTGTTAGTGGATTCGTGATAGAATTCCTTCATGAAAACAAGAAAGAATCTAGTTTGTTGGCAAAATTATGGAAACTCTGTTTATGAAAAACTAATAGAGCTTAATCACTACTGAGAAAACACACACCTTCATTAACTTGGCATAGGGATGATTGCCAGTGGTGCGGTGGCATTCATCTATTATTATAAGACATACCATCTCTAGTTTCAGGAATGCACTTCTAAGGGCATCCAATAATATCTGAGGAGTCATAACCAGAACCTGAACCAGAAAAAACATGATTGTCATTGCAGATAATAGACAGATCACTTGGGTTTGGCAACAGAAAATAAGTATGTGATTGCTGTGCGGTCAATATAGTCACAGATCTATCTCAAAGGAACGAGCAAACAAGTTAAAACAAAATGATGGTGAAAGAGTCAACAATGGAAGAAGAACCAACCCCAGAACTCTAGGTAGCAAAATGTATTAACAAATTGGAATGAGCTTTAAGTAAACAAACAAAGAATCAACCTAAAAGACCATATCAATGACTCGAAATATTAGCATGGCCTGTGATTTTTTCATTATCAGAGACAACGATGAGCAGGTCAAAGTGGATTGCAACATTCTGCCAAATTTGAACTAACCACACAATGAAATTGTGACATATTTCATCAAAACTACTAGTTGGCGTATTACTAGCAAAATAGATCCAAACAGAAACACAAACTTACATCGTGCTTGCTAACTTCCTCTTCCCAGCGTTGGGAAGTCCATTTATCAACTCCTTTAGCTCCAAAGTACTCTTCAACCTTCAAACTCACATGTGTTCTAATCTCACAGCATTGCTAAAACCATACACAACAATAATACATGAAAAGAATGAGCTCCCAATGCCATTCATTCACCAATATCATTGACTAAAATTGGTCAAATCCAAAAGAAACATTTTTTTCTTTTTCTTTTGCATACATCAATGAAGCATCTAAAATGAAAAGGAGGACTTGCCTGTTTGACAAGATTTACAGTAGGGGCCAAGAAAATTATCAATCTTTTGGATGTATCAGAAGAACCCATGGCTTTGATAAGCATCTTAGTGATCTCTGACTTATTAGTTCCAGACCCCAGAACAGCAATTACATTCCTGTTCATTGCAACCTCATACACCTTCAACTCATAACTACTGCAAACAAAACAAAACACAAGAAGGAACAAAAAGAGTAAACTTTAAGTGAATTGTCCTAAAAGCCTTGTTGAAAGAAGAAAATCAAGTAAGTTACAAAGAGAGGAAGATGAAGATTCTTCTACCCATTAGAGTCAATCATCATAGGAGCATGATTCTGATCTCCATCGATTTCAGAGAATTTTCTCTTGAGCGAATTGCTTCCTCCACCGCCTCCTTGTTGTGAATCTTCTTCCTCCATTATCTCCGGCTCCAACGAGGAATGCATGACGAACATAGAAAAAGGAACACACTTTAAAGACTAATGGGTAGAGAGGAATTTCGAATTTTGGGGTTGAATCAGCTTCGGCTTTTAAAAAGTGATTCTTTCTTCTTTCTCTGAACCTGTGCCACTGGGTTTTGGTACTTATGAAAATAGTAGTTTCGAATGTGAGATTAGTTTCTGTATTTAATAAATTTAAGTCAAACTATTTTTTTTATTCTTACCTTTTCCGATTCTTTATTTTTGGATTTTCTCTTCCTTCAAATATTTAGACGCCTCAATAAAAGCCCAGTGGACCTGACCCATTTTATTTTCTTGTCACAGATTTTATAGTTTTAGATATTAGGGTCCTGATCGGTAACGGCAGTTACTTATGGCTGTAAAAACTTTAACTTTAAAATTTACGCTGTAGAGAATTTGGTTGTAGATGATTTGACTGTAGAAACTTTAATTGTTAAAATTTGATTGGTAACAAATATTTTTAAGAGAATTTGTTAAAAATGCCCCTTTTGATATACCCCTTTTCAAAAATACCCTCTTTTCTGGTCATTTTTATTTATGCCCTCTTTTAATTTTTAATGACCATTTTACCCTTAGATGAAAATTATTTTATTCAATAAAAAGAAAAACAAAATTTTCCCGCCAAAAAATTTCCGACATATTTTCCCGCCAAAAATTTTTCAAAAAAATTTTCCCGCCAAAAATTTTTTTGTCAAAAAACTTTTGATAAAAAATTTCGAAAAAAAAAATTTTCCCGCCAAAATTTTTCCTGCCAAAAAAAAATTACAAGGTTTTTAAAAGGTTTTATAAGGTTTCTACCTTATAAAAGCCTTATAAACACCTTGTAAAGGCTTTTACAAGATTTTTTAAAGAGTTTTAAAAGGTTTTTTAAACAACTTGTAAACGCTTTTACAAGATTTTTAAAAGGTTTTTAAAAGGTTTTAAAAGGTTTTTAAAAGGTTTTTAAAAGGTTTTCAAATGGTTTTTAAAAGGATTTTTAAAAGGTTTTTAAACACCTTTTAAATGCTTTTAAAAAGTTTTTAAAAGCGTTTACAAGGTGTTTAAAAACCTTTTAAAGCATTTACAAGCTTTTTAAAAGCATTTACAAGGTTTTTAAAAGCGTTTACAATGTGTTTAAAAACCTTTTAAAAACCTTGTAAACGCTTTTAAAAGTTTTTTAAAAGCATTTACAAGGTTTTTAAAAGGTATAAATTTCAATATTTTTGGCGGGAAAATTTTTCGATTTTGGCGAGAAAATTTTTTTTTTTGGCGGGAAAAAATATTTTTTTCGGGAAAAATTTTCGATTTTGGCGGGAAATTTTTTTGGCGGGAAAATATTTTCGATTTTGATGACTGTACATTCTTGCTGTCACTCAAAAAGGGTAATTTGGTCATTTTGTATATAAAGAGGGGTAGTTTTAAAAATGGTCAACATGAAGGGGTATTTTTAAAAAGAGATATGGAAAAAGGGGTATTTTTGAGAATGCCCCTATTTTTAAAACTGAAGCTGTTACTTTTATTATTAAAATGATAATGAAAATAAAAATAATTATTATTAAAATTGATCTTAAAAAAAGGAGAAAAAAATAAGAATAATTAATGTGTAAAAATAATTTATGTAAAATTTATATATAAACTTTTGGAGAACTTTTAAATATAATGGGGGAGAAAAGAATAAAATTTTATATTTTTTTTTAATTTTAAAGCCTAGTTTTGACGCTTTGAAAATTATGAGAAAACAAGGAAGGAAAAAAATAAGTGACTTACAAAGCTTTAAAAAAAAATTAAAGTCAAAAAAGTATGATTGGCAAATAAATGGCTTTCAAGGCTTTTATTTTTTTTAAAGTCTTAAAAGTCTTACACCAATCAGGGCCTAAATTGATATATATATATCTATCGAGAATTCAGCCAAAAAAAACCCAAACTTTACAGAATTTGCCAAAAAAAACATGAATTCTTATCTTGCCAAATAAACACTCAACTTTTAAATTAAGAATTTAAAAACGTCTTATGATTTAACCCCAGCAGTAAACGGCATTGCTAATGACGTTTAAGTTTTCTGTTAACTTAATAAATGGTGTGTTGATTTGGGAAGTCAATGAAAAGTTTGTTAATATATTTGAAAGTCAACAAAAGTTGAGTGTTTATTTGGCTAGATAAGAAATTTATGTTTTTTTTGGCAAATTCTGTAAAGTTTGGGTTTTTTTTGGCTGAATTCTCCTATATATCCCTATATATATTGTTGTGTTTTATAACCTTTACGTGTTGATCGGTTCTCCCGATACCTCCCGCAAACGCATAGCGGTTGCTAGCGATTGTGTATAATACAAGTAACTTCACTTTTGTGGTCTATGGAATTTAATAATTGACACACCAAAGGATGAGAGAGCTAAACTGTGGAAGAGTGAACTTGTTATAAAATCAAAATCAAACTAAACCAGATTCTTTTGCCTTTTTTGCTACGAATCTGGTTTAGTTTGATTTTGATTTTAGATTAGTTGAAATCAAACCGTCAAAACTAAAAGGGGTATTACACTTGTATTTTAAGGGATTTGGTGGGATTTATATATTTTAGGTTTTTGCAAGAATTAATTGAGCTTTTAGAAGAATTTTGGTTATTTATTAGAGTTTTATATATTTTTTTAAATATACTTTGTGATTTGGTGAGATTTTATTATTATATTTTGAGAGATTTTAGGATACTTTATAATAAAAAAATAATTGCCTTCAGAACTGAGATGACGATGACGTAATTCTGTCGACAAAAGCCTCTCTTAGGTACTCGTAGCTTTCACTCCCCCATCTCTTCCTATCCTCTTACATGGATCATCATCGAGAGCTGCTATCTGTAACAGAGCCATGAATCATCATCTCTTCATTATCTGCAACAGAGCTAAGGTTTAGTAGTAAGTAACAAGTAAACAAACCTTTAATTCTGATTCCTCAAACCCATTAACTCAAAGCTAAATCAAAAGAAAGATGAAGAGATAATTAACGACCTCACAAAATCCTAATTGAGATTAAACGGTGATCACCAAGCCGAGCCTGCAAAATAAAACCCAACATCATTTAATTCTCACCCTAAATATGAATGAACAACAAAAAACAGATCAAAGAATTTGTAACAAGTACCTCATCAACGATAAAAAAAAAAAAAAAACAGATCATACCTTCTCTCTTAGGATACTCGTAGCTCTCACTGCTCCCATCTCTTCCTATCCTCTTACAATAACTAAGCTTGCCGAGGATGAATGGACAATCATCAAACTTCTTCAAAGCATTTTCCCATGATCCAAATTCGATCCTGCATCAAAACACACAGAAATTTCAGCTTCTACTACTGAATTTTAAGTTTCAGAATGAGAACAAGGGACAAAGTTATTACGTTTATGTATTTACCTAGTCAATTGAACATATACATCTTACTAGACTGATCGATATGCACAGGCATGCTTATATATGGCTCTGCACTTAAACGGCTGTCTTGCTGCTTTGGAAATTTGTCTCCAAGCATCCTTGCAAGGTTTATACCTGAAACAAAATTATCAAATCAGACTTGGTGATTTTGTTACATTGAAGATGAAATCACTAGAGCGTGTTTAATTCATTGAGCTAGTAGAAAGATCTGATTCTCTCCATCTCTCAATGATAGTCCTACATCTTGGAATCATTTTCTCTCGGACAAGCTAATCACTTGATGATCTTCAGTCATTTGTATATCTCTCCCATTGAGACCGCCAAATGCAATTTTGATTTCCCAGAAAATACAGTTTTTTCTGGGAAGAGCTAGAAGACGTGACGAGGTGAGACTGTTTCTGTTTCAATTTTAATTTCCCAGAAAATACAGTTTTTTTCTCTTAGGAAATCCTTTAAAATTCTATCTCAAAAGGTAGGATTTTGAGGACGAGTATTTTCAACTAGAAAACAAATCAAAATCTTCAAAAATCATTCAAAATAGCAGTTTTTTAAAAAATTGTGATATTTTGAATAACGGTAGATTTCAATTAAGTTTTATAAATCATTGATTGAATAACAAGGGATTGCAAATTATTTTAAATGATTTTACATACATCTAAGTTGTAAAACATAGGATTTTAAAAGATTTTTAAAAGTCATTAATTGAATAACTAAGTGATTTTAAAAATACTCTAAAATATTTTAAAATATCAAGTTGAATACCCCTCTAAAACGCAAGTAATTTGGTTCGAAACTAAGTATTGGTTTGGGTATTAATTAGCTGAAAAAGTTTTGTGTTTGTGTAGTCTGTAGGCCCAAACTATGTCTTGTTGGGAGTAGAATAATCAAAACGTCATGTGAGTATGTAGAACGATCACCTCACTTTTGTTCACGTAGAATAAAAATGTTATTATGTTTTTCTCAGTTTCAAACTATGTCTATACAGAGATTTCTGGTAGAAGTCGGAGTCTCACTATAGTCTTTATGATGAACAAAGGGAAGGTGAGGTTCAAGCCGATCTCGATGCTTACCATCAACATTATGAGTATATCAAACCATACATTTTTTGTTTAGAGGCGTCGATGTTGAACGAGTAATGCTACTGGCTCAAGAATGATAATTAAGGAAGGCGAAACAAAAGACTTTATTTTGTCAAAGATCGTCGAATTACAATATATCCGTTAAAAGCCGATCCGCCAATTACAAAGTAAAAGTATTCTCAATTTGACTAATGATACTTAAAGCTAGAATCAGACGATCTCTTGAATCCTGCTCCCAGGTTACTTGATGCCTTATGCACGTCGCTCCCTTGGTATTTATAGTTGATGGGACGTTTCAACCTTCCTCGGGATCGATGTGGTACCGACTTAAAGTGAAGTCGGTGATCGTTTCTTTGCGGGCTGTCGTTTACTGGGCTGTCCGTCTTTATTGAGCCTTCTAGAAGCTTTGTCGGCCCGATAAAGGAGATTTTGTCAGTCAACATTTCTGGGGGTTATGCTGACTATTTTGGAATGGGCCAGAAGGGAGGCCTGTTAAGGCAGGGTGAAACCCATATCCAAGATATGATGCGCTTTACCAGGCAGAAAGGGTTTAATGGCATTTAGTATGCCAGCGCGATTCCTGGGTACAAGTTGATGGATCACCCGCCATCGAAAACCCACACTTGGCTGAATAGATACTTTTATGCTAAGGTCGATGATGCCTTGGTAGAGGATATATCTTTAGGCTTTAAGACTGAGTGGAATTTGTTCCCTGGTAGTTTCTTGGGTGGAACCTGCTTTCTTTTCTTATTTTGGCTGCTGATTGCTGATTACTTTGTTTTTGTTGGTTTTCAGAATCAGTTGACAAGTCGGCCGATCCGCCAATTCCCGACTTCTTTGAGGTTCGTGATTTGCTAAGGAGGCATACGGTTCTCGATTGGAGGAGCATTCCTTAGCTGGATCAGGTTAGAGGCAGGAAACCGTCAAAAGGTATTATCTTGGTATGCTCTCTATTGGTCTGATCGGCTTATTTCGCCCTGTTTCTTATTTATTTAACAGTTTTGGCATGTTCTCGCAGGACGTGTAAGTTGCAGAAACATGGTTAAAATGGGTGTTCCCAAGTATTCAGGTAAGCCTGTCCCAAAAAAGAGGGATCCGGTGGAAGAGAAAGAATTGCAGCTAGCCTTGAAGAAGAGTCTGGTTGACCATTCGTCTGCCTAGAGCTCTCGTGCCGTAGGTGCTTCAGGCAGTCGAGCTTCTGACAGTAAATCCTCTCGTGACAAAGGGAAAGCTAGTGATGCTGCTCGGCGAGATAAGGACATTGTCCCCATCGATCTTACAGTCGAAAAGGATCGCTCTTCTTCGAGGAATCCGCCTGACTCGACGGGGGATTCTGGTAAGTGCAAGGAAGTTCTGTCTGGTTCTGATGGGGTGGCTACGTTCAAAAAGTCTAGGACTTCCTCGCTGGATCCGAAGGATAAGGGTGTCCAGTCTTCCTACTCCCTCCACTTTTGTTATGCGACTCCTTTTCTGTCTGACAAGAGGGAGTTTGGTGCTCTTATTCCTGAAATCTCCAAGGTATCGGGTGACCGTTCCGAGGGGGATTTGAAGGAGGATGACGCATTTGACAAATGGGCTCGGCATGAACTCCAGGTTCTTCCCCTTCTCTTTTCTCTTCTTTTTTTTTTTACCTTTATTTGACTTTGTTTCAGTCAGCGAGCTTGGTGTATTTGATGGTTTGTCGCTATGAGCGCAGACTGAAGTCTGCCGACCAGGATATCGCTCTCGCCGAAGCTGGATTGAAGGATTGTCAGAATCAGATTGGCAAGTATCGGTCCGAGTCTACTAAGGCTTGGCGGGAGTCTGACCGCTTGAAGGAGGAGAACCACCAATTGCAAGGATCATTGGAACGCTCTTGTGCTGATGTTACTCGCTTGGAAGCCTCTGTTCATCAAGCTACGGAAGACTACGATCGTCGGCTTAAACTGGCGGTTGAGAAAAGGGCCGAGGAGGTTTGTCGCGAAGTGAGGGAGAGTTACCGCGAACGGTCGAACCAAATTCGTCGGCATATATGGGATGCGAGGCGGGCTTTTAATTCAATGATGATGAAGGCTCAGACGAATGGCATTGCAAAGCAGGTCGACGATCTTGTGAAGACTGGATGTGCGATTCCTGCTGAAACGATCCACTTTGTTGTAGACGGTTTGGCTTTTTGGGATAATGTTGTGGATGGTATGGAGATTCTTCCACTGGTTAACGATGGGTATGTGGTGACTCTGACTGCTGAGCATGTCGCGGCTAATGGACGGCGTATTCCCGGTTACGATGAGGTCGTCGATTTTGACGAGTATGGCTCAAACATGCCGTCCGCTGCTGCGAAGAACATGGAACCCGAGCTGCCTCGTGGGAATGATGACGAACGGCTCCGGATGTTGAATCGTAGAGGATGCCGCAAGGGACACCCGAACAGGACATTGTGACTGGTCTTGCCCTGGCGGATGCTGCTGTGGCTCCGATTTCTGAGGGAATAGAAGGACATGCCATCCAGATCCCGTGACTTATTAGTGGCACAGCCGTGGTGGACCTGCTAGCTCCTGTGCCTGCTCCCGAAGGTGTGAATGAGGTTGAGCCTGAATAAGCCCTGCGTGGTTTCTTGAATAATGCCGTTTGTGGCTTGCACCATTTTTAGGACTTATCTATGTTTTTTTTTTTTGCTTCTCTTTTGGATGAACCTGAATTGTTAGGAAGCTTTTGAGGGTGGTTTGTTTATACCCCCTCCCTTTTGGTTATGGATGAAGTGGTTAATGTTTGAGTTTGCAAAGTTTGAATTTGCCGTTCTCCTCCCTTTTTTTTTTGACGATCTGGGGGAGAGTCTAGGCAAAGTTGGAATTTGCCATAGTCCCCCCCCCCTTTTTTTTTTTTGACGAGCTGAGGGCGATTCTAGGAAAAGCTAGAATTTGCCATAGTCCCCCCCTCTTTTTTTTTTGACGAACTGAGGGCGAGTCTAGGCAAAGCTAAAATTTGCCATTGTCCCCCCCCTCTCTTTTTTTTTTTGACGAGCTGAGGGCGAGTCTAGGCAAAGCTAGAATTTGCCATAGTCCCCCCTCTTTTTTTTTTGACGAGCTGGGGGAGAGTCTAGGCAAAGTTGGAATTTGCCATAGTCCTCCCTTTTCTTTTTTTTGACGAGTTGAGGGCGAGTCTAGGCAAAGCTAGAATTTTTCATAGTCCCCCCTTTTCTTTTTTGACGAGCTGAGGGCGAGTCTAGGCAAAGCTAGAATTTGCCATAGTCCCCCCTCTTTTTTTTTTTTTTGACGAGCTGAGGGTGAGTCTATGCAAAGCTAGAATTTGCCATAGTCCCCCCTCTTTTTTTTTTGACGAGCTGAGGGCGAGTCTAGAAAAAGCTAGAATTTGCCATAGTCCCCCCTCTTTTTTTCTTGACGAGCTGGAGACTTTGTTGACTCGTAACCTTTGGACCCTTCAGTTTTGTCGCATTAAATGCTTGGGTTGAATGACTTGTTACTTTTCCGAGGCTTTTCTCATCATTACCGCGCGTGGACATTGCGTGTGGTGTGATTTTTGTTGCAGGATTTCGATTGGCTGCGGAGGGAGGCGCATTAAATGTTGGTAAGTGGACGGGCGGTTGATTAATGCGACGTCTTTTCGTTCTCCCCTCGTCCCTGCTATATAAAGGGAGGTGGGGGTGGGAGAGTAAACCACAGAACTTCCTCTTTTTTTTTTTAACTGATAATTCTGTCTCACTTTTCATTCTCTTTCTTTTTTCCTTGTTTGATCATGAGTGATTCCGATTATTCTGGGGAATGGGTTCTGGTGAACCGTAACCGTCTGTCTTCGCCCCGATCAGGACCGTCGACGAGTTGTGACCGGATCGTCTTTGGTCATCCTCGAACTGATCGTTCGCCTTCACCAGTCCGTATCAATCCGGTTCAACCTAGTGATGGGTCAGGTCGCTTTGTGGAGGCTCGCCCACATGATTTGTTCTTCCCTTGGAAGAAGCCTCCAGTTGCTGCTGCTTCACCTCTTTTTCGGCCGTTGCTGCGAGATTTTGTGCAGGGCGTTGCTGAGATTCTGGTAGAGTTTCTTCAATCTCTGACTCGTGAGGAAAGGCGTCAGGCGGTTGGCTGGTTTAGAACGGTGAGCCCGTCATTTATCTTTTACTTTGCCATTCTTATGCTCTTGACTGTTAGGTTTTACTTTCGTTTTCTTCTCCTCCTCCCTTCTTTTTGTAGATTGAGATTCAACATCTTGCCTATCGCCGCCAGCATGAGTTTTTGGTCGAGCAGAGAATGGATCTTGAAATGGGGATGAGGAAATTGGAGGCTGGGCCGGAGGATTGGGAGCGATTCGGGTTTGGGAAGTTCCGCATGATGCCCTTTTGGCTCCCCGATCGGATCTGTGCTCTTCGCTGTGAGGGTCGTGGAGGTCGCTGAGGGCACCCGGCGTGTTGTTTACCTTAATCTTTTATGAACTGAACTAATGTGTTTTTTTTTCTTTATTTTTGTGCCGTATGTAGGGTTGCTGACTCTTTTCGGGCCCTTGATTGTTATCGGGCATAACGTGTGTTTTTTGTTGAACATTGCACCCGGTTGGCGGGTTTTATTTTAGAATATGATATGCTATCTGTTTGTTTTATTTATCTTTTTGGTTTTTCTCGACAGTGAGACGTCTCTCATCTTATTATGTCGAGCCGAATGACTTTGTTCGGAACCATATGCTTTTTGTTTGTAGTCTGCTTTTGCAGGGTGTTGCTGTTAAATTTCAGAAGCGGGAAGCGTTGAGTTTGCGTATTGAAGCCCAGCTTATACCTTGCCTCGGATCAAAGGGATTGTGCGAGGGTGGCGGCTTATTTTGCTCGTCGATCATGGACTACATGTGGGCATTGCTTAGAGCCCAGCTTTTACCTACACTTCGCTTGGAGTGTGGCATTTTGTTTTGTTTTTTTTTTTTAGTCGGACAACTGGCCAAATTGCCGACATTATTATTTGCATGTTTGTTATTCTCCCCCTTCTTTTTTTGAGGCATTTTCGTGTTATGACGCTTGTCAAATTTTGTAAGGCAGTATGCTTAATAAAAAGAATACCAAAGTGATTTGCAAATAAATTTTTATAAGTAGTGGCTGCACCTTTTCAGGTTGCCTACTGATACTTTTAATTTTGTGGTGATTGATGATGAATGATGATAGATATGATGAACAGGTGGAATGCAAGGAGATCAATTACCCTTATGTAGTTGTAGCATAAAGGATGTCAAACAAAATTGAGTGTGATGCAAGCAATCAGGATATGAACATTCACGTCGATCTAGGGAGCGATAAGCAGCTTGTTGAGATGCTCTTGAAGACCTTGAAGACATTTTCAAATAGAACTGAAAGGAATAAACTCAAAGATTAATGTTAATAGGTTAGTGACCTAAAAACCAAAAGAACAAAGCTTTGAGCAGGAAGATGAACTTGAGAGAGATTTTAAGCAAGAATTTGATTGTTTTAAGAAAAATGAGAGAGTGTGAGAAGCATAGGATCGAGTTTAGATCTATATAAAGAAGCTAAGGGGACAAGGAGATAAGAGTGGAGCGTCCATACCATTCAAATTTGAATTGGGAATCTTTGACTCACTTTTTGATGCCACTCGACCCCACCACTCGACTGCATGTGGTCGAGTTCCTTGACCAAAATTTGAACTTTGAACTTCTTTCTCCCCCCCCCCCCACTCGATCGTGCAAGAAAATGAGAACCGATTGGGCCTTGGTTTTCATACCACTCGATCGAGTACCTCTTGTGGGCCGGTCGAGTGGGCCTGCGAGTCCACTTCTACAAGTCCAATTCTCTCCAAACCCATCTACACTCTCATTAAAAAGCCTGCCCAACACAAACATAAAAGAAAAGAAATCATAACTACAAGGAAAATTAAACATATGTACAATGATACCTTAGGGACTTCCTCCCTAGTGAGCTTGTTTAAAGTTACTAAGCTTGACTTTTGATGCCTTTTCAGGCTTGGTTTAGATACCAAGGAGGTGATGAAATCCTCCCTGGCACCTCATGATCACTTTGGTGTTCCTTCTTGATCACTACCTCCTTAACACATGAACCTTGTTTCTTTTTAATCTTGAGCCTTGGTCTTGCCTTCTTCAAAGACATCTTGTTGAGCTGAACTTGAAGATCCTTCACTAGATCAGTCAACTCTTGAACTGAACCCTTGAGCTTTTCCACTGATTTCTCATGAGACGAGAGCTTAGCTTTTGGAGTTGCCACTTCACTTGAGACCTCATGACCACCTTTATCCTTGATAGTAAAAGGTTGATCATCAATGGTAGGCAAGTTGGTTGGGTTATATATGTCAAATTTCATGGTTAAACCCTCAGCTATGTTCAAGGTTACAAGACCTTCCTTGACATCTATAACAGCTCCAGCACTGGCTAAGAATGGTCTCCCTAGAATGATAGGGTCTTCAGTGTCCACCAACCTTCACATAAGTCCACCAAGCTTGAAGACGGTCTTCAGTGACTTGAATTAAGTCTATCATCCATCTCTATAACCACAAAGTCAGTGGGAATTCTGGCCTTGCCTATCTTGACTGGAAGGCTTTCCAACTTACCAAACACATCCTTGTTTGATCCATCAGCTAGACTTATGTGAAGGTTGGTGGACTTGAATTCAGTGTGTCCAAGCTTTTGGGCTATAGAGTAAAACATTACATTGATAAATGCTCCCAAGTCACATAAGCACTGGTTGAAGTGAAGATAGCTTAATGAGCAAGGCAGATAGAAATGACCTGGATCTTCAAGTTTAGTTGGGATAATAACTCCCTCAATCTCTTCAAGATCCTTCTTGTCTTGATTTTGACCTTTCTGCTTTGACATCTCAAGTAGCATATTCTGATAGAGAGGATATGGAGCATACTGTTCCAAGGCAGGTCCTCTCTCTTCTTCCTTAAATGCAATGACAACCTTTTCCTTCAAAGCCATCACTTCCTCTTTCTTCTCAATGACGACCTCTTCTTTCAAAGCCTTCACTTCCTCTTGTTGCAAAACCATCATTTTCTCAACAATTTCCCTTAGTTCCTTCAGCTTTTGTGCCTTGAAACGTCCTGAGAATGGTAGAGGTGGTTTGTATACTTAACAGGCTTAACAGCTTCATGTCTTCAACTCGATCGACCACTCGATCAGGCACTCGGTCGAGCACTGGCTTGAGCATCTAGTCGAGTGCTTTGACGGCTTCAGTCTGCTTTGAAGAACCATTACTCTGGGCTTCAATAAATGACAAATCCTCCCCAGCTTGAACCTCACTGTCCTCAGTGACAGCTTCCTCATAGACATGAATGGCCTTAGCAGTAAACTCCCTTGGGTTTTGAACAGCTTTTCCTGGAATTTGAGTACGCTTTTAAGCTGAAGTAGAAGCAATGTTGCTCTCCATGTACTTCACTCTAGAGTTAAGACCTTCAAACTTCATGTTGAGATCGTTATACTGAGAAGTCAGCTTTTGGTTCAGCTCAGCAAACTTCTTTGCATCCTCAATCTGCCCATTGGCTTGCCAAAACAACATTTGTTGCATCATAGTTCTCAAATCTGGTTCTTGGCCTTGGTAGGTCTGAAACCTTGGAGGGGGGCACAACTGAGGCTGGAACCCTTGGTGTTGTTGCTTGGGTGCATAGTTGTTTTGCTGTTGAGGCTGTTGAGGTGGATAGACTTGATCTTGAGGATTGGCTACATTGGTGCTTCTATAGGAGAGGTTGTTGTTCTTGAATCCTCCTCCTTGATTGTAACCTTTGAAGCCTCCTTGGTTTTGCATGTAGTAGAGCTCAGCAAACTCTCTCCCCATCTTGAACTTGAGAGTCTTCTTCACCAATGAAGTGAATGGTCTTTTGTTAGCTAAGGAGAATCTTGTCCAACTTCTCATGAACAACCTTCAAGTCCTTCTTATACTTCTCATCTTGATCATTGGAGACAAACCTTACTGTTTTTTCATAGTCTTCATTGTAGTTGCCATCTGAATGAGCTAGATTCTCCACCAACTCACAACCTTCTTCTACATTCTTGTTGAGGAAGTTGCCATTGGAGGCTGTGTCCAAAAGCATCCTTATCTTAGGTAGAACTCCTCTATACAAGGTGCTGAGCAAAGACTCATTGCTGAAGCCATGGTGTGGGCATTGAGTTTGGAAGCCCTTGAATCTCTCCCATGCTTCACAAAAGCTCTCATTATTCCTTTGTGCAAAACAAGAAATTTCATTCCTCAACCTTGCAGTTCTAGCATTGGAGAAGAACTTAGCTAGAAAGGCCTTCTTGCAAGCATCCCATGTGGTGATTTCTCCAGTTGGAAGTGTCTTCTCCCATAGATGAGCTTTGTCTCCAAGTGAGAAAGGAAACAGCGTAAACTTGAAACCATCTTCACTAACACCATTGATCTTGGTGAGACCACATATCCTATCAAACTCATCAAGGTGGTTTAAGGGATCTTCCATTGGCAAACCATGGAACTTGTTTGCTTGAATCATAGAGATCAAACCACTCTTGATCTCATAGTTGTTGTTGGCAACTGCAGGAGGAACAATACCAGCTCTTTGGTTATGTGTGTTTGGTGCATCTCTAGCACCAATGTTCCTTGGCCTTTGAACTTCATTAGCTTATTGCTCCATTAGCAACTGTTGTTCTTGTTCTTGGAGGATTCTTGTTCTCTGCTGTCTCAGATCTCTTGGTCGCCGGTTGATGTGATCAAGGAGCCTTTGAAGATTCTGACTACCCTTGGATCTTGTTTGCATCAACTGACTCGAGCACTGACTCGAACAGGCACTCGATCGAGCACAGGCTCGAGTGGATGGTCGAGTTGACTGAGATGAGAAGTCTAATTGTATCCGGGGTGTGGCTCGATCAGGTACTCGATCGTGCAGACGGTCGAGTGCTGGTCGAGTTGGTACCTGCGACTCAAAACAACCAAGCAGAGGAAGAATCTTGATCAGTAGTGATCGAAAGGGCTATAGAACTTAATCTCAGACTTATGTAGATCCTAAATGTCACAAACAAACACTCAAAATTGGCAACGGCACCAAATTGATACCCTTTTCTTATGGTGATTGATGATGAATGATGATAGAGATGATGAACATGTGGAATGCAAGGAGATCAATTACCCTTATGTAGTTGTAGCGTAAAGGATGTCAAACCAAATTGAGTGTGATGCAAGCAATCAGGATATGAACATTTATCTAAGTGAAGCCAATTATGATGATGATTTGGAACTAACAACCTAATGACAAATATGAAATACAAAATGTAAAAGCTACTAAGACAAGATACTAAATGCAAAGAGAACAGAATGATCAAGGCAGTGATGAACCTAAACAAAAACACTAATTAAACTAATGTAAGACAAGTAATGAACAGGATTGAACAGAAAACTAAGTGAATGCAACAAGAATGAAACTATAATGAAACAGGGAATGAAACAGGACAGATGCATAACATAAACAAGAGACTCTGGGACGAGCTCGAGCAAGCACTCGATCGTATGCTCGATCGAGTACTAGGTCGAGTGGACAAATACGAGAAACAGAGCAACAATCAAAAACAGAGCAGAACGAAAGTAAATCAGACAACAAGCGATTGAACAGGATTTAAACAGGGAAATCAATAGACAAAGAAGGTCCTAAGGATGGATTCATGGGCTGGACTCAAACTATGGTTATCTAAACTGGTCAACAAACCTCAATCAAACATGAGCTATCTATAGACAATGATCTCTAAAACATGTAATCCAATCTCTTGGCAATAACAATCAAGCTAAGATATTTCTAGGCTAGTTCTCACTTAGCAAAGAACATATAAAAGCAGACATTAAACAACAGATCATTTATGTCAAAAATCAAACAAAACATCTAATCTCTTAGCATGCTTAATGATAATCTCTAGATCTAGCCTTATCTAGCAACTTAGAAATTGGTGTGATGCTAAGAAGCTTAAGATCTAACCTTACCCTCTCAGATATAAGGATAACATAGAACATATCTAGCCTAGAAGAGATCTATAACAAACAAGCTTGACCAATCTAAACAACCACAACCATTATCCAGCCTAACCCATCCTTAAGATCTAAGCACACTACTCACAATCACTAATTATGATGAACAAAATTGTAAACCCAGAAATCAATGAAACTTGCTTAATTAGAGAGATAAGACAAGATCTACAATATTGAATAAGGAATCAAACTCAAAATCTTAATACTTTGAAAGTTATTCAACCAGCAACTATCAAAGATTTCTCTTGTTTTTTTGCAAAAGTGGCTAAAAGATCTAAAAAAAAAAAGAAGACTAAAAAGTAATAATTCCCAAAAGGGTAAATACTAAGTTGACAGATTTTCTAAAAGGTTCCTCCCTTTGGTGACTGCAGGGTACAAGACTTTATATAGAAAAAGGAGGGGAAGCCCTAAAAATACTAAAAGACAAAATAGATGGACGGCTCGGTCAACTCGACCTGGTGCTCGGTCGAGTGCCTGGTCGACTGACCTCTTCTTCTGCTTCTTCCATCCGGTCGAGTCTTTTTCCGCACACGGTCGAGTGTCTGGTCGAGTGGGCGGTTGAGTGGACTTCCGGACCTTGATTCTTCAGCTCTAACTCCCTTGTTTTCTTCTCTTGATAGCTTCAATCTTCTTCAGCATTCTTTCTATGCTTCTTAGGCTCCAAAATCACATGTTTATGCAAGAAACTATGCAAATGCAATGCAACTCTACTCTAATGCATAAACAGTTCTAAAGCTATGCAATAATGGCCAAACTAGATAGTAAATGATGCAAAAGATGTGAATATACTAAGGGAAAACAAGGTAAAATATATGAACATCACCTACGTACCTTCCCTTTTTCTTAAGAAAAAAGAAGGATCAAGCCTATCGTAGTTCAGATTACATAGATAGCAGATATCCTAAAATAGTAAAACCTCTTTTTTTTTTTAATAGAAATAACACTTTAGGTTGCCAGCGTTCCAAGATCGCGGAATTGCTTCTCCGGACATGGTCACTAGCTCGTAGACTCCTGGGCGGACGACTTTGGAGACTTGGTACGGGCCTTCCCATTTTGCACAGAGCTTGCCGGCGTTGAGTTCGGCGGTATTCTCGAACACTTTGCACAAGACGAGATCTCCTTCTCTGAAAGATCGCAGGTTGACCTTTTTGTTATAATGACGAGCTGCTGCTTGTTGGTAGTTCTAGATTTGGAGTAGGGCGTGATCTCGCAATTCCTCGATCTTGTCTAGGTTATCGTAAAGCATTTCTTCATTTAACTCTAGGTTTTTGACTAGCAAAGTTTGGCGTAAACTGCCGACACTAACTTCAGCTGGTGACACAAACCATACGCTAGTGAGAACGGGGTTTGTCCGGACGCTCTTCGCGGGGTTGTTCGGTGAGACCACAGCACACCGTCTAGCTCGTCGGCCCAGAGTCTTTTCTTTTCTTTGAGTCGCTTCTTTAGGCCGCTTATGATTGTCTTGTTAGTTGCTTCCGCTTGGCCGTTACCTTGGGGGTACCTCAGAGTTGACTTGCTAAGGCGGATGCGCCAGCTTGCACAGAAGTCGTCGAACTTCTTGGATATGAATTGCGACCCATTATCAGTGACGATCTCGTATGGTAATCCATGTCGGCATATTATATTTTTCCAAACAAAATTTTGGACCTCATTTGCTTGGATTTTCTTATAGGACTCTGCCTTGACTCACTTGGTGAAGTAGTCCGTCAATATGAGGAGGAACTTTTTGCCGTGCGAGGCAGGAAGTGGTCCAACAACATCCATCACCCATCTCATGAATGGATACAGCGCTGTTGTGGTGGAGAGTAATTCCGCCGGGGCGTGTATATCGGACGCGTGTCTCTGACATTTCTCGCATTTAACGGCGAATTGCTCGCAATCGTTGACCATAGTTGGCCAGTATATTCCACGCTTTTTGATCTTGAGTGCTAAAGCATGTCCACCAGAGTGCTTTCCGCCGGCCCCTTCATGCGTTTCTTGCATTACTCGGTGGGCCTCTTCTGCCGAGATGCAGTGTAATAAAATGCCGGCCGCACTCCATCGGTAGAGGCGCCCTTCAATTATGGCATATTGTGCCGCTTTTGTCTTAAGTCGCCGAGCTTGCCATTTGTCTGCTGGGGTTGTCCCTTCATTGATGTATTGAAGTATCTCTTGTCGCCAATTGGTTAGTTCGGCACCACTAGGTCGCATTTCTTCATCGAGGTCAGCCGGATCCTGGGGGTCGGCGGATATTACATTGATGTAGCCCCCATCGTCAATGCTGTTTGTAGAAATGCTCTCGACTGGGATTACTCGACGTAAGTCGAGGTCCGAGGTCGATGCTAGAACAGCCAGAGCATCTGCGGGAGCATTAGCACTTCAAGGTATTTTGTCGATTGCGAAATGATCAAATCCTTGTGCGAGCTCTCTTACTATCCTTAAGTAAGCATCCATGCGACCGCATTTGGGGTCATACTCACCTTTGTACTGATTGGCGACGAGCTGGGAGTCGCAGTAGGCGTGAAATCACTTCACGCTGATCCGTGCTTCAAGTTGCATCCCGACAAGTAGTGCTTTGTATTCTGACTCATTGTTTGTTGCAGTGAAGTTGAGACGGAACGATTGCTCGACGACCTCGCCGGTAGGTGATGTGAGGCAAATTCCGATTCCTGAACAATGTTGCGACGATGCTCCGTCGACGTGCAAATACCAGTTTTCTTCGGTTGGGTAGAAGAGGTGAAATGCTGTGGCAGTTCGACGATAAAATCTGCCAATACCTGAGACTTCATGCATGTCCGGCCGAGGTACTCGATGTCATACTCGCTTAATTCAACCGCCCATTTTGCCATACGACCGGATTTTCCTGGGCTATGAAGAATTTGCCTTAGAGGTTGGTTTGTCAGGATTGCGATCGTTTGTGACTGGAAGTAAGGCCTATGTTTGCGAGCTGAGATGACCACGGCGTAGGCTATTTTTTCCAGGTTTGGATAGCGCAGCTCGGCCCCATCTAACGTCTTGCTAACGTAGAAAATAGGCTTTTTTCACCTCGGTCGTCTCTGACTAGAACCCCGCTGATTGCCGATCCGGAAACAGCAATATACAGGTAAAGCTTCTCTCCTTCTTCGGGCTTCGAGAGTATGAGTGGGGTGATCAAATAAGTTTTTAGCTCGACGAATGCCTGTTCACATTCAGTCATCAATTCGTACTCCTTGTTCGTTGACCGAAGCAACTGGTAAAACGGCAAGCATTTGTCGGTTGATTGTGAGATGAATCGGTTAAGGGCTGTTATTCTGCCGGTCAACCGTTGGACTTTGCGCTTGTTCCTTGGCGAAGGCATATTGAGTATAGCCTTGATTTGCTTCGGGTTCGCCTCTATTCCTCTCTTAGCGACGATGTATCCTAGAAATTCGCCGGACTTTACGCCGAATGAACATTTTGCCGGTTTAAGCTTCATGTTGTACTTATTAAGAGTTTGGAAATATTTCTGAAAATGCTCGACATGATCGCTTGCACTTGCAGACTTGACTAGTATATCGTCTATGTACACCTCCATGGTTATCCCCAGCTGGTCTGCGAATATCTTATTGATGAGACGTTGATAGGTGGCCCCCGCATTTTTTAGTCCGAACGGCATGACCTTATAGCAAAACATGCCCTGATCGGTGATAAAGGCAGTTTTCTTGCGGTCGTCGGTGTGCATCAAGATTTGATTGTATCCTGAGAAGGCATCCATGAAGGAAAGTAATGCATTCCCTGCCGTGTCTTCGACGAGTCTCTCGATGTGCGGCAATGGGTAACTATCCTTGGGGCAGGCTTTATTCAGGTCAGTGAAATCGATGCAGACCCTGTTTTCCCCGTTTTTCCTTTTTACCACCAAAGGGTTTGCTAGCCACTCGGGATTTATGACTTCCATGACGGATCCGGCTGCGAGCAATTTCTTGACCTCGTCATTTACTGCTTTGGATCATTTGGGGCCGAGCTTACGCCGCTTTTGCTTTACTAGTTTGTAGGTTGGGTCAACGTTAAGCTCGTGGCTCGTGACGTCCATACTGATTCCAACCATATCGTCGAAAGACCAGGAAAAGGTGGAAGCATTATCTTTCAAGAATTGAATCAAGTCAGCTCTTATTGTCGGATCAAGGTCTGCACCAATTCCGATGCACCACTTTGGGTCACTCTCGTCAATATTGATTTCGTCGATCAGATGATGACTTGGAATTTCCTCAGGGCTGGGGGTTGGCAACTCGTCCATTGCTTTCTTTGATTGCTATAAATCAACGGCTTTTCCTAGTTTGCACTGAATAACAAAATAGCTCCTGGCATCGCCTGGTTTCCTTTAATCGTACATATTTGGCCGGACAGAGGGAATTTGACACACTAATGGTAAGTTGACGGGACAGCCTGCATGTCGTGAATCCAAGGGGATCCTAGAATGATATTATAGACTGTTGGTTTGTCGATGACGACAAACTTGTGCCACAAGGCTACGCATGACACGTAGATCAGCAACTTGTTTGTGCCAGATGACATCATGTAGTTTCCGTTGAACCCTATCAACGGCCTGATCGATGGTTTGATTTCTCTGTTGTTGTCTTCCATCTTGTCTAGGACATCTCAGAAGATAACGTTGACGGAGCTCCCGTGTCAATCATAATCCTTGTTACTTCGCTCTCGCCGATGTGCAACTCGATGACGAGAGAGTCGTTATGTGGGAAGATGACTCCAACTAGGTCGTCTGCCGTGAATGTGATTGGTGGAACAAACAACAGAACTTTAACTGTCCATATTGCGGTCGTGCCGGCCTTCACGTAGTCACGGATGGAACGCACAGAATCTCTGCAAGCTGTCAGGCCCCCCATGATCATGTCAACATGACGGCGAGGTGGCAATTGGGTTGCTTTCGGGTTGCCATAAAGGGTGTAGGTGCCGAGCGCTATTGGAAATTTCACACATTGATGGTACGTTGAGACCACGGCCTTCATTTTATTGAGCCAAGGCATTCTGAGGATAACATTATATGCAGTTTTCTTATCAACGAAAGTGAAGTCAAAGAGGTGGACCGTTCCGCCAACGTATATAGGTAGCATGATTTTGCCAAGGGAAGTGAGGGAGCTTCCATCGAAACCGGTTAGAGTTTGCACCTCTGGCATGGCAAGATGCAAGTCGACTTTTATCCAGGAAAGTGCACTCCTAAAGATAACATTTACTAAACTTCCCGTGTCAACCAAGACATCTGGGACTAGGCAGTTGCCAATATTCACTTCGACGACTACAGGTCCGGTGGCCGAATTGGGCAGTCCTGCAGCATCTTCTTCATTGAACATGATCGGAGCGTACGACCGGCAAGTAGGTGTGCTACCAGGTAACCAGACGCTATCAGTACTATCGACATCGTGGATAGGATATACAGCGCGAGGCAAGTTGGGGTCGAATGGAAGGCTTCCCATTATTACGTTGATCCTACGATGGGCCGGGGGTGGTGGTGCGTTGGCCGACTGATTTTCTTGTCCGCCTGTCTAGTTAACAGCTTCGGGCTGGTTATTTGGCACCAGTCGGTTATTTGGGCCCTGTTTCCTTAGACGACCTCATGCGTTACCTCAGCCTTGCGGAGCATTGCTTTTGTACTGGCACAACTGCACTGTGACCTCGCCATTAAGATATTTTCCTAGCAGCGCATTTGGCAAGTGCCTGCAAGATTGTGTCGAGTGTCCGGTATACTCATGTAGCTCACAGTAGAGATTATGGTCGGGCTCCTCCCTCGCTCCCTTTGGTGGGGTCGTCGGTACTAGTCCTGACGAGCTAGCAACTGGGGGCGGTGGGGCGTCGTTGACGAGGTATGTCGCGCCCCTCTTCTTGTTGTCTGCGAGGTACTCTTTCTCGAGATGCTGAAGAGGATCATGGTATACCTCTTTTATCTTGCCGATTGTTAGTTGGGCTCCGGTGGAGGAGCGCTTTTTATCGAAGACGACATTTTCCTCTTCCATTTCGATATGGACTCCTGCTTGATGGAGGGCATCTTGGAAAGTAGGGAATCTGTTCAACTTAAGATCTTCGAGGAACTTTGATTCATACCATAGACCCTTTTGGAGAGCGGCAAGCGAAACGCTATGGGGGACATTCACCTGTGTGGCAATCTTTTTAAACCTATCCATGAACTTTTGCAATGGCTCGTGCTCTCCTTGCTCGATATTGTGGAGGTCGGCGAATGTCGCGGTGGGGATAGCCAGGATCGAGTATTGCTTCAGAAAGGTCAACGAGTGCGTGTAGAAACTATCAATTGAGTCGGGCGGAAAAGAAGAAAACCAGCCCAGGGCGTCACCACTCAAGTTTTCTATAAACAGCTGGCATTTCCCCACCTCGAGCTCTTCTGGGGGAAATTCGCATCGATGGATTGCGATCTCAAACGACGTTAGATGATGGGTTGGATCCGAGTCGCCCTTTTATGGGGTCAAGTGTTTGATCTTACAATCCGAACGGACAACAACTCGGCGAATTCAAGCGGTGAACGGTGTCTTTTGGGACTGTTCCAACATGTGATCCACGTCGGGTGCTGCGATGGTAGCCTGGTGGAACTTGCTCATGACGTCCTTTATCTGGCTCTTGAGCTTGACTAATTCTCCATTTTGTCCCTTTTCGACTCTATTGTTGACTTCTGGCTGCTCGGCATTTTCTTGCAACCTTGCACAGATATTGGAGAGAGAAACGAAACGTTCCTCCGTCTTCTTGTCCTGGGCCTCTATTTTTTCGAGTATGCTCTGCATCAATGCGCCGACACCCAGGGCACTAGTTCCCTCCCCTACCGATCCGTTTGGTGTTGCCGGGGCTCGGGTCGGCGGAATATGTGGGAGTTCTTCTTGAGCCTGCTGGATGCGGTCCGGCGTATCCGCTACGTATCCGTTGCTTCCTGTGGTATCCCCTTCTCTCATCTTTTAAGACGCACTGCGTTGATGTTGGACTTTCTTTAAAAGTTCCCTTTGTTTCTTTTCCCTGGATGCACACCAAATGTTGAACAAGTAATGCTACTGGCTCAAGAATGATAATTAAGGAAGACGAAACAAAGGACTTTATTAAGATTGTCAAAGATCGTCAAATTACAATATATCCGTTAAAAGCCGATCGGTCAATTACAGAGTAAAAGTATTCTCAATTTGACTAATAACACTTAAAGCTAGAATCGGACGATCTCTTGACTCCTACTCCCAGGTTACTTGATGCCTTCTGCACGTCGCTCCCTTGGTATTTATAGTTGATGGGACGTTTCAACCTTCTGCCTCGGGATCGATGTGTTACCGACTTAAAGTGAAGTCGGTGATCGTTTCTTTGCGGACTGTCATTTACTGGGCTGTCCGTCTTTATTGGGCCTTCTAGAAGCTTTGTCGGCCGGATAAGGGAGATTTGGTCAGTCAACATTTCTGGGGGTTATGCTGACTATTTCCTGAATGGGCCAAAAGGGAGGCTTGTTAAGGCAGGGTAAAACCCATATCCAACAGTCGAGTCTCCAAGCTCCATGGTTATTTATCGTATCAACCCTCAAGATCTATATCTCCAGCCTACCCAATCACAATCATAGATAGATTAATTGAATGATTAAGTTTACAAGTATATACTTCATGTAATTATATGATTTTATTAGTCATAATCTCCTATGATTTCTATACTTAATTCCGATCATCACTTGACCACTTTTGTAATTGGTTAAGCATATATATACACAAACATATATTATATGAGGCCGGCATTATCAACATATAATTCAAATTTCGTTACCATGCCAACACCCTACTTGAAAATTAAATAAATGTAAAAATCGGACAATGATTGTGAGGGAACTTCAACACACAGAAGTAGAGTCAAAAATACTGTTTTAAAAAATAATTAAGAGTTTTCTCAAAAAGAATCAGCACCAAAGGAGCAGAGAACAGAGGCAATATATAAGAGAAACCACCCAAAAGATATATATTATTACTCATTTTCACATAGTTATGTCACTAACTTTAAGAAAATGAGTACTTTTCTGTTACACTTTTAGCTTGACCATATGCAGCAATGAGTAGTGCATTAGTTCGACCACAGTCCACTGATTTCCTTGAGAGTTGGGAACGAAGTGATGGAAACATTTTCGATGCCCTTTTCCTGCTAGCATCCTATGAAAAAAGAATCAAAAACATAATTATTGCAACCGAGCTAGGGGTTAGACATGAAATCATAAAAGTTTGAAAGTGAATATTTCATTAGTACCAGGCTCCAAATATACCAAGCCTAAAATGTTTCTTCCATGTACAAGGAACAACCGGATTAACAGAAATGTGAGATGTGAGAAGTATTCCGCTCCATAGTCCATATCCATATCCTCCATCATAGGCAACCTATAGGAGATAAAGCGACAAACATGTTTAAGTTTATTAAATACTCAAGGAGAAAAAAAAAAGATGATTTAATTTTGGGATATTTGGCAAAACAGACAGTTTTTCAAACTTTATTAGAAAAGTAGTACAGTCCCTATTCACAATTAGTAAAATAAACGGTTTGTATTGTAGGACACTATTTAGATGACTTTCCAGCCCTCAGCCAAATATTGTTTTTACAAATAGTGCCATGGGTATTAAAAAACAAAACTTTATCCTTTATGAATAGTACATCGTGTATCTCTCTCCTTGTTTTTTTTTTGCTTATATGCTTCTTTCTCTCTCACTCTCTTTATATACATATTATTATTTTTATTTCTTTTTCTTTTCATCACAGATATCTTTTTCTAACTATTCAAATATCTATTAATATATTTTTTGTTTTCAAATTTATTTCACCTATAAAAAATTATGTTTTTTTTTATAATTTGATATGTATTTTGTTTTAATGATTTTAAATATGTTTCATATATATTTTATCTTTTATCCAATAATATTTGTGTACAGTTTAAATCATTCAACATGTTTGATAGATTTAAACCATCCAGCGATATTAGTGTACGGTTTAAACCATCCAACATATTGGATAGATTTAAACCATCCAGTGATATTAGTGTACGGGTTAAACCGTACTCAAATATTGTTAGATAGTGTGAATCTATCTAACATGCTGGATGGTTTGAACCGTACACAAATACTGTTGGACGAGTTGAATCTATCAAATATGCTGGATGGCTTAAACCGTACACAAATATTACTGGACGGCATGCTGGATGGTTTGAACCTGCTAAATGATTTAAACCGTACACAAATATAGATATTTTGAATAAAATATATTTAAAATCATTAAAACAAAATGCATATCAAATTATAAAGAAAAATACATAGTTTTTTTGTATGTAGAAAAATTTTTGAAACAAAAGATATACTAATAAATATTTAAATAATTAAGAAAAAGGGATTGTAATGAAAAGAGAAAAAAATATTAATAGAAAGAGAAAGAGAAAGAGAAAAAAACGTAAAACAAAAAAAGACATCCAAAAAGTCATGGGTCCCACCCATTTTCTTTTTTCCCTCTCTCTTTCTCTCTTTCCTCTTTTTTTCCCAACCGACCAGGGCTTTAACGTATATTCCCCCATCGCCTCTGTTCCACTAATTTCTCTATCTCTACTCTGCTCTATCTCACATCACCCAATTTTTTCCATTGTAAATAGTACATGTATCAAACTTCTAATTAAGTTTCAGAAACGTACTAAAACGCCAAGATACCCTTTAATTTTTTACCATGACATTTTCCTCTTGTGAATAGGGAGTCCAATTCGACATAAATGCCTTGGTTCCTGCATCATTGAAGAGACTAAATTGATTTTGAATCTAACGCAAAGAACACAACAACAAAAGCACAATGAAAACATCATTCTTACAGGATGGAACACCTAAAGTATGAATCAGCTGTACCATTGAGTTTGCATCGTAATAACTCTTTAACCAAGGAGTATCATATACCTATGCAGATTTAACACACAAAACTCGGTCAACTTTGAGGAATATATCAAAATGACTAAAGTGCAATATAATATTCACCGTGTACAAAGCCTGTATCATATACTTTAAGGTTAGGAATAGATAACAAACGCACTCAGCTCAATAGTTGCAACTTACAAACAGGTTAATCGTAAATCTTTTATATGTTATGAGAGATTACCCTACATACCAATCAAACCTTCTAAATCAAAATTATGTTTAACCAACTGCATGTCTTGAGAGATTACCCTACATAATAATTATAATATATTAAAGTAACTCTATAAACCCTAGAATTTTGTAATTTGACACTTCAAGGGTTTCAGAAGAAACTTAATTTTCTTAATAAAAAAGTTAACTAAAGTAGTGATTCACCTGAGCAGAACAACAAGATCCTGTTTTGCCGAATTTCAGCACGGCCAACACTCTGGAAAAGTTAGGGTCAATCCCAATGATCCAGTGTGGTTTAAACTCCTCTTGAATCATTGTTGGTGCGGGAATTAACACCCCCAACATACCGATCTAAACCCGATTAAAGGAACCAGTTATCTAAACTAGGAGCTCGGCCTTAATTTGGACTTCATCTCTGAAGGCCAAGTAATACCGAGAAGCCCAGTGCCGAGGTGACAAACCGACGTCTCACCTCGCCCTGCGGCTGACCTATAAAGAAAAGGAAGGACTTTCCTAATCAGCTCGGTCATAATTAGGAAAGTGAATATATTCAGCAGATCTTCGAAAATCTATAAATAGAGGGCAATCCTCTCATTGTAAGATCATCCAGCAATTAATACAAAAATCCCTAATTCTTATTGTTCTTGAGAAAAACCCTAACTTGTTTTCCAAGAGATTTCAATTCCTCTTTTCTTCTTTATTTCGATCCGAATTCTTAGAGAGATTGTGCTGTTGAATTTGTTTCCCCTCTCAAACAAATTCATTGTGTGAAACTCAGTTTCTACAATTGGCGCCGCCTGTGGGGACGCTAATTTCTCAAGTTACTTCTCTCTCAAGAATCTTTTGAAATTCGACTAAGAAACACCATGTCTCTGACCTTCGACAACGCTGTCGCCAACACAACAGCTCCAAATCAAGACGACCCAGTCACCGTAGCCACCAACCCGCAGGATGTCGCCGTGGATCCGCTTGTCACCGCACCCGCTGCACGTGTCTATGTCCGGACTCGCGTCCGCAACACCTTGGACAACCCAGCAGACGACTCAACAACACCCTCCGACGGAGTGGAAGATGCCGAGGTATCCCACCACGGTACCCAGGAGCATGTAGAAATCCCGCTTGTTGATGGATCTGTCGCTAGACAGACTTCATCTGCGCCGGTCGCGCAACCTTCTCAGCTCGTATCAATGGACGACCTCTGTCATGTGTTTGGAACGATCTCCCAGGATCTCTTCCAATCGATATCCGACACCAACCGACGGATGGATGCGATAGAGCGCAGCGCACCCCCTCCAATCCAGCAAAGCGCCGCACCGCCATTAGTAGCACGGAGGGATGGGCCCTTAAACCGGCAACTGTTTAGCGACCCACCGCCTTCGGCCTTCCGATCTCAAAATCGGTACGCACCCTTGGCGTTAACTTTAGGGCAACCCCACATCAGGCAGTCCTCTCAAAGAGGTCCGGATTCTGCCCCCTTTCCTGAGCTGGAGGAAATCCACCTCAAGATCCGGGATATGGGTTCTCTCCTCCATCGAGCTGTGAGCACGGCTCCGGAGATTGACCGGATGTTCGAGGCCATGCAGTGAACCCCATTCACCAGACGAATCTTGGAGACATATGTCCCTACCGTTAAATTAAGGCTGCCGACCTACGATGGAACTAAAGATCCAATGCAGCACATGACCTCGTTCATGGCTGTCGTATCTAAAGCCAGATTCACTGACGAACAGAGGGACGCTGGTCGATGTCAGCTGTTCGTCGAGAGCCTAATAGGGAACGCGTTAACTTGGTTCTCCCAGCTCCCGACATATTCGATTGACAATTTCACCGAGCTGTCAACAGCCTTCTTGCGCAATTACCGGGTCTTCATAGAACACGGTAACTCTAGCGCAGAGTTGTGGGACATAGCCCAGGAGCCTGGCGAACCCCTGCGACAATATCTTACCAGATTCAAAGAAAAGTATGCTAGCATTTCGGTCACTAAAGACGTTGCGATCGCACCATTCAAGTAAGGGCTCGTCCCCGGGTCACCCTTACAAGTAGACCTCAATATCCGGGAAGCCAAGGACTTTGATGATGCGCTTCATTGGGGATCTCGCTTTGCATATGTCGAGGAGGACAAGGCGAAGCGAATTGTGAAGGCCCCCCAGTATGGACAGTCCTGGCAAAAGAGAGAGGCTGAGACAGTTATCAAGAGCCCCGGAAGCATCACGACCCAAGGGATCCTAAGCGTGGGGTGGTCAGCGCGATCTCCGAAGATGGAGGATAGGACAACGCGTCCCCATATGTGCAAGAAGAACTATACTGCGACTTCCACAAGATCAGAGGCAATTCCACGGCCGAATGCAAACATCTCTCCAATTACCTATACGAAAAGTATTTTTCTGGCGAGATCACAGCTGTCTACCAACCTAAAGCCTTCCGCGGCGGTCGCGAGGCAGAGGTCGCGGAGGAAGATTCGAACGATCAAATCCTGGCCGAGGTCAGAAGAGCAGAAACCACCCAAACAATGCGCCATGCGACCTGCAACAGCCACCTCCCGCCGAGCAGCAGAATTTGGCGCCAGTAGAGGGACTCACAGCACCACCCAAACGTCAAAAAGGCAGCAGCCTGAACATACCTCCTCTCGCGGTCGAATTTCTATGGTTATCGGCTAGACCGATGAATGTAAGGATTCCGTCCGAGATCTAAAAAAGCGAGCACGCCAAATCTACAGCATTCAGGCGACCTCCAAGGAGGAACCGCTTAGTACGGATCCCATTACATTCACAACCAAAGACGCTAGGGGAATCCACCATCCTCATAACGACCCCCTCGTGGTAAAGGTCAAAATGGGCGAATTCAATGTAGAGCGAGTCTTAGTGGATACCGGCAGCACGGTCAATATCCTGTTCTGGCAAACATTGGAAAAAATGGGTGTCACACTGGAACAAATTAAACTAGAAGCTAGAACGCTGACGGGATACGACGGCGTAGCCAAAGCATCAATGGGCGACGTGAAGCTGCAAGTCCAAGCTGGAGGTGTAACGCGCAAATCCAAGTTCGTAGTCATAGACGCCCCACCAATCTACAACGCCATCTTAGGTTCACCCTGGATCTACTCGATGCAGGCAGTCCCTTCTACCTATCATCTTTGCGTTAAGTTCCCAGCTGCTACGGGAATTTATACGTGATTTGGCGATCAAAAGATGGCCAGAACCTGCTCTGTTCTCGAGAAAAAGCAGAGGCGGAAAGATGACGCATAGCAATTACAGGGCGAGGATCACCTCGGTGACCCTCACAAGCCGGAGCCAGACCGGCTAAAGGCCACAGGATGCCGAATTGTACAAGTCAACATTGACGGAGCAGACCCCTCTCGAACGGTGGGAATTGGGGCTGAACTCGAGGATAGAATCAAAACCGAGTTGGTAGCATTTCTGAAATCGCGATCCTCGACATTCGCCTGGTCCACTAAAGACATGGTCGGCATTGATCCATCGGTCACCTGTCATAAGCTGAATGTTGACCCCACTTTCAAACTAGTTTGATAGAAACGTCGGCGTCTTGGCATTGATCGAGCAAAGGCGGTACAAGACGAAGTCGAGCGACTCCTGAAAGCTGATCATATAACGGAAGTACAATATCCCGACTGGCTGGCAAATCCGGTGGTGTTCACCATCCTTATTTTTTTATGATTCTCGTTCAGCTCCCTTTCAAGGCTTGTTGATCTTTCCTTCTCCAAACCATAGAGTTCTTGAAGATTTCTCAATTTTCTCTCAAGCGACTCCTTTTCAGCAAGAAGTAGTTCCTTAAAAGTTGTAACTTCAGACTTGCATTCTTCTTCTAGCATATTGACCTTGGCTTCCAACTGCAATTTTTCTTTGACAAATAGCAATTTTTCATTACACAGCTGAACCCAATTGTCATAGAGTACACAATAGCTCTCTTTTGTAATTGAATCTTCCTCATCATCATCTGAGCTCTCAGCAGGTACCTCATCACTCTTAACACTAAAGGCAAACAGACTCAACATTCCTTCTTATTCATCACTATCAGAATCTGAGTCGCTGAAGCTAATAAATGACTTGTTCTTAGCTTTTTGTAAATTTGGACATTCTGTCTTCAAATGTCCAAAACCTTTACACTCAAAACACTTCATCTCCTTCCTTTTTGTCAAAGGACATTCAGGTTTATAGTGACAGAACCCACTACACTCCTGACATTGAACTTCTTTTCTGTGATCAGCCTTCTCCTTTTCAGTCCTATTGAAACGATTTCCAGATCTTTCACCGTCATTTCTGTTCCAGCGAGAAGACTCTCTTCCTTGACCTTTCTCAACTCGCTTTAGAGCTTTACCAAAGTTTCTAGCCATCAAGGACATGTTATCTTTAATTTCTTTCAGCTGGTCGTTTGTGTCATCAACCTTGAATGCAATTCTTTTGCCATGAACTCTCTGTTCTTCAGCAACCTCCATCTCTTCTGACTTCAACATACCAACCAGATCTTCAAATTTCAAGGTATCAGTATTTCCAGAGACTCTCATGACAGCTTTGTGTGCTGCATACTTAGATGGGAGACACCTAATTAATTTTTTAACCAACTTGGTATTCTTGTAGGTTTTACCAAGATTCTTAGCTTCATTGGCGATAGAGCTCATTTTAGCACTGAATTGAGAGATTGTCTCTTCTGGATCCATCCTTAGGACTTCAAATTGAGAAGCAAGCTGATCCAATCTTGTTCTTTTAACACTCGAATCCCCTTCATGAGACTTCTTCAGAATATCCCAAGCTTCTTTAGCTGACTCACATCCCTGAAGAAGCTTAAACTCATCATCGTCAACAGCTCCAAATATTGCATTAAGTGCCCTAGCATTATATTTGGACAAGTTCTTTTCATCTACCGTCCATCGTGCCTTAGGTTTAGTGATCTTGTCACTAGCTTCGGTTTTCTCATAGGGAGGTTCCCATCCTTCTTACACAGCCGTCCAAGCATCCTCACCTAGATTTCGGATCAGCTGGACCATGCGTACCTTCCAGCGACCATAGCCTCTATCATCCAGCATGACAGGCTTCTGATGTATCACCAGTTCATTAGCTGACTCCATCTTTGTCTCAAGATCTCAACCTGTGTCGAGTATGAATCTCTCGTCGGTTGGCTGCTCTGCTATCAATTGTAAAAACAAGATATAGCCAGCAATGAACAAAACTTGTTCTAATATTAAGAATCACTTAAACCACCTTACAAGATGTGATTAATCAGTTTTACACACAGTCAACAAGACTTGTCACTGACCAATTCTTAATCTCTCTCAAAACACAAGAACTCCCAAAGCTTTTTATACTTTCGAGTCTTATCAAATCTCTCAAAAACGGCTAAACAATATGTTTGCCTTGACATCACAATATATATGAACCACCTATGACCTACTTTCCTAAATAAACATAAGTTCAAATCTTCTAGTTGATACGATAATATCTTGTCCTCCAATTAACAAGTCTTCAAAAGTATTGCCACTTCATCCAATATCCGTGACTCCTCCCAGGCGCGTAATCATCTTCCAGAATCCTACAACACATCCTTGTAGCATCAGAACGTCTTCATGCTCTCAAAACACTCCTCCGCATCCCATCTTTGAATAATCCCTTATATATTAAAAGAGAAACATTCTCACACAAAATGCTGACGTGTCGCACTCACAGAGCTCCAGACACTATTTCCTTTATTTGTCATTAATTTTTAATAACATTTATATCAGTTTTCCAAAAATATAATTAACATCTAAATTTAAATTCTTATATTCTTTTTTAACTTAATTATACAGTATCCTTTAATTACATTTTCATAAAATATTTTAAATAAATTTTAAGAACTTTTTGTTCATATCATATGATAATCTAATTGATATTATAATAATTCTTACAGGTTAAATTTTACTTATTAAACAGAAAATTTTATATATATATTTTTTAAAATATATATATATATATACTACACAATCGAATTTTAGATTCCAATTACCGATAAATATTATAGATTTTGTAAATAAAATTACATTAAAAACATTTAATAATTATTTTATACCGCACGTGCGGGCTGTTACCTAGTGATGTATACAATAACTTAATAAGCTAGTGCAGCCCATTTTTAAATATCGATAAATCTAGGCCTGTAAATCCCAATGAGTGTATACCCCGTTTCATTTCTTGATCTAGATTAAGGTATATATTGGATACCGTGGTTGCCTGAAAACCTTGGATGATGTATAACTCTCCTCTTCTATCTTTTTCTTGGGATTCACGTTTTCTATTCTTGATGTATTTGGTCCCAACCCGTTGGCGTTAAGCAGCTTCTTCTTCCTTCTATATTATTGCAATTTAGGATTAGTCGGTGTTCATCTCTAGCTTTCTTTTCTACAGAGATAAATTTTTCATGTAACGGGCATAATCCGTCGGTAATTTCCGACGGATTATCGACAGATTTCTAACAAGACTCGTGTTGGTCAGTTTTCCGTCGGAAAAAAATAGACGAAAAAAATCCGTCAGATCTGTCACCATTTCTGATGGATTACCGACCAAAGCCCACCGTCAGAATATCCCGTCAGAATTTGGTCGGTAAATATACCCATTACTAATGTACTTCGAATAAAATTCGGTTTCCGACAGATTTCCGACAAAATTGAATTATTACCTTTCTGACGGATTTCTGACGGATATCAGTTTCTTTTGGTTACTCTTCTGATTCTAAATAGTTTGTTTTTATTAAACTTATTGTAACTCGAAGGTAGATTTTTAATTTTTGCGTAATTAATTCCATCTTACTATTTTCTGTCCAAAATTTTAGTAAATAAATAACTATTATAGTATAATAAATGGGAAAATTCTCGAAAAAAACTCCAACTAATATATGCATATTTTGAGAATTCCTTATTTTGAGAATTAATTCCATGGTTATCATAAACACATAATATATGCATATTTATGAAGAAAAATTATGGAATCAATGAGTTTAAGCTATAAACCGTCGGAAATCTGTCAGTAACTAGCGTCGAAAATCAATATCCGTCAGAAATCCGTCGGAAAGTTCTGACAGATTTCCGACGGGTCTCGAAATTTTTACCCGGGAATGAAATAAATTGAAATTAAGAATTTTAGCCATAACCGACGGTTTTTCTGTCGGTTTTCCGTCGGAAATTTCGATATAACCTAAGTAATTGTCTTCTTCTCCCTTAGCTATCCCGACAATTTTTTATTTTTCTCGATCTCTCCGGCTCTCCCTTCTCCCTTCTCCGGCCGGCGATCTCTCCCTTCTCCCTTCTCCCTTCTCCCTTCTCCCTTCTCCGGCGAACTCTCTCCCTTCTCCCTTCTTCGGCGAGCTCTCTCCCTTCTCCCTTCTCCGGCCGGCGATCTCTCTTCCTTCTCCGGCGCTCTTCTCTCATCAGATTCCGGCGAAGCTATGACGTAAATTCTCTCTTTCCCTTTTAAATTTCTTAGTTTTGTTAGATATCTTAGGAATATGCTAGGTTTATAAGATTTGATGAATTGAAATTGTTTGGGTGTTATTGATTTGAGGATTTGGATTGTATTTTGGATTTGATGAAATTAATTTTGTGACAATTGAATTTTGATGGATTGAAATTTTGATGGATTGAATTTTGCTCCCAAATTTTGTTAAGTTATTTTTTGAATTGATAAATTGATTTTTGTTAATTGAGTTTTGTAAATTGAATTTTGTTAATTTAATTTTCTTAATTAAATTGTTAGTTGAGTTTTGTTAATTGATGAATTAAATTTTGTTAATTGGATTTTTTTTTTGTGATTGTTAGTTGAATTTTGATAATTGATGAATTAAATTAACAATAATTGGATTTTATAGATTTGATGATTTTATTGATTTGATGATTTGATGATTTGATGATTCGATGCTACAATCTCTTGATGGATCGGAGTCCACTAAAACCAAGGGACGAGTTTTCGGACTAGGCAATCTCCTCGAAGCAAGGTCCTACAACGTGCTTCTCATTTGCTCCCACCCAAGAGTTCCAACCAGAACAAGCTATGCAAAAGAAGGGACGAGGAGTACAAGAAGAGGGACGCAGAGCTAGCAGCGTTCATGAGTGAGACACGGGCACGACATTCCGCTTTTTAGGTTTTCTTGAATTTTAATTTGCTTTCTTTTAGTTTTTATAATATTTGTTTTAAGTTTCTGAATTTAACTTTAATAATATTTTTAAGTTTCTGAATTTAAATATATAAGCATTTCAATTTTAATGCAAATTTGTATAATTATTCTATTTTTTTTGAAAAAACAAAAAAAAAATTTTTGTCGGAAATCTGTCGGAAATGATGGAGTTTTCTCGGAACTGTTCTGTCGGAAATGTGTCGGAAACGTCGTTAAACCGTCGATTATACCGTCGGTTTGGTGGATATTTTAGAATATAGTTCGGTCGGTAAACCGTCGGTAAAAACATTTCTGACGGAGTTCTGATAGACAATTACCTATGGATTTCTGACTGACAGTTACCGACAGAATTACCGACAATAGGTACCGTCGGTAATCCGTCGGTAATTGTCTGTCGGAAATCTGTTAGAAATATCCGACAGATTACCGACTGAAATATTTTTCCGACAGTCTGTACCCGACGGACGTTTCCGTCAATCTTTGTTTCCGACGGGAAACTGACGGATCTGCTTATCAGTTCTAGCCTGTTTTCTTGTAGTGAATTCTAAAACCTGATTTGTACTTGTTTATTCATTAATTACTCACTTCGTCAATATTGTAGGGTGATAGATAGATATTTCATTCAGAGTATAATGGATATAGTTTTTTAGTATTTTAAGATCATATTTTGCTGTATATACAAAGTTAACACTTAACAGGCACACAAAATAATATCTTTAAAAACCATATTAGAGAATGTTCAGAAAATTAATAGAAATTAACATAAAGATCAAATGTTTAAAACAACAATATATTATACGTGAAACGGCTATTCATTAAGTTCACTTAATTATTGTTTCAAATTATTAGGGCTTATTCTTATACCCATGCAATAAATTTAACGGAGAAAACATGATTCCAAAAAGCTACCTACAAAAGCAAAAGAAAAGGAAAAATAGAATTACATTGCATGCCCACATGCAGGTGTATGCAATTATAACAGGTAAGGAATACCCTAGTATAATACTTTCGTCAAAGTGGTCTCGAATGTGATATAAATGGCTCTCTAAGCCGTGGCAGCGAGCTTGGCGAGAACACCAACGGCAATAGAGTTGATGTAAGTACAAGGCTCTGTGTACACGGAGGTCCATCGCAAATCTTGGAAGTTGTCTTGACGGTCAGGTCCTCCCAAGATGGCTCCGGTGAGCTCGTTAGCGTTAGGCACGTTCTTGTTGTACCATTTGACGAAGCTCATTGGGCAGCTTAGCGGCGCGTTGGCTTCATGCATAGGCACTGAGGCTCCTCTGTGGTGGGCTTGCTTTGGCGGGTTTGGTCCGAACCCAACCATGTACGATCGTCCTCTTGGGTTATGTCCTAGTAAGTAGTCAATCTGATACGTGCATAAAAATAGATATCTTCAGGCCAATTTCTATCATTGTGTGAGAACATATTAGGTATATATTCTAACACGTTATATATCACTTTATATGCAAAAAGACATTGGAATCTTCACTTCCCAAGTATTCAAACTTCGTACGGTGGTCTTAGTGTATGTTTATTTTGCATTCTTATTGGAAATATAAAGATGGAGACTATATTACCTGTTTCTTAGCAAAAGCCCTGAGGTGTGAACAATCAAATTGCTTGTTTCCGCAAGAGATCTTTTGGTTGTGTTCCTGAAATATATCAGCGTACGCTGAGAATAAGAATGCCGTGGAGGTGACGTATTGACTGTTGGCTCCATCTCTCAAGTGAATCATACCACCTAAATATTTTAATAACGAAGATCACACTAAATCATACTGTAAATATACAGTTTTAGAAATATATGTATGCATGGAGCTAGGCAAGACCTGGGGTAGTGAAGACTTGGTGGTAAGGACTGTCGGGGAGATTAGAGCAGACAAAACTATCGGCTTGTTGTTTGTATAGGTCAAGTCCTTTTGCGCCTTCGAAGATCAACTGCATTTACATATATTTATTTATGCATAAATCGGTTTCAGCCAAATAAATAACAACTTCGGATATGTGCTATATCCTATATACCTTGGTGATGAGGATCTGTGCACCAGCGTACTTGAGGTCCCAACTGAATTCAGCGACGTAAGCACTTATGGCTTCGAATTTGAGGTAGCTAAGGAACACCTCCGTCCTCGTCGCCTTGTATAGCCATGTTGCCGCCCATATCAACTCATCCTTCACATTATTTGTAATTAATATGAATTATATTTACGATATATACGAACAAAGAAAAGTAATAATTGATATACTACATTTCAACTAGAGATAGAAGGTAGAGATGGGATTTACATTGTAACCGGAGTTAGAACAATAGAAGGGACATTCTCCATCGTATGTACCCTTGTGGCTTTTGGCTAGCTTGAAAAGCTGAAATTGAGATATTAATCAGCAATTAATCTTTAGTTCTTTTTATTATTTATAAATTAAAGAGAGTTGTCTACAGAATATGTCATATTTCATACCAATTTGGCTTTGTTGAGGAGCTGGCGGGCATATTTGTGGTCGACATGGCGGAAAACGATGGAAGAAGCGGCAAATGCAGCAGCGGTTTCAGCCGCGATCTCCGTTCCAGGAACTTTATCGCTAATCTCCAAAATTGTCCTTGGCGTCTGCATGTTCTCGGGCCTCGCCCAACACTGGTGGTCGGCGTTTGGATCACCAACCTATTTGACCATATTCATAGCACGGCCATTTCAATTAATAAATAGGTAAGTTTATTTTTATTTCATGATTTAATTGCAAAATACGAAATTGATTATAAGATTGAAACCTGAACATATAGGCGGTTCTTACGAGAAGAACATTTGAGGAAATAATCTGTGCCCCAACGGATAGCGGCACGAGCGTTTTCGAGCTCTCCCGTAGCTCGTAATTCTTTCTCGTAGGTAATGGTAGACCAAGCCAGCGTTGTGATCGTGAACGCCATTGGAAGACCATACTTTACATTGTCTCCTGCGTCATAGTACCCCCCGGACAAATCCACCTACACATATATTATATATAGTAATCTCATTACTTGTAACCTAAGATCTGATTTCTAAATAAACATGATTTACTCGAGAAAATAAATATAACGAACCCAGACTTACATTACAGAGTTTGCCATCATCGAGAGCAGAGTCACCTCTCCATGGAACCCTATTGTTAGGAGGGAGTTTCCCTGATCTTTGAGCCTCCAAGAAGATGAGGGATTTGGTTAGGGCTTCTTTGTAGTTTATGAATGTACCATTCACACACACAATGCTTATGATTCCGTAGAGACCCAACAATATGGCCCTAGTCACAACATTTCCCCTTCTTTTATCACCATAATTACCCATGATTTCAAAATTATGTTTTGTAATAAAAATTCAAACTCTTTATATACGAAGTGAGAACAGAGAGAAAAGGAAACTGATTTTTTTTTTTTTTTACTTTCTTTTTATGAAGTTCTGTTTTTTTTTTTTTTTGTTTCAACAAAAAACGAAAAACAACGCCATGCTTTTCGTTTTTTCTTGTTTTTTTTTTTTTAATTGTTTTATTGCTTTTTTTCCCTTTCTTTCTACTTCAGATTTTATATCTATTAAAGATGGCGGGAATGATTAGGGAGAACTTATAATAGAATTTTCTTAGAAGGTTAAGTATAGGTTTACTAATCTTGACTTAGATATTCACATCCATTATCGTCGCTTGTTTTTTTTTTTGTCTTATTTTTGGCCCTGATTTTTCTAATTTTTAAAATCCTAAAAAAAGATGATTGGATTCTTCGTTTTACTCGATTAATTTAGATCATACATTGTTTCTCTTCGAATGGTTCCTAGTAGTTCAACCGAAGTCATTAAAACCTTGTTTGTGATAAAGATTGGTATGACCCATGTCGATCAATAAATTTACGTTTGATGTAGTCATGTAGAAATTCTTCTATTGGCCACAAGTGTTTTTTGTGTCCGTTATCAAATAGACAAATATATAGCCCAACGTTTACATAATGAGACCGTATTATATCATCCACTCCTCTTGCTAGCTAATGTGTTGTAGGATTTGGTGGATACTTGTACATTAGTATTAGGCCCTAAGTAAATATGTACAGTTCTATATTGAATGAAGAGTTTGAGATTTTTCATGCGTCCACATTAGTCAATTAAATTTTATTTTTGAATGATGTCACTTCAGCCTAGGTATACTTATATCAATACAGTCTACTAAACAATATCCAGGCAGAAAAGAATGAAAAAAATAATGCAATATATTTCTCACATATATAGTCTTCCAATATTTGCTTTTTGCTCAACAAAATTATACAAGCCTTTATGTTGATTATTTTTTTTTTATGTATCATGCTCGTTTTTGTTTGATCAAAAAAATAAAATAAAAAGCAAGTGTGTTTTCTAGTGGGCCACAAACATCCCCGTAAATGGGCATATATATTTTTTGATACGGAAACCAAAAATGTTAAAAACAAGGATTGACAATATAGCAAGAAAGAAGTGAGTTGGCTTAGGATAAGAGCTAACATATTTCAATACTTATCTTGTTCTCTCTTTGTAATAACCAAGATTTTTATTTCTATATCTTCCCTTAATGGAGAAAACAAGGAGATCATATAGACACGGAAACGGAAACTCAAATGTCAAATATATACTTATATTTATCACAAACAAGGATCATACATTGTTTCTCTTCTCTATGTATTCACAAAGATTTTACACCTTTTCTGTGAAAAACTATTGACTTGGATCTCATGGATAAGATCGCTCGAACCTTCACGGCGGATCAAGAATTTGCTTGCTGGTCGTCGTCGTCGTCTTCTGAATCGATCGGGAAGAACAGTGATGTGGACGATGAAGGTGGAGAGAATGAGGTTGAGTCTTCTTACAAAGGTCCTCTTGATATGATGGAATCTCTTGAAGAAGTCTTGCCCATCAAGTAAGTATGTTCTTTTATAAAGTTAGTTGTCCGAACATGGAACACGTGTATGTTTTGAAGTACTATCTGAATTATAATAAGAGTTGGCTTCATTTTTAGGAGAGGTATATCGAAGTTTTACCAAGGCAAGTCGAAGTCGTTCACGAGCTTAAAGGAAACTGCGTCTTTGCCGTTGAAGGATTTGACGAAACAGGAGAACCTTTACAGTCGCCGCCGGAGGAACCTTCTCAGTCACCGGATATGTAGTCGTGGTGGGATCTCGAAGAAACATGTCAAGAGTGTTTTAACGGTGAGCCGCCAAAGAGAAGGAGACTCTTCTTCTTCCTCTGGTGATGATGATTCTACTCCGATTCTGAGGCTGTATTGTAAGGATCTTACACCGAGGCAGAGAAGTAACTGTGTTCCCGTTGTTGATTCGCCGCGGTGCTTTCAGACGACGGCGGGTGGGAACATCCCAAATATTATTTGTTGAATTTAATTACATCATTTTTTTTTGGTTAGACCTATTTATTTTCTTTATGTTATTCAGGGATTTTCTTACGAATTTGATATTTTGATGTTACATCTAAGCTTTAATTATATTAAAACTTCCAATGTTAAATTTCAACACTTTTATCCTTTTTTTGCCCTATTCACAATTGTTTTAAATTATTTATAATTAGATATAATTAAATGTAAAAGTGCTACCAAAGAAATAATTAATGTTTAAGATAATTTTTCTTTTTTGTTCTTATCATCATGCTCTTATAAGCGTGTGCGCAAGCACCGACTGTTACGATTTCTTACAAAGTTTTCTAAAAAAAAACCATTTCTTATGTGGTCAAGTAGTCAACATGATTAAATGTTGGGAAAAAATTAATACACAAATCAATAACGAAACAGAACCACTCAATGGTGATCGTTACTTAAGGGGATTACCACATCTCACAGATTGAGAATATTCCTCTCGTGGTGTTCTTTAGTAATCCGGTCAGATCTTGTTCGAATGACTTTAAAATGCAGCGAGTGGAGCAATCTCAATGCACCATCCATAAAACCAAAGTCGAATAACACGATGTAATGATTTGGAAAAAGTTACTCTTTGCTTTTATATCTAAAATTTGTTATTAATTTTAGTGTTCGTTATAAAAATAAGTTCTTGTTTTTATATAAATATGAAAGTTGTAAAGTGTTCTCTAGAATGACTTTGTGCTAGGTTCTAAGAACAAACTTTTACATTTCAAGACAAAAGCGAGAAGGATGAGGATAGCAAGAAGACCACCAAAGGAGCCACAAAGCCTGTGAATCCAGTAGGGATCAAACCTGGTCAAGCTCTGGTCACTGTAGAGAGATAAGGCAATGGCCAGGATCAACAATAGCAAAAGCACAGAGAGTGTAAACACAAAGCTCAATGGTTCGTCTTCAGGTTCTTGATCGTCTTCTGATGAATTGTCTATGTAGAGGGGTGAGAGCACGGCTAGTACGGACAAGCTGATGGCCAAAAACCTTCTGGATATTGTAAACCTCGATCCTATTTCCATCAAAAAATTGAAAAATCCTCCTTGTCTTCCTAAATCTTTGTTGCTCACTTTCTGTATCTATTGGGAATGACTAGATTAAGTTTGCAAGAAATTGGCTGAGGGAATTGAAATGGGAACTCACGTGTTCGGTCTGGGAGAGAAGCTTTGTGTGAATAGACCAGTTTTGGTTCATGTTTTCAAGGTTTAAGCACATTGTCTTGTAAACACGATTATGGTGAGCCACTCAACATTAACAACTAAGTTTGGGATCAGATGCTTCTTCACTTTATATTTCTTTCTTACATTTTCTTTTTATTCTGTTAAGTCTATAAAGATTATTGCTTTTTCATTTTCAGCATGTGCTAATGAAAAAATTAAAAAAAACCTTCATTTGGTATATTTTCATTCCAAATATTCACCAATCACTGATAGTAACAACTTGACCTGTATATTTTAATTACCGGTTTATGGTTATAATTTAAAATACTTTTAAGTGTGAAAACCTTACCAGTTCTCGAAGATGTTAGACCATCTCCAATGTATATCTCTATTTTTTTCACTAAAATAGAGTAATTCAAAAATAGAGTATTATTTTCCTCCAATGTATTACTCTATTTTCAACTCTAAAATAGAGTTAGTGTAAAAAATAGAGGTGAGAATAGAGTTACTCTATATATAGAGCAATCCTATCATTTTCTTTATTTTAGAGTAAAATATAGAGTAGAGTTGGAGCAAATGTTGCTCTATAATAGAAATTTGACTCTAAAATAGAGTGGGGTTAGAGATATCCTTAGTAATAGTATAGTCCATTGGGAGACTAAAACCATCAACCTTGAAAGGTCCATCTTGGATCACAAGATTCTTGTGCTCAGGTGGGACGATTAATTCGAAAAGGAACTTTATGTCTGTCTTAAACTGCATAAGCACACACAACTTTTATATTAAACACCTAGAATAGCAACATTACGAATTCGATTAGATTTAGATAACAAAAACGTAATCAAACGAATAAGAATTAAGTTGGGCTTTTAATGGGCCTATATGTGTTTTCATCAAGAAGACAAAATCTGATCGAATATAATATATAGTTTTATTATAATTCCATGACAAAAACAAAAACCATATGAATTTGGATCGTGAAATACAAAAAGTAAAGGTAATGCCGGTAGTGAGGCTGTGTGGGTGAGGCAATTCACCAAATTAAAAGTTGTTGGGCTTCTAAATGGGCCTATATGCTTTTCATCAAGAACCTTCTAGACTAGACAAAGCAAAAAAGTAATCATTTTTAGATTTCAAGATTAAAAAAAATAAACACACATGAATTAGATTGTTAAATACAGAATAATAAAAAAGTAATTACCTAATGAACATGATCAAGTTAGAGTTTAAAAGAAAGATTAAAACCCTAATTAACTTGGGGCCATTCGACTAGTTATGGATTGTCTTTCTTAGAACAGAAGACTCATTCCGTTATTAGCTTTCTCTATTTCCCATAAAGAGTCAACAAATCCAACATCATATTCATTCACCAGGTAACCTGATTGATCAGTTGATGAGTCACCGTAGAGATCTTCGATAGCGAAGGTATGGTATTGGTCATAGTAACTAGTAACAAGTAGCTTGTGATGAAGGCTCGCCATAGATCTTCTCGAGGGAGGAGAAAGTACAGTTCTGTTCAAAAGAAGCAATTTCATCACAGGAAGACGGATTCGAGGACTTTGGGTTTCCGTGGAGAGAAGAGGAGCTAGGGTTTTGATCAGAATTGGAAACAAATTGTGTTTCTTGAAATAGACTCATTCCGTTACTATCTTTCTCTGTTTCCCATAAAGAGTCAACAAATCCAACATCATCTTCATTCACCAAGTAACCTGATTAATCAGATAATAACGACTCACCATAGAGATAGAGATCTTCAATAGGCCGGAAACTAGGGTTTTGAACTTGTGCGCCACAGATCTTCTCGAGGGAGGAGAAAGTACAGTTCTGCTGTTCTGGAGACGAGTACTTAGTGTTTTGGTCGAGTGAAGCAGAGGAGCTAGGGTTTTGATCGGAAACAAATTGTGATTTTTCTTTCTTCGCAAGGCAATCCATCATATGCTTCTTCATTCTCATCATATGATCCACGATCATCTTTAATTCACAGAGATCATCGCAATAACGGTAGAGATCAGGGTCTTCCCACCAAAATCCTAGCTTGGTTTGGGGGTTAGTAATCTTCAGAGGAGACTTACCGTTGAGGTAGAAATCAGCAATTTCAGAGGCATGAGAGTAGCCGGAGAAGGAGTAAACGACGTCAGAGTTCTCTGCTGGGGAAGTTACCAAGACGGCGATGTTGGCTCCGGAGAGAAGACAGAGGTCAGCGGCTTTGGAAAAGAGAGTTTGACGGTGTTTGCTGCAAGCCACACCGAGCGTTGTTGTTTAGTGTCGCGTTTCTTAATCTCAATCTTTCTCTTTGTTCCTCTTTTCATTGTCATGGTGCATTCAGATACGTTTGATGGTATTGTTAGGGTTTTTTGTTTCGAGATTAAAAGAAAGAGATTGAGAGTGAAGAAAAGAAACAAACTCATATATTTATAGATAGATTCGATATCCTAACATTGTATAACTCACCCATACTTATTGTGTTTTCCTTTTTCTTTCCTTTTTTCGTTTTTTTTAATGTGATATCCTAATTAATGACGTTGTATGGTTTTGTGACCAAACTGTGCTTAATGTTTTACGTTTCAACTCAATAAACTGGAAAAAGAAATCTAGTAAGTAGAGTGAATTCCTAATGGATCTGCTTTACAAACTTAAAATTTGGTATTTGATTTATAAATTATAATTTTATCCACTCGCAGGTGAAATCTGTGAACCGTTTGTTTGAGAGACAGCCAGACATTGCATCAAAAGTTCATTGTAAAGAACTAATCTTTGAAGGCATGATACATGAATGTCCCACTCATGACTCAACTGACTGAGACTCTACATCAGTCACCTAAGGAAATCTCCAACATGGTGCAAAAACTACTCTTACAAACATGAAAAATATAGGATTTTAAGCTAGGATAAGTTTGACCATGCAGTTGTTTCATTTTTCTCATGCAGTAGCATATGTTTGTTCTTGCCTAGACAACAACATATGCTATCAATATAGACAACAACAATTATGGATTCGTTTTAAAACTGGAAAATAGAGAAGGTAAGTTGGAAAGTTTATGAGATTATGACAGTAACTTGGAGACCCAAACTTGATGTGCAAGTCAAGTTCCTTTCTCTGTATTTATGGGGGTTTAAGGTCAGGAAGCTGTGAACAGACATCGCTAATTCTTAAATTAGGGTTCTTTGCTTATTCTTCTCGTCATGTCTCTACATGAAGAAACTCTGCCTTTGGAAACATGTGTTGGTAATATCCTCTGCTCCTCTCTCATCTTCCTTGACTCAAACCCCTCCTCATTTAGCTGTCGCCATCACTTGCACTGATCCTTTTAGACCGTAACTCTCGGAAATCTCAGATGTTCGAGATCTATGTTATGTCTCCAATAACTTCATGCGCAGAGCCGGCCCATAGGCCAAGCCAATGAACATCAGCTTGCGGCCGTATATATATATATTTTTTTTGTCAACCATTGGGCCACTACTGGCCGGTCCATTAGCCAAATTCCTACATTCGTAGGAGCCGGGACTCGATCCCGGGTGTGATGGTGCCTTCTACAAATGGACTTACCTCCTGCCACTGCACTAAGGTCACTTCACCGGCCGTATATTTTATATACAAAATTCGGCTCTTTTCTCACAAAAGTTTCTTTGGTCTTGTGGCGTTAGGAGTATTAGTGAAGACTCATTCATCATGAGTTCGAACCGCCTGTAGCTCATTTTCTTTTATTTTTCGTCTTTGTTTAAATAAACATTAATATATATATATATATATATATATATATATATATATTATTTCATACAGTCACAACAATTCAGCCCATTTCTTAAATTTGATTGGGGCCCTCGAAAAGTTAGCGACGGCTCTGTTCATGCGTAAGATGATGCGAACGGAAAAAAGGATTGGGTCATCCCATGGATGGGTAGCTACTTTGGTGGACAACGGATTACTGCAACTAAAACAAATTCCGCTGCCTCCTCTTGTAAGTTGTAATGCTGACTCATTGTCACCAACGTGGCCATGTTCTCCCAAGCATGACGACTGTGTTGTGGCTATCAAGTTCTTGGGACCTTAACTCAGGTTTTGCAGTGTAACACCCGCAACCCAATTTGAGTGTTTTGGGTGAGGGTGTCGATCGACACCAAGGGGGTGTCGGTCGACACCACTGATTTTCTGGTTCGACCAGATTGAGTTTTTAATCGATTTGGACCGGTTTGGTTTAGGAAAAACTATTAAACCGTGATATTTAAGTGGGAGAACGACCTAGGTCGTGTTTTGTTGTTGCCTAGCCGCTGAAAAACAAAGAGAAAGAGGAGAAGGAAGAGTAAACTTAATTTTGGTGTTCAAAGCAAAAAGGAACAGAATCGTCAGGGTTTGGGAGAAGGAGGATCTGTATACTCAAATCGTTTTGAAAGGTATTGAGTTTTCGTAGGCTTGTAGCTAAGAGAATTTCGTACACTCCCCTTTTTACAGAAGTGAATTTGGGTTAATATTCTAGGAGATATCGGCAGTTTCGTGGGGTGTTTCTTCTCAGTCGCGGATTGAGACCAGCGGGAGTTTCGGGATCGATTTCGGTTTCATCTGAGATCTGATCGTGCTGAATTTTTTTGGGAAGCTTCGTGACGCCTAGGAATAGCTTTTCACCGGAGGGATTTGATAGTTAACGGTTCAGTTTCATTTTAGAAGGTGAGTGCATGACCATGGCTAATCTAAGCCTTTGATTCCCTTGTTCTTGCTTGTTGTTGCTTGTTTGTGTGTTTTTTTCTTGCTGGTATTGGTTGATACAGGTTCCTAAGGAGGTATAAGGCTTGTATATTGAGTATTGGGCGTTTTGGAGGAGATTTGGGAGCGAGATTCGACTCTCGACTTCGCGCGGATCGCAGTTGCAGAGAGAGTGTCGATCGATACCACTTGGTGTCGATCGATACCACTTGGTGTCGGTCGACACCAGCAAATTGGGCATCGATCGACACTGTGGGGTATTGTCGGTCGACACCATTGAGCCAGTGTCGGTCGACACTAGGCCGGTGTCGGTTGACACCTCCCTTCCAGCGAGACGATGTTTGATTTCCTGGTTTGTGTGTTTGTTTGTTGCTTGTTTTGGAACTTTGGAATCATTGTTGCTTGTGTGTATAGCCCAGTAGATGGGAGGATTGCCTCACTGAGTGTTTATCAAATACTCATGCATATCAATTTGTGTTTGTGGTGCAGGTAAAAGCAAAGTGTAATCGTGGAATCAAGGCAATGAAGAGGAGGATGTTCTAGGGACTCGATTGGATGTTGTCTGGCATTGCTATGTTGCTAGAGTTGAGTCATTAGAAACATTGCTAGGTTTCTGGTTTCATGTTTCTTGTTGTTTGGTATTGGGATATTGCCTTTGCTATAATATCGGATTGTTATTCGTTATTATTGGATATTGATTTATGTTATTCCGCTGTTGATAGTGAATATGGTTAGGTGGCTAGTGGATATGGGACCACTAGTTGTAGTTTATTTATATATATATATTATTTATTATTTATTAAAAAAAAGGGGTCGGTCGTTTCATGCAGACCCACTCAAAGTAACTCCGAGTGGACCAACATCACAATTGAAAACCTCTCCTTCTTCTACTCTGCACTTCTGTTTTCCGAGAAAGATGGCATGTTTCCCATACCCGGATCTCACTAACCATAGCCATAACCATCATTGAATTTACAGAATCTGCATGCATTAATGAATCAAAAGAGTTGAGGATAAAACAGACATTGTAACACAATATGAACTAAAACCCCCGAAACCACACAAAAATCATAAGAAATGAGAAACAAAGAAGCATATATTTCATAAGGAAATGAGGATAAACACAGAAACAAAGGATGTTGTAGAGTTATCACTCACAAAGACTGAAAACAAAAGCTTACTAGCTCAAAAGACTGAAGACCTCTGAATGCTGTCTTTATGTTAGAAATGCTGTTTACACTCAAGGGTCAAGACATCACAAAGTCTGACCCTTTCTCTCACAGTGTCACCCCCTACTAGCTCTGTTGTTCTGGAGATGAGTACTTAGTGTTTTGGTCGAGAGAATCAGAGGAGCTAGGGTTTTGATCGGAAACAAATTATGGTTTTTCTTTCTTCTCTATGCAATCCGTCAGATGCTTCTTCGTTCTCATCATACGATCCTCGATCATCTTTAATTCACAGAGATCGTCGCAATAACAGTAGAGATAAGGGTCTTCCCACCAAAACCCTAGATTTGTTTGGGGGTTAGTAATCTTCTGAGAGACTTGCCGTTGAGGTAACAGTTAGCAATTTCAGAGATAGGAGAGTAGCCTTTGCTGCAAGCCACCGAGCGTTGTTGTTTAGTGTCGCATTTCTTAATCTCAATCTTTCTCTTTGTTCCTCTTCTTTTCATCGTCATTGTGTACGTCTCCGGTAGGGTTTGTTGTTTCTTACAGAGAAAATAAGAGAGAGATATTATGAGAGAGAGAGACAGAGTAATGAGTGAAGAAAAGAAAAGTAATTCATATATTTAGGGTATGAATGGTAACAACGGTTAAAGCGGAGCGGACACAGCAGACAAAACAGAATTAAAGCGGTCGGAGTGGACAAAGCGGTCGGAGCGGACCCAAAAGGCGGTTTTATGAACCGAATGGTAAAAGGCGGACAAATTAGACTAATTTTATTCAATTCTTCAAATATGATTATAATTTTTTTTAAAAGGTTAAATTTTCTTAACACAACATAATAAAAAGATGAAAATATAAAAATTTACAAACCCAAATATAAAATCAAATACTTTGGTTTTCCCATAACATAGTTGCGATAACATAATTTACAAACTCGAATGTTCGCAAAATCCTTGCTTATTAGGATACCCAGAGTCAACTACATAATACTTGTCTGTAGGTGGTAATGAAAATTCAGAATCGCCATTTTGTGCAAGTGAAAGGACAGCTGTATCGTGACATGAACCCAATGCTCCATTCCATACGTATGTGAATAGCATATTCATATCACAAATTGCCATTATGTTGATGCTTGCATAGTCGTGTCTGTTCCAATACATGGCTTGTAGTTCAGGCTTTACTTTAAAATACACATGAGTTCCGTCCATAGCTCCAACAAAACCACTGAAATATGGCCAATATCGTCTATCAGCTTGTAGATGCTGTGGAATCCGGTGTAATTGTTGTGTTGTTAGTGTCTTGATGTAATCTGCCGCTAGAAGTTCTATAGCTTGCAACACTTCACCAAATTTTCTATTCACAGTTTCTTGGTTTCGTCCAAATCGTACGCCAACATCTCGTTGAACTTCATTGTGACCGCACACTCGTAGAAACATAGCAGTACTCTCTTCAACACTTACATTCAGCGAAGATTGTAATCCATAATTTTCTTTTAAAATAGTGCATAGTCAGCAAATGACATTCTTAATAATTGTAAACATGCAGCATGGTCATTTTGAATACGATTCCAAAGATTTTGCCACCCTAACCCTCCACCGGTTTGGTATGGTCCTTTGTGAAAATGTTGTTCATAATAATCCAATGTTGGATTTATTAAAAGATCTTCTATTTGCTCATTTTCCAAAGTCCATAACTCAAACCGTTATACATCAGATAAATTGTGGAGTCCTTTTGAATGTAGTTCACAAATTCGAAAAGCCTGAAATAACATTAAAATCACATAAGTCACCAGATTTTTTTTATTATTATCACAAATACCATATAAAAAAACATATTAATAAAACATAAGTGCTTTATCAAACTGACATAAATATCATAATTTTGTTTCAAACATAATTGTCACATATATAAACTACTCTTCATCATTTTCGCTCATGTCATTATCAAATAAGTTTTGTCGAGTAAGAGGTTGAGATGTCGATGCAATGTTTTGTCCAAAAGTGTTAAATAGTCCCTCTCCTCCTAGTGATTGAAACATTTGACCAGTTTGTGAATTATTGAGAAACCCTGGGCTAGAGGATCCTACTCGTGGTCTTGGTGTATAACGTGTAAAGCCAAACCCTAGAGATTCAAAACTTGATCCTGGAGAATATCGACCAATCCCTATACTCGGAGATCCTACTTGTGATCTTGGAGATGCTCGTTGCTCAACATTTGTTGGTGCCAAAAACTGTCTAAACCAGTACTAGGTGGATCAATTGATATACTTGGAGTTCTTTGGCTTGTATGCGTAGACATACTGCCTGCAGATGATGGATAAGATGATCGAGGTGTAGACAATCCACTTGGTGGGCGAGTGGTTCTTATATGTTCACCATGTCTTGTAAATCCTTATAGAGACTCCATTAACAATATCCTATCCTCATTGGTCTGAAACCGAGTTGATGACATCCAGTAACAGTGCCGGCCCACCCCTAAAGCAGGCAAAGCAGCTGCTTTAGGCCACATCATATAGTAAATTTTTAGCGACACATATTTGAGAGATTAGGCAGGTCTGTTGGGTCCGTATCATGCAATCATGTGGCAAGTCATGGGTTCAAACTTTTAACTCTGCAAGTTCGTTTACATTTTTTTTTTCTTTTTCTTTTGTTTTTTATTTACAGGTTTTGGTTTTTGTTTTTTTTTCTTTGTTGGAATAGTCGAACATTTTTAAACATTTATTTATTACTTTTTGGTTTAATTTCAGTTTTTAACATCAAAATCTACACAAAAAAAAATTGAATTAACTTAACTACAAGATATTACAATATTCAAACAAAACTAAAATTTTATACAAGAACATCGAAATTACTTCTTCTCCTTAATCTTTATTTTTTATTATAATAATACATTATTACCAACTACTCTTGATTAGCAATGATGTCCACCGAGTATTTTCTATAATAAAAATTAAAAAATTAAATTTTAGATTGTTATTACATTTTTTTCCATGTTTTTAATTATATTTTAGCATTGTAGTGAAAAAATATTAATTTTATATAATAAATAAAATTAGTTTTCTATGCTTTAGGCCACCAAAATTCAAGGACCGGCCCTGTCCAGTAATTACGTCAAAAGAGATCAGTCTTCAGAAGTTTGAGGCATTGAATGTAGAAATCATTGTATCTTGGAATATCTAATGACTCAAGTATCTCGACCGCCTTTTCAAACTCGGTATAATCTTTGCGGTCAAAGGCGCCAGGGCGTAGTCGTTCATATGTTTCCCTTTGAAAGTATCTAATGGACGACATTGTCTCTTGGATGGTCGATTCAAAATTTTGCCTTCTACACGGTGCTCGTGTTCTGCTAGGTCCCCTTGACCCAGTTCTTTGGCTAGATGATGGGTCAGCTCTTGAATGTTGTCTCCCACTACGATCAGGTATCTGAATTGGTGACTGTGATTTGGTAGCCTCACGTGAGAATTCATATGACGGTTGTGAATCATCATAAATGTTCACATGATACGTCTCGTCGTTTTGTTGAGTTTCTGGAACCTCATTTGGCTCCGAACCATCATCATTATCACCGTCATGTGACTGTTCATTTCGAATTTCAGCTCTTCTTTGTCGCACAGAATACTGACGCTACGAACCCACATCTAAGACAGCAAAGCAACGAGACTTGGTTTCCCAATCTTTTGGTGGTTCTCGGTTCAGACGTGCAAGTTTGCTAAACTCCTAAAACCAAAAATTTGTATAAAGACAATTTTCTATAAATTTTTAATCTTAATAATTATTGGAAAAAAATAAGGACTTGTTCACAATCATTCCACCATCCATCTTCTGCCATAATCTTTCCCGTAATATTATCAACTGAAATTTCAGTATAACGTTGTAGTTGCTTCCAAAGCTTGAACTCTTTCTTCCATTGATCAATTTTATTTTTCATTGTCTCCCATACTAAACTTTCACCATAGATTTCGTTGAACTTACGAACTGTAAATGCTCTACCCGGTTGGCCAGGATCTTTAAACCTATATTGATGCATTCCTAATGCTTCATCGTATAGGTTAAGTAGTGTTTTCTCTTCATCAGGAGACCACCGACGTTCAACTCTCTGCATATATATATATATATATATATATATATATATATATATATATATATATATATATATATATATATATATCATTAATTCTAATTGTTGTTTTTTAATATTAGATATGTCATATTATTGAAAATTTTTAACTCTTGTTTTTCATTTTAGCTACATTAACTTAAAATATTATTAGAGATATGCATCAATTATTTAATATTATGTTATCAATAATTTAATTTATGAAATTGTAAACTAATTAAAGATGAAAATTCACAATAATTAACTCATATATATATATATATATATATCATTAATTGTAATTGTTTTTTTTAATATTAGATATGTCATATTTTGAAAAGTTTTAACTCTAGTTTTTCATTTTAGCTACATTAACTTAAAATATTATTAGAGATATGCATCAATTATTAAATATTCCGTTATCAATATTTTAATTTATGAAATTGTAAACTAATTATAGATGAAAATATAAAATAATTAACTCATATATATATATATATATATCATTAATTCTAATTGTTGTTTTTTAATATTAGATATGTTATATTTTGAAAAGTTTTAACTCTAGTTTTTTAGTTTAGCTACATTAACTTAAAATGTTATTAGAGATATGCATCAATTATTTAATATTATGTTTTCAATATTTTAATTTATGAAATTGTAAACTAATTATAGATGAAAATATACAATAATTAACTCATATATATATATATATATATATCATTAATTCTAATTGTTGTTTTTTTAATATTAGATATGTTATATTTTGAAAAGTTTTAACTCTAGTTTTTTATTTAGCTACATTAACTTAAAATGTTATTAGAGATATGCATCAATTATTTAATATTATGTTTTCAATATTTTAATTTATGAAATTGTAAACTAATTATAGATGAAAATATAAAATAATTAACTCATATATATATATATATATATCATTAATTCTAATTGTTGTTTTTTAATATTAGATATGCTATATTTTGAAAAGTTTTAACTCTAGTTCTTTAGTTTAGCTACATTAACTAATATTATTAGAGATATGCATCAATTATTTAATATTATGTTTTCAATATTTTAATTTATGAAATTGTAAACTAATTATAGATGAAAATATACAATAATTAACTCATATATATATATATATCATTAATTCTAATTGTTGTTTTTTAATATTTGATATGTTATATTTTGAAAAGTTTTAACTCTAGTTTTTTATTTAGCTACATTAACTTAAGATGTTATTAGAGATATGCATCAATTATTTAATATTATGTTTTCAATATTTTAATTTATGAAATTGTAAACTAATTATAGATGAAAAATATACAATAATTAACTCATTTAAATTTCAAAAATACATATTTTTTTTTAATTTTAATATTGAAGCTAGATATGTCATATTTTTAATAAAAATGAAAATTTATTAATCCGTATTAGTTATATATATTATAATATTTTTTGAACCATTAATCAATTATTTGACAATATTTTAAAATTCTAAACTGAGTAAAAAAAAATATAAACTTATAAACTATTGATACATAAATATTCACAATAGACTAGTATAAAGCATTTATCTATCATAAAATAAGCTAACAAACTGTAAGTTTTCTGAAAAAAATTATTAAACAATATTTTTGTTATAGAAATTTACCCATATTCGTGTAGAAGGTTGAGATCCAGTGTTTGTATTTCTTCTCCTAGAAGACATCACTATAATGAGCCAAAAAAAAAGTTAATCAATAAGTAAATATATAAGATAAACTTACATGATTTGAATAGATAATTATTTACCTTGATGAATGTTAGAACTTTTTTTTATAGTAACAAGCTTAACAAACAATAAAAATGTTGAAAAGATTTTTTTTGTGTATTTTCCAGTTTGTAGTAAAATTTTGTAGCAAAAGTTGAGAGTGAATGGTGTAAGTTTGGCTTCTCCCGAATATAAAAACCAAATATGAGAAAAAAAAAATTCAAAAGAAATTTTTTTTTTGATTGGTTGTCAAAAAGCAGACTACTTTTCTCTGGACTGGACCATTCCTCTTGTGTGCATGGACTGCTTCCAACTGCGTTCCTTCTCTTTTTCTGTCTGCTTTTACTTTTTCAAATTTTTAATATATATATATTTTTAGTCTATTTTACTGAGGTTAGAAGCTGAATGGTAAATAAAATGTGGACAGAACCACAAACGGACAAAACCGCGGGTCCGTGATAACCGTTCACTACCTTATAGCATAATGTAGTAGGAAGCCCCGGACTACGTCTGAGAGAAATGTTAGTTTGATGAACTTTTAGTTTTAGTTTTTTTTATAGTTAGTTTTGATAAAATGAAAACTAAAAAGAGAAAGAGAAAAATGAATAAATATGAACAAAGTTTAAAATTTAAATAAAGAAGAAATTGAATTAATTGGAGTTAATTAGAAAATGATACGGTTATAATTATAAATTAGTTTGAAAGTGGGTCGAGTAAAAGTAGGGACTTGATCTTTTTACAATTTTTTTGGGTTATTTTTTATACACCATGTCCTTCATTTTTTTTAGTTTATTTTAATTAAAATATAGAATAAATATCTATGTTGCAGAATTTTATTGGTTATATAACTTGTGATTTATAAGTTAAAAGATTTCGATATCCTAGTTCATTAATTACTGAATGTGTTTTCCTTTTTTTTGTTTTTCTCTTTTTTCTAAGGCTACCCAGCCGATCATCATCAAGCCCCAACACGAACCCATATCGAATCGAATCACCAACGTGCTCGAGATCGGTGACACAAAACATAAACGGATCGCACCAAAAGGATACAGTTTAGCGAAATGGACTGGAGTAACTTCTCCGTTGGAGGTTATCAAGGTATAGATTTGATAGGTTGCACTTACTATTTTGATATAGCGTTTTTATTAAAATCCAGTTTAGTATAACAAAAAAGATATTTTAATTGTGAAGTGACCTTGGTGCAGTGGCCAAAGGTAAGTCCTTAATGCACAAGGCACCATCACACCCGGGATCGAGTCCCGGCTCTTACGAATGTAGGAATTTGGCTAATGGGCCGGCCAGTTGTGGCCCATAATGCAGAAATGTTGAAAAAAAAAAAAAGATATTTTAATTGCATTGCAAAATAAAATATGTACAATTGAACTCCGGTTTAAAACAAAATCTCTAGATCAAATTAAACTAAAATAAGTATATCGATTACTATTCAAATTTCAAATATCATCAACAAAGATTAATATTTACACCGTTTAATATATCTATTAATATATTACTTTTCTAATAAAATACTGTCATACTGTTTTGTTTTTGAAAACTTATATATATATAATATATCTAAAGGGAATTTTGGAATTTGATTAAATATTTATTAAATGACAAAATCTCACTGAAAATAGAATTGTAAAATAATTTTTTTTTTGGGATAAAACCTATAAAAAAAAAATCAATCGATGTTTTAATAGGTCATATTTAACTATTCTTACTAAACAAAACATTGACATAGCAGGATAAAAAAATATTAAAAACACCAAATTTTTGGTGACCATCATCATAAACGAAGAAAAATACAACCTCAGCTCTACTAAATTCTAAAATGAAGAGAGCAGTGCACAAGCTAAATTTATGAACTAAACTATATATATTTTTTATGAACAATAACAGTGCATAAGCTAAATTAGAGGAATATAGCCCTAGCTATTAACATAACTAATTAACTGTTTTGTTAATTCTTTTTGGGATGTTTTCCTAGGAATGAAGATATTTTGAAGTTAAGAGTAAAGTTAATGTGTGAACTACTTCAACAAAAATTTCCGAGTTTTTTTTTCCATAAATTATATAAATGACATATATCAAACACATATATATATATATGTATACATCTTGATACCAATTATTTTAAGTTTTAACCAAAGCTAAAGAAAAAGATTTCCAAAGTACGGTGTCAGTAATTTAACTTATGAGTGTGTATAATGTATTTTTGAGTTTAAATTTATTTTTTTATTTCTTTTGAATTTAACAAAAGTTACATTCCACTAAATCGATCATGTTGTAAATGTGGATTCTGGAACAACTCGCTGTGAGAAACAAGTCGTTGTGCCAAACAGAGCATTGCGTCAATCAGGAAGTCGCATCAGATCACAGACGCCCGAGTTGCTGACATGGATGTGTGAGCTGACGTAGCAAGACGTGAGTGGATGTGATGATGTGTCGAGGAAAGGTGATGACTTGGCATTGAAGATAGAGACAAGATTGTTCTTGGAGATATTGAGAATATTCTCCACAGCAGATTAAGGAAAGGATAAACTTGAGAAGCAAGCAGTTTCCTTATCCTTGAAGATATGAAGAATATTCTCTACAACAAATAAGGAAAAGATAAGCTTGAGAGTAAACAGTTTCCTTATCCCATGATACTTGGAGATTCGCCTTCTAGGGTTTCTCAAGTCGTGTATATATATTCTAGGAGTAGGCCACGAGCCAATTTGAGCACTCTAGAATATTGACACAATTGTAAACTTTGAAGCCACAAAGATAAGGCTTAGAAGGTGTGTTCCCAGTTCTCTGTGACGTTAATCAGGGAGGTGATTAAGTGCACAGAGAATTGTTTTTTCTTTCTCTTAGATCTACACTGGTGAGAGTTTAGATAGAAAAGAGAGAGGGTGAGTTCTATTCTCTTAGCTAAAAAAAAGAGAGAGAGAGAGAGTTATATTCATTCTTAGTCGGGATCAATCCTATTGGGTAGAATAGGTTGAGTAAGGGCCGAGACAAAATTGTATCATTGTAAGAGATAAATTTTGTTAATAAGATTGAAGAGAAAAGCGTTGGCTTGGCGCGTTCCAAGTGTAAATCAGTGTGTTGTGTGTCTCTATACCCTTACAATTGGTATCAGAGCAGACGCCTGATAATAGAATTGTTTATCTTTTCAACAGGTGAGATCTTGAGACGAGGTATGGAGAATCCACAACAGTTCGTTGATGAGAACAATCCGCTGATGCTTGACGGTGAGCATTATGATTGGAAAGCAAAAATCAGACAGATGATTCAGAGTCGTGATATGGAAGCCTGGTTCGCTGTTGAAGATGGATGGTCACTTCCAACACTTACGAACATGAGAGGAGAAACTGTAATAAAACCCTGTAAGCTATGAACGGCTGAGGAGAAGTTAAAGGGAAAACAGAACGCTGAAACGTTATCGACAATTTTCAGCTGCTTGCCGATGGATCTGTTCGCGATGGTACAAGAGTGTATTTCGGCGAAAGAAGCTTGGGATATTTTGGAAGCCTTCTTTGAGGAAACTAGAAGGGTGAAGAAGGAAAAATCTGATGTATCACCATCCTGTCGTTTCAACAGTCACTTAAGCTCCCCTTGTCAGGAAGTTGTAGTCCTGAAGAAGGTATATAAGGATAAAAGGTTTGTCAAGGAATTTCTTAGAAGCTTATCACATGGATATCTTTGTCACAAATCTGATGGTAAAGGTGCTTTAAGTTCTGATGAACAGAAGGTTGATCAGTGTGTGAAATTAGTTCAGACAGATGAACTGCAGATGAGAAAGAATGATCAGAAGGCTGAGGAATCATTCACTCTGAAGACTGTAGAAACTAAGATTTCTGTTCAAGGTAATGAGGGAGTACTGATTAAGAAGCAGTTCAGAAGTCTGAAGGGTGTACAGTTAGCATCAATCTTCATCATCCAGATCTAATGCAGAGAAAGAATCTCAGAGTTCTGAATATCAAGGTTATGGACACTTCCAATCAGAATGTTCTAGACTTGAAAGAAGAAGCGTGTTGAAGTGTTACAACCGTCAAGGCTGTGTTCATACGAAATCTTGTTTGACATGGAGTGATATTGATTCAGCCAAAGAAGATGATGAGAATCAGAAGTCTGTTTTGAAGCCTAAGGATGATGTGGCTGGCTTATCTGTTGAGAAACAAGTCATCGCTCTGTCTAAGGATCTGATTCTGCAGAAGAAGGAGAATTATGATCTGGTGTCTGAGAAGAAAGGGCTGCTCTATAGAGTCTTCACTCTTGAGAAATTGTTGTCTGAGGAGAAAGTTATTACGTCTCTGTTGAGACAACGTCTTGAGGATCAGCTAAAGATTAACAAGAGACTGAGTAAAGGAGCAAAGGATCTGGACAAGCGGCTGGTCACTCACAAGGGTACTATGATTGCAAACTATGGGATGAAGAACCATGGAAGAAACTCAAGTGGTGACACAAGTGCAGTGAATGGGTCAATAGTGCTGCAAAACAGAGGTGGTGCTGTCAAACGAGCGTCTGAGTTCAACCTGCAGAAGACTAAACAGATGATTGTTGTGAACAACCTGAGAGGAAAACTGCGTCGGTGTTGGTATTGTGGTGTGATTGGTCATATTAAGGTTGATTGCTATAGATTTAAGAATCGTGTAAGTAAGCTTTTAAGCCAGAAGAAGTTCAACAATGATTGGAAGAAGAGGCAATCAAGTCTTCATTAAGAAGAATGATTTGTATTGTTATAGTGGATCTTCAAGTACCACAATTAACAATGGTTTACATCTCAAATCGATGAAAGAAAAGACAAGATCAGAAGGTGAGACAAGAATGTGGAGTGTCGGAGATCAGAACAAAAGAACATGTCACTGTTATTATGCATGTCAGAGCCTCCACAAAGCTGTCTGTTTCAAGTGTCTGGATTGTACTATACCACTCACGCATCTGAAGGAGTGTCACAAAGATGTTCGAAGATACATGCGAGTAAACATCAAGAAGCGTGACATGAACTATTATGTTGCACACTCTGTTGATGATCAACAGACTGTTGTATTGAAGCACTGTGGTTGTTCAAGGTACATGACTATGAATCAAAGAAGGCTACACAACTTTGAAAAAGGCTTAGCTGACATGATCACTTTTGGAGATGAAGCTGAAGGTAAAATCAAAGGCAAAAGTGCATCTCGGGGTAAAGATCAGCCCACTATGGTGTCTACTTTGTTGATGATCTAAAGGCCAATCTGATTAGCATCAGTCAGTTGTGTGACGAGGGTTTAGATGTTAACTTCACCAAGGAAAGATGTCAGGTGGTTGATGAGCGCGACAATATTTGAATCCAAGGTCAGCGCGCTGATAATGGCTAATATATCAAAGTTTTCCAATCCACAAGCAAAAGAGTTCAATCAACATTGTTCTCTGATGTCTAGAGACATGATCTAAGAAGGAGTGTATTAACTAGCTGTTGTCAAGTGTAAGCTATAGCACTCAGGAAACTGTGAGAATCACTTCCATCAAGAAGCTGCTGGAAGGATTCAGGAGGGCAGAGGTGTTGTTTCTGATGCTATTACATAGAGTTGTTCGGATGCAGTTAGTGGTGGTGCATGTAAGAGCCTTGCAAATGGAGTTAAGTTGAAACACTTTGATATATTAGATGGGCGAAGCTACAGAGGTGGCTACTAGGTCTATAGATGTTGTTACAGGTCAGCGCTTGGCTGCTGGTTGTCTGTGAGTCATGATTGTGGAAAACAGAAGTTGGACAAGTTGGACAAGTTGTGGAGAACAAGGCATGACTGGTTGTACAAAGCTCTAAGGAGAGTTCGCTAGACACAACACCTTCACTTCAACACGAGGATTGCTAGGAATGGCTTCTTTCAGAAGACTGTTTACTTGGAGCATCTGTAAGGTTCTGAGGATCTTAGTCTGCGATTAAACATTCGTCAGACAGATGATGAAGTATTCATATACCAATGCGAGTATGCCAAAAGTTTGATCAGTGCATGTGAGTTACAGAGAAGTGAAGATGAAGCCATGAGAGTTGGAAATGGTCTATCTTAGAAGATGAATCAGGAGACTGTGTGAATGGTAACTGGTACGGTGGACTGATCAATTGTCTGAAGATGTGTTTTACCAGAAAAACAGACATCTGTTATGTACTTGCAAGCTGTGAGTGGTTCAGTGACAATCATAAAGTCTCACACATGCAACATAGGGTTGATGTTGACAAAAGGAGCCAGCAGAAACTTGAAGAGATATCGCTCTCTGAATCACCGTGAACGATCTGGTGGTTGTTGCCTTCTGAGAACATAGCTGACCGTATGCTACGCTCAGAAGCTTGCTAAGGTACCTCGTTCAATTGTTGAATATGAGGTTAACGTTCTGGGAACCTATTTAAATCACCCGATGAGAATCAAACAATTGAGAACAGTGTACGGTACATTCTTAGACCTTGCATCAATTTTGTGTGATAATGTTTGTTTGTTAATATTGTTGTAGATCATGTACTAAAATTACAATTACAGGATCCTGAATATTAGTTTATTCATAGATTAGTTGTGGAGAAACTGATAGTAATAGAACATTAGAGTACTGATTTGGAAATTGCTGATTTGTTTACAAAACCATTGGACTTGGATCAACACATGATTCTGGGAAAAGTCATTGGTGTTTGCCGGATCTAATATATTATGTGAGTTGTGTTAATCAGATACAGGGACATGCATCAGAACAGGCCATGGAATTCCTTGAATGTATAAAAGAGCAACACTCTGTCTAAACGAAGAGTCAGTGGAAAACAGCTGCCTGTCATGCCAATTCATATGGGGGATCTCATAAAACGTTGTCGTGAAGAAGGAGGTCAAAGAGCTGAGGAGAGGCATTATTATGCATTCCATTCTGAAAGAAGTACCAGTTGTTTGTAACTTAAAAAAAAAAACAAAAAAAGCAACAGAGTCCTGAAGAATAATAACAAGGGAATGCACAAATATCCAGTTCTCTGTGACGTTAATCAGGGAGGTGATTAAGTGCACAGAGAATTGTTTTTTCTTTCTCTTAGATCTACACTGGTGAGAGTTTAGATAGAAAAGAGAGAGGGTGAGTTTTATTCTCTTAGCTAAAAACAAGAGAGAGAGAGAGTTATATTCATTCTTAGTCGGGATCAATCCTATTGGGTAGAATAGTTGAGTAAGGGCCGAGACAAAATTGTATCATTGTAAGAGATAAATTTTGTTAATAAGATTGAAGAGAAAAGCGTTGGCTTGGCGCGTTCCAAGTGTAAATCAGTGTGTTGTGTGTCTCTATACCCTTACACATGTTAAATAGATAATTTTTAAATATTGAGTACTGTAATATTTTCTAGAACCCATTATTGTAATTTGATATTTCCTATGTTATCCATAACAAAACACAATATCATCAAAGGCAATAGAGTATCTTATTATATAAAGTTGGGTTTTGAAAGTTAGTCATTAACAAGATTTTGATATGTATCAAATTATCAATCTCAGAGTTTGACATGTGTAAAAGTTAATATTTAATAGAAGGAATTTTATTACAACAAAAATAAAATATTTTGTTTACAAAAATATAAATAATGTAAAAAGATAATTATCAAAAATTACAGAATTTATAAAAAGAATACAATGTTTTTTTAAATGATTATAAGAAGATTATATACATATATATATTTCATAAAATTTAAAATTATAATATTATTTAATTATTTTTAATTTTAAGTTATTCAAAAATACTGCTTTCAACTTTGTTTAATTGGGAATCTTTTTTAATGGGAAGGTAAATTTTTCTTATTTTTTTAAACCAAAATTTTCTCATACTTTCTCTTTTTTTTTTCAGTTAGGAATTGGTAAGATTAATATGTTGACCAAAAAAAAATTAATCTATTCTTTTCTTAATACTGTATTTTAAAAAAATTTTGTAGTATTTTTAGATTATTTTATTTAATTTTTATTTTTATTTTTGAATTATTTGGGATTCATATATTATCGTCTTTATAATTTTCTATTGTTTCTTTAATTCTGTCAAAATAATTTTCTTCTAATTTCTCAACTTTAATTGGTTGGTCATAAACTCTTCTTTATTTTGCAAACATAACTGTTACCATTATTCATTCAATCCCAAAGGGAGATAATGAGTGGAAGCTCATCAACCTAATGGATAGATAAAATAGGCTAATCAAACACAAGCTTACAACAAACATAGATAGATAGATTGCAAAAACATAAATTGTTGTTGATAGATCCATAGGAGCTCAAACACTGTGACACCCTGGTTTGCGGAAAGGTTTAAAAGAATTGATTTTGGCCACATATATCACCAAAATGCACTTATTTTTTCGGTCAAGGGACCTGAGAGAATTTCATGATGTGTGACTGTGCGAACTGAGATTGAGCCGCTGTCTCCGGAGTGTTTTCTGGCCGGGGGTGCTTACCACCGTTTAGTTCCGAATTCGATTAAAAGAATAAAGCCCGTAAATCTAGCACTCTATTCAATACAATTGATTAAAGGAATCTTTGACTGCTTCCTCGAGCTCCGAAGTGATTCGTTTTGTCGTTTCTCCCTGCTTTACTTCTCACGGTCGAGCTTAATGGGCCGGTTCCGGGTATGGCCTGTATCCAAAGCAACCAATCATGGTACCAACAGTTGCCCCCCAAGTCCCTCGAGCTGATGAGTTCGGGTGACTTTTGATCTTCAGTTGGTTGTTTTGGGAAACTGAATATATCCTGTATCCCATGATTTGATCGTGGTAACACGACAAGAAAACATGCTTTTTCCGACTACAAATGGCGACTACATATGTAGTCGCCATTTTTAGCCACTATTTAGCAACTATTTGGCGACAATTTTACGACTACAAAAATTTAGTCGTATAATAGTCACTATTTTGCGACTACTTACCGTAGTCGGAAATTTAGTCGTAATTTAACGACTACTTTAATGACTATATTACATAACGGAACATGTAGTTGTTAAATAGTCGCTAATTTAACGACTAAGATGCGACTCATGGTAAAAGTCGCCAATAAGTCGTATATCAGTCACTATTTAAGAAAATATAAATTTTCAAAATTTAACTCCAAAACCTTAACCAAATTCCAAAACCTAAATCATAAACTTAAAGTTTAAATCTTGAACATTTAATTCTTAATCTTAGAAATTATTTCTTAAACCATAAAACTAAAACATAGCCATTCTTATATATACATAAAACCAAGCTTTAATGCTTAAAAGAAAATCTAATTTTTCAAAACTTAACCCCAAATCTTAAATCTTAACCCTAAACCCTATACCCCCAAACCCTTAACCAAACTTCAAAACCTAGATCATCAAATCTAAATTTTGAAGTTTAAATTCTTAATCTTATAAATTAATTCAAAAACCATAAAACCAAACCATAACCATTATATATATGTATATAACTAATTTTTCCAAACTTAACCCCAAAAAATTATAGTTTTCCAAATCCTATATTTTTATCAACACTTAACCCCAAACCCAAAACTTAAGTTCAAAAACCCTTAACCTTAAATTTAAAACCTTTATAATTCATGTATAGAAATTAAATCATAGATCATTCACCCAAAATATAACCATTGAATATCTATAAAACCAATATGTAAAACTATTTAGTATTTACATATAAATCAATCTTTCCAAAAACTATATACTTACAAAATTTATTAAACTTAGTCATTTTAAAACCTAAAACAAATTATTTTTAAATCTAAATCAAGTCTAATATTCTTCTAAATTTCAAAACCCCAATTCCCAAATTATAAATTTCAAATGTCATTTCCCTGAATTATGAACCCAGAATTGCAAAGTATATATAAATATAAAGTTTTGATCTAAAAAATTACTCTTTAAATAATGAAAGCTTTTTATTGGATGATATGTAAACACATGGATTACACTATCAACCGTTGATTAATTTAATTCAACGGACAAGGTTTTTTCCTGCTCTTGTTTCTCTTTCGTCTCCTTCACGAAGGATTAACTTTCTCCCCTTCTCTTCTTTCTCCTTTGTCTCTTTAGCCGATTAACTTTCTCTCCTCCGCCCGTTGTTTCATTCTATTCGATTTTCATCTTGTCGTTGTTTTCATCCTCTCAAGTTTTTAGATCTGGTACGAGAGCATTTTTGCGGATCTCAGATCTCGTAATTACTCACGCTCTGGAGTAGCCTTCATTCACTGTCGAATCCATGAACATGAGGAACCTACCCGTAAAGACTACTTCCGAGAACGAACCCAATTACTTGATGCTGACCGCTCTGAATACAACACACCGTCGAAGGTAAGTGTGTGTGTGTTTGCTTTCGTATTGAAATTGATAAAACTCAGAATTTTTTTTTCCACTTAGTTGCTCTATACACTCCCTTTGTAGCGAGTATGAAGCCAATCCGGCTTAATTTTGATTGAATTTGTGTGCTTTAAGCGTTTTCAATTCTCTGTGGTGTATACTGTTGGAGAAGAAGAGTTTGTTTCATTTTCAAATTTGTTTGTTCTTAGTGACTCAGGGTTTGGTGGGGCTTCATCATACGGAAGCTCAGGTAGTCATACATCAAGCATGAAAAAGGATAGTGATGGCAATGACTCTCCAAGGAAGCTAGATTTGGATGGTTTGACTCCTTTCGAGAAGAATTTCTATGTCGAATCGCAGGCTGTGGCGGCTATGACTGAGGCTTTCCTGGTAAGCTGATTTCATATCCAAAAGAACTACTACTGGCTTTGACTTCTGTTTCATTTGATTTAGACTGTGATCAGTTTCACTTACATGTCTATGTAAGTTCTTTTGTATATATCTACTGATAAGAGTTTCCTGATTGGCCTAGATTATGTTTTGGAAGAGATTAAGAAGGCTGGTTTCACTGAACCTACGCCTATACAATCTCAGGGCTGGCCAATGGCAATGAAGGGACGTGATCTTATTGGCATTGCTGAAACTGGCTCTGGAAAGACTCTTTCCTACTTATTACCTGCAATCGTTCATGTCAATGCCCAACCAATTATAGGTAACGCTTGAGTTCTGCTCGTGAAGTTCTTTTTCCTGGTTCTTGTTCGATGTTACAGATTAAAATGGACACTATTGAAGTCAGTAACCTGAATAGGCAATATCTATTTCGTCCTTCTCATGTTGGGCGCTCCAGGGCTAAGGTATATTTGCTTGAGCTAAGTCCAAGGGAATCCAGTTCATAAGAGAATTCATGTGACCATATAGACTCACAGTTGTTAACCAAAGTTGTTTGGGTTTGTTAAATCCAGTTTAGGAGGTATATGTGAGCAACCTGAGCTCATTCTCCCTCGCTTCAAGGTATGTAAGCAGCCTGAGCTCATTCTCCCTCGTTTCTGTTTGTTAAATCCAGTTTATGTATATGTAAGCAAACTTCTTTCTTCTCCAGTTCAGCTAATTTCTCTCTGATGGTGTCATTAGGCAATCTGAGCTCATTCTCCCTCGCCTTAAGTTCCTTAAGAAATGCTTCCATCAGCTCAGCTTCCTTTCTCCTTGTCTCGGTCTCTGCAGTTTGCTTCAGGTCAAAATCTTTAACATTCATCTCAAATGCAAAAGACTTCACATATGGGAAAGCAAAGCAACCTCCTTCTCCGTCGCTTCAAACATTAACCCTTGATGTTTGTGCATTTCCAATATTTACTTTCTTTTTTATAGTATGATGTATTCTTTGTATTCTTATTTTTAATTATGTTTTTAGTTTTATTTTGTAATACAGTTTTTTGATATCATGGTTTCATAATAATAAATATAGTATTTTTTATTTTTAATATCAATTCATTCCAATAACTTATATATATTTAAAAATAATTAATAAAATATATATTATTATCAAAATAGTATATATATATATATAATGCTGTATAAATACAATATTATTTAAATACATAATCACAATATTATTTAAATACATAATCGTAAATTAGTCTTCAATTAGTCACTAAATTTGGTGACTACATTATGACTATTTAGAATAGTCGTAAAATAGTCGTAGTGTAGTCGCTAAATGTAGTGACTATATTACGACTACATTTACGACTACGCAAAATAGTCGTAATGTAGTCGCTATTTGGCGACTAATTTTACGACTATTTATTTTAGCGACTCTCGATTTACGACTACTGGTTTTAGTCGCTATTTAGTCGTAACACACTGTTTAGCGACTAATAGTGCAGTCGCTATTTACCTGTTTTCTTGTAGTGTAATGATGGGATTTACCTTCCCAAGCAAGCTCAGGGTCCCACCTCGTGTCTTAACACGCTATAAGAGAGAGAGACGAATCGAGACTTCTCGTCTTCCCAGGCAATCATTACTCTCTCCGACCCGGCGTATAGAGGTAGTCTCCCCTTCCTCCTTTTTATTTTCAGAATTTGCTTTTGATAGATTTTTCGCTCTCGTCTTCTTTGTTCTTCGTTTGTTGCCGGAAAATTCATCAACATTTTCAGATTGATTTTCCTCTACTCTCATTCGAAAATCATGTCTCCTCCAAAATCTACCCCGAGTAAAGTCGTGAAACCGCTCATCCCCAACGCTTTTGGTCCTCATCAGCCGTTTGTTCTTTCCAAGAGCGATGAGGCAGAGATTAGAGGGTCGTGTGGAATCCCCTCAGAGATCGAAATTCGGTTAACGGAAGCGCACGAGTCATTGGAAAACCCTCCTCCCGGTTACTGTTGTTCGTTCGAGAAGTTCTTCTCCGCATGTGGATTATCTTTCCCACTTCCCGAACTCATCGTGCGGATGATGTTCGAAATGGGCTTCCCCCTCCCTCAGATGTGTTCGAACGTTGTTCGGACAGTCCTTTGCCTTCAAACTGTGGTGGAAGAGTTTGACTACTCGTTGTCCTTGGCCGACTTTCTCCACATCGGACAGTCATTTTTCTTTTTCCCGGTCAATGGCGAAAGTCATTTTTCTTTTTCCCGGTCAATGAGCTCACCTTCGGACATCTCACGAGCTCGCATGTGTCGAAGTGGGCTTCGAAAATCGGTAGCGTGGCGCACTTCGTTTGGTATTAACTAGTCTTTTAATATTGTTTATTACCACTGTTTCTTTCTGTTTCAGCTCACTTCGAGCGAGGCCAGCTGTTTCCTACATTCGCAGAGTACTTCTCCCGGTTCTGCAGCCAAGGCCAAATCGCAGAGGATTCTTTCTCGTGCGAAAGGATTAGAGAGTCCGGAGCTAGACTCAGAAGGCGTTCTCTTGTTCGCTCTTCCCCTCCTCGAGTCTTTGACACATCTTCGATGGGTTACAGAAAAGAAAGAGCTTTCAAGAAGGAGCTCGAAAACGCAGAGAAGGAGGCGAAGAGGCAGATGGCTGCTGCTCTCGCCGAAGGGAAAGCTCGCATTTCTGCTAGGAATGCTGATTCCACTGCCCCTGATGGGAGCGGGGCTCCTGCTCTCCCTTCAGAGCCTTCCGAACCCTCCGTGATTGTTATCACGGATTCTAGTGAGGAACCTCGGGAGATAGAGGTTCGTCCCCCAGCTCCTGATAGTGGCCGCACCGACGGGAGCTCGTAGAGGACTGAACCAGCGAAGAAGAGGAAAGAACCTGAATCTTCTTCTTCTTCACGGGAGAAAACCCGGGCTCGAACCAATTCCTCAGGAGACAAGCGCGGTAAATCCTGCTAGAGGGATGGAGCCCTTCTCTTAGAGAAGAAATCCAAGGTCCCTCAGAGTGCCAAAGAATCAGGAGGCTTCTCTAGTAAGCTCCCTCCGAAAGAACAGCGCCAATCACCTCGCGGTAAGTAGGATCTCCGGGGTAATGGGTGTACGTTTTTATCTTTAAAGTGTAATAACTTGTTTATTTTATACAGCTCCTCCTGCTTCTCCAACAGACTTGATGAGAAGCTATGCCCGAACTGGAGTTCGCGTCCTGGCTTTTGCTAATACGTCCGAGACCAACCGTGGGAACTTCTTCCGGTTTGCAGATAAAGTTGGGGAGACCGGTAATCTACCTACTCAAAAGTTTTATAGATATTTTTTGTCGTGAACTAACACACGGACTCCTACAGATGATGATCGAGCTCAATAACTCGGTGGCATCTTATGAAGAACAGATGTTTGCCTCCCCATCAGTATCCGAAGTAACTAGACTTCAGTAGAGGGTGGTCGAGCTCGAGGACCAAGTGGCCGAATTTACTCGGTTGGAGTCCATCAATGCTAAGACCGTAGAAAAGGCCGAGCACATCCGTGCACGGATGAAAAAGGCTGGGGTTGAGGTGTTGGACCTGGGGGTTGCCAATGAGTATCTTCGGGGGAATTTAAAGAAAGCGGGCAAGCTCTACTATTAAGCCGCGGAGAACGAAAAGGCTGCCAAGAACAGGCTGCATGAGATCGAGCTCTGCAACCAACTTCTGGACGCCGGCAACAGCTGCGAGATGGAGAGGTTGCGGAGGGAGGAGAGGCAGTCCATGAGGCGAACTCTCTGTCCCCTGATCTAGGAGGTGAGGGTGCACTTCAAGGAAAGGGAGAGGTTGGCTGTGGCTCAGATCCGAGCTGCCGAGATTAGGGCCTACCGGATGCTCATCGAGGAGATCTCAAGAGGGGAAATTCAGGATATCGAGGCTGAACTCAGGATCATGCGGGCTGATGAGGAGAACGCTGATGAAGAGGTCTCAAAGGTAACTATCCGTGACTTTGATCTTTCAGCATTTTCTGACCTTTTGGTGGACACGCCCGAGCTGTTATGCAAAGAGCCCCCCCTGAGTATCACCATTGATGAATACGAAACTAACTTCGGGCAAATGTCGAACCAGGAACTGAAAACCATCCGAGGTAACGCTATTTCGGAGATGGAAATCGCAGAGGTGGATCTGGTTCTCCCTGAAGCAGACAAAGCTGCTACGTCCGATGCTGCTCCTCTTTCAGACCCTCAATAGACTTAGTTTGGGGTTGTTTTGGCACGAGTGCCCCCCTTTTGTTCTTTTTCCTTTACTTTTGCTAAACTCAGATCGGAGTTTTTGGTCATGGTGACCGCTCCGAGCAAAAATACTTCCCTTTTAAATCTTAATCCAGTTGATTCTGTTTGACTTTCACCTTCTTTAAGTTAACACCTTTAAGTTAACATCTAACTTTAAAGACTCGGCGAAGGCTGACACGCGAAGTTACTTCGGCTTAAAAATCTAAGAAGTAAAAACTCTGGTTTTAACGAATTTTTCGAAGTAACCTTTGGTTTTAATAAATGTTAAGAAGTAGTACTTCGGTTTTAATGTTACGAAGTAAAACTTCGGTTTAAATAAATATCACGAAGTAAGACTTCGGTATTAACAAATTTTTACGAAGTAGGCACTCGGTATTTAGCAAAGTTTACGAAGTAGGACTTCGGTTTTAATGTTACGAAGTAGGACTTTGGTTTAAATAAATATCATGAAGTAAGACTTCTGTATTAACGAGTTTTTACTAAGTAAGACTTTGGTTTTAATGAATTTTACGAAGTAAGACTTCGATTTTTAGCAAAGTCTACGAAGTAAGCCAATCGTTGAAAAACTTTTAATTTTATTAAATGCGGATAGCTGAACCCGAAATGGGCTGCCTACGTACCCTTTTCGGGATCAAGCCAATCGTAGTTCAGTAAAAGATTTTAATCGAACTAACTATAAAAACGTTTAAGATGTAAAGAATTCCACGATCTCGGTACTGGTTTTCCGTTTGAATCTTCCAGCCGGTAAACGCCATTTCGTACTTCGCAGGTGATATTGTATGGACCTTCCCAATTGATTCTCAACTTTTCCGCGTTATCCTCTTCGGTGTTTTCGTGAACCTTCTGAAAGACTAGGTCGCCGACAGCCAATGGCCTACCCCGAACCTTGGAATTATAATAACGGGCTACTGCATTCTGATAATTCTGCATCCAAACCAAAGCTCGATCCCGGCGCTCGTTTATGATGTCCAGAGTGTCCTGCAGGAGTTCTTCATTCTCCAGGGCCCGAAGTGGATTCAGTATTGTGCGGACTCCAGGTACTTCTATGTCAGCTGGGACTATGGCATCAACTTTATAGCTCGGTGAGGTGTAGTTCGGATTGCCCAAAGTATGCTTTGCAGTTCGTCTGGCCAACGTCCTTTGCGAGCGTCCAACTGTTTCTTTAAGTTGACCAATATAACCTTATTCATTGCTTCAACTTTCCCATTCCCTTGCGGATAACGAGGAGTTGATTTGCTAAGTCATATTTGCCACTTCATACAGAAACCTTCGAACTGCGAAGAGATGAATTACGGGCCATTGTCCGTGAAGATCTCGTACGGATCGCCGTACCGGTAGATTATGCTCTTTAACACGAACTGCTCTACTTGCTCACTTGTCAGAGTTGCATAGGCCGCTGGTTCCACCCATTTGGAGAAATAATCAGTAAAGGCCAGCACGTACTGAACTCCTCCCGGTCCCCGATGTAAGGGGCCAATGATATCCATGGACCATCTCATGAATGGATAAGGTTTACTGATGGATTGATGGATTGATGGGCTGATGGATTGATGGAGCATGCTTTTGACATTTCTCACAAGTTTGGGAATATTTCTCGTAGTCGGCAACCATAGTAAGCTAGAAATACCCTTTTCTTTTGATTTTGAAGGCCAGGGTGCAACCTCCGGAGTGATTTCCATTGGGGCCATTGTGAAATGCTTGCATTAATGTTGCGGGGTCTTCACCAGCTACACACTTTAGATAGGGACCTACTATACTCCGGCGTAGGAGTGCTCCGTTATAGATGCAATATCGTGCACTGAAAATTTTAAGTTTCCTAGCTGCCCACTTATCAGCTGGGAGTTTGCCGTTATCCAAGTAAGCCCAGATCAGGCTGCGCCAGTCTCCTGCCCCCCAATTGTCGGTGTTCGTATTGCTCGGAGGTTTGTGCGGGAGAACAGTACGGTCTAGAGTTTGTGGACTAGGTATTTCCGGTGTTCGGATGGGTTCTTGTTCGACCGTAGGTAGGTGAGTAACTTCCGGTGTTGCCATGCTTGGTGCTGAAACCACCCCTGGTGGGAGGTTAGAAGCCGCCGTGCAGACTATTTCTTCAGCAGCTATTTTTTTCTTCATTGCCCAAGTTACTACATGCGAACTTTCTAAACGTATACTTGGATATTCGATGACTTCAACCGGGATAATTCGTGTAGTTGCGGGGTCCGAGGTTGAAGCTAACGATGCTAAAGCGTCTGCAGTAGAGTTCTCACCCCGTGGGATCTTAGTGATTTCAAAATTGTCGAACTTAGCTGCTAATTCCCAAGCTGCTGCTAGGTTGGTTTCCATGCGCCCGTCCTTAGTCTCATATTCTCCGAGAAACTGGTTGGTGACCAACTGTGATGTGATCGCAGGACGAGAGCTCGACCAAGACGACCAAGACACGCCGGACGCGACCGAGATGCCTGACCAAGACGCATCGGACGCGGCCAAGACGCCTACTTTGGACGCGGCCAAGGCACCAACGATCCTCCCGGGATCCACCACACGATCAAGGAGTTCAACAAAGGCGGCCAAGCAACGGCTCAACCTATTCGTCCGGTCATTCACCCAACGCCCACCGATTCTTGAAGACCTTGAAGACTCAGTTCGCTTGGTCTTCACTCTTACCCAAGAGTGAAGACATCAAAGTCACTTAAGCAAGGATTTGTACTCTTTTTCCTCACTCCGGGGTTTTCCCATTGGGTTTACCGGAGAAGGTTTTAACAAGGCATTGAGCTTGATGCAAAACGTCTAAGGCCAAGTCGTTTCCCGCGTCAAGGCCAAAGACGGTTATCTCTCTTCCCTCTTATCTTTTGGTTTAAATTTGAACTTTGGAATATTCCTTCTTTTGATTCCTTCTTTTGAACGTTGAGAGTTTAAGTTGAAAGTCTTAGAGAGGTGACGTGTTCCATTTACAAGGAGAAAACGTCTAAGGACAAGTGTGCGGATCATTGTGAATCCGGATGTCCCTTAAGCCCTCTCTTGACCTAAGTATTTAAACCCTAATGAAAATAAAACTTTTCTCAAGAGAGATTCTTGAACTTGTCTCCATCCTTTCATTAGTCAATCCAGGATTGCCTAAGGGAAAGAACCCTAGCAAACCTTGAACCGGGTTCAATGTTTGTTAGCGACCGTATCAAGAGGAGAGCCAAACCTCTTGTGTCGTCATTCAGTCCATCATCTTTTCCATATTTCCATCTCTTATCGCTTCCATCTTCGCATCCTATTAAAAACCACACTTAGTCGTTCCGCATCCGTTCCATCCGTTCGATCCGATAGAGGCTTCGCGATCGTTCTCACTAACGGATCATTGGAATCTCTCCATCTTCCATTTCTCTCGTTTGAATCTTCTCTAGATTCGATCCCTCGAAGCTTGTCCGAGGAAAGTCTCGCCAAACTCGACTTGTCCGAAGTAGGATTGTTCTTTCGCTCCGCATCCGCGGCCCTCGGTCACATCAGCTTGGTATCAGAGCTTTAAAAGCTCCTGTCAGGTTGTTTCGTTCTAAAACTCTCTCCTTTGTTTAAAGTTTTGATCTTTAGGTTGTTTGTTAGTCTAGTATGCATCATCTTGTCTCGCGTGTTTCGTTTTGTCACTTTGGTTTAATTTGATGCATTTTTGGTGTTGTTCTTCGTTTGTCTAGTTTGTTAGCGTTCTGTTTTGTTCATCCTGTTCATCTTCGTGTTCATCCTGTTCATCTTCGTGTTCATCTGTGTTCTTGTGAGGTTGCTTTTAGATCGATAAAGTTAGGATTGCCTTTTGTTTCCACGTTTTTCTTCTTGACCATAAAGCAAACCTTGTCGTTTAGTTCTTTTACTTTTGCTTTTTGTTTTAGTCTTAGGTTTGATTTGTGTGAGCTGTCCTCAATCATTGGTGACAAAAATAAAATCTTTGTGTGGTCCTTGAGCGTGTGATACTGACGCATTTGAGCTTTACTTTTTTGTTTTGCGAGGTTTAAATTCAAACCCAAGCCGTGACACGTCACCATAGTCCGTACGATGGCCGACGAAGTACCTCCAGCACCACCCGAGATAGGAGCCACCCTCGCCGCATTACGAACCGGCCTAGAACAGCTCGCGGAGCATTTAACAAGAATCAAACTGTTAAATCCTCCCCCTAAAGATCCTTTGCCGGCAAGACGACCACGACGAGAGCCGGCGAGCTACAAGTCCGATTAGGACTTTGAACCGAGGCCTAGACGACGACATCGTTATGATGATCAGTACAACGAAGCTCCAAGACATCACAAGCCGAACCACAAGATGATCGCACCCACGTTCGTGGGAAAATAGGACCCCGAGGCCTATCTTGAATAGGAAAGCCGTATGGAGCACTTGTACTCGTGTCATGCCTACCCGGAGCTGCGAAAGGTCCAATACGCGGTGGCCCAATTCACCGATCATGCCCTTACCTGGTGGGATTGACTTGAAGCTGAGCAGCGACGCAACCGCAACCGACCCATCACCGTTTGGGAGGTCTTGAAAGCGGAAATGCGAAGGCGTTACGTGCCTCTATACTACCACCGCGAGCTCCAGAAGAAGTTCCGGAGACTCACGCAAGGCACGCGAACCATGGAGGAGTATTACGAAGAGTTTGAGCACTTGCGTAACCGTTTGCACGTCAACGACTCCGAGGAGTCACTCATGGCTCAGTTTTTGGACGGGTTGTAAGAACGCATCGCGCGCAAGGTCGAGCGCCAGCCCTATCAAACATTCGAAGAACTGTTGCATCTCTCGGTGCAGATTGAGAACCAGATCAAGAAGAAGAGCGCCTCCGCGAGTCGCACCCGAACTCAAGGAGCTTCGACTTGGTCTCCTAACGCGTCGCCTTTGAACCGTTTACCATAGAAACCAAAGGCGACCAGTGCAGACTCAAGATTTAAACCAAGGGAGCCGGCCACCAATGATCGCCAAGATCCGTGACGCAACACTACCGATGTCTGGAGCCGCGACATTGTGTGTTTTAAGTGTCAAGGGAGAGGACACTACGCTCGTGATTGCCAGAACGCCCGCACAATGATCCTTACCAAAGCCGGCAAGATCGAGTCCAACGATGAGGCCACCGAGGAGAACGTTCGAGCAGAGGCTGAACTGGAGGAAGCCGTAGCTGAACCCAAAATCGGAGAACTGTTGATGATTCGCCGCATCTTGAACGCAAGCTTAGCCACCGACGACGCCAGTCAGCGCGATAATATCTTCCACACGAGGTGCACTGTAAGTGGTCGCGTTTGTGGCTTGATTATAGACGGAGGTTCTTGCACTAACGTGGCAAGTTCCAGTCTTGTCAAGAAACTTTCTCTTGAAACCACAAACAACCCCCGCCCCTACCATTTGAAATGGTTAAATGACAAGATCTTGATCTATGTAAAGGAACATGTCACAGTCCCATTCAGTGTCGGTCCATATAAGGACCAAGTCCTTTGCGACGTTTGATAAGACCATGGCAGTTTGATAAGTGAACCACGCATTGCGGCCACACAAACCAATACTATTTCGTCCATGACAACTAGCGTATTTGCTTGAAACCCTTGAGCCCCACGCAAGTGCAAGAAATGCAAAACAAGTTGTCTAAAGACTCGGACGATAAAAAGAACTTTTTAGTTCAATATGGTGATGTTAGGAAGTCCATTAGGGACTCTGGCCAAGTGTTATTGATGGTTTTTCGAGATGTGCTACTTTCAGGTCTCGAAGGTTCGATCGATGCCTTACCAGAGGTGATCCGCGACGTCCTTAGGCGTTTCGCCGACGTGTTTCCGGAGGAGCTTCCCGAAGGTCTACCACAGATCAGAGGCATTGAACACCAAATCGACCTTGTCCCGGGAGCACAACTACCAAACCGGCCAGCCTACCGAGTCAACCCCGAAGAGGCGAAGGAGCTTGAGCGACAAGTCAAGGAGTTAATGGCGCAAGGATACGTTCGAGAGAGCTTGAGTCCGTGCGCTGTTCTTGTTCACTTAGTGTTAGAATTAGCGGAAGTGAATGAGAACAGAGAGTAGAATCGAGAGAGGGAGAGTTTCGTTAGAACAAAGAGAATGAGAAGAAGATAAGATTCCACTAGAATAATATCTTACAACACATGTCTACAACCTTAAATAGAGGACTAAATTAGGGCAACCCCTTTACAAGAATAGAAACATAAGATGTCGACATTAAGAGAGAGGAAAAAGCGTTTCCCAAGTGATAGTGACGTCTCCTAAGTCAACTTGTGCACCCGTGACTCTTCCTTCTTCTCACCGATCTCCAACGGCTAGATTAGAGTATTCTAGAACTCTTAATGGGCTTGATGGACTGAGCTTCCTCTCCTACCTTGCTCTTATGTCTTAGATAGAGAACTCGGCCTTATTGTGAACTTGTACGGACGTCCGTATGGTCGAGCCTCGGACACAACCTTGATCAATAATCCCCCTCAAGCTTAGCCATATGCAATGGCTAAGCTTGGAACCCGTGAAGCAGCACCTCATTAAAAACCTTGACTTAGAAAACCTCATGGGACAAAACTAAGCCAAGGGAAAAAGAGTGTGCTGTCCACGGATCAGAGAAGTTGATCAAGGTCTTGTGATGTCTAAAAGCCCAAGTTTGTTATGAATGTAGTCACAAACCTTAGGACTTGCAGACTTGGTGAATATATCAGCCAATTGATCTTGACTCCGAGTGTGACACGGTAATACCACTCCTTCTTCAATCTTCTCCCGAACTTTGTGGCAATCGCTTTCAATGTGTTTGGTTCTTTCATGGAAGACGGAGTTGGTGGCTATGTGAATTGCAGCCTCATTGTCGCAATGCATAGTGATAGGGTGCTTTGAGTCAATACCAAGATCTTTGAGCAGCCCCTTTAACCAAGTCAATTCGTTTGTTAACTTCCTCATTGCTCGATACTTGGCCTCGGCGCTTGAACAAGATACTACCTTTTGCTTCTTTGACTTCCATGTCACTAGATTTCCACCAATGAAAGTACAATATCTAGTGGTTGATCTCCTATCCAATGTATCTCCATTGTAGTCCGCATCACAATAGCCCACTATCTCGGTGTTATCATTCTTGCCCATCCAAATACCTTGACCCGGACTGCCCTTGAGATAGCTTAGGATTCTCTCAACCATGCTCCATTGATACTTGCTTGGAGCCTTCATGTGTTGACTAACCTGATTCACAGCATAACATATGTCAGGTCGCATGATGGTAAGATATATTAACTTACCTACAAGCCGGCGATAACGCGTGACATCCGGGAACGGTTCATACATAGGTTCTCGTAGTTTGCCTTCTTTTGCCCAAATGCTCTCCCCCTTTCGCTTGAGCTGGTAGTCTTCATCAAGTGGTGTAAGAGCCGGAGAGACGCCAAGCTTTCCCGTTTCAGCCAACAAGTCAAGAGTATACTTTATTTGGGAAAGAAAGAGCCCCTCCGGAGAGCGACAAATTTCAATCCCTAGAAAGTATTTGAGCTCCTTTAAGTCCTTAATATCAAAGGCAGATTTGAGAGACTGTTTGGTGTCTTCAATACCAGCCTTATCATCGCTAGTCACAATAATGTCGTCGACATAGATAAGCACCACCACAAGGCCACAAGAGGTTTTAAGCGTGAAAAGGGTGTGATCGGCCTCCGATCTTCGAAAACCTTGAGCCTTGAGGGTGGAGCTCAGCTTGTGATACCAGGCTCGCAGAGACTGTTTGAGTCCATAGATAGCTTACGAAGCCGCAAGACTTTCCCGGGAGGAGGCGTCATATAAACTTCCTCGTCCAATTCGCCTTGAAGAAACGCATTTATAACATCCATTTGCCATAAGTCCCACGAGAGATTAACTGCGAGGGAGAGCATGACCCGAACCGTATGGAGTTTGGCCATCGGGGCGAAGGTCTCCGTGTAGTCGGCGCCATACGTTTGGGTGAAGCCACGGGCGACCAGGCGAGCCTTATGTCGTTCAATGGCGTGTGTGCTTAAGAACTTGATGGTGAAAACCCATTTAGAGCTCACAGTCTTTTTGCCTTTGGGAAGGTCGGCTTCGTCCCACGTGTGGTTCTGGATCATGGCACCGGTTTCATCGGTGACAGCGTCTAACCATTCCTTGTGATTCTTAGCCTCGTCATAGGTTTGGGGAACCCAGTGAGCATCAACTTGACCAAAGAAAGCTTGGTGATCACCCGGAAGCAGCTCAAGCGAACAAACGGCCTGGATAGGGTGAGCTACGGCTTGACTGTTGTAGTAGACGCGTTTATTCTTAACACGTTCACTCCTTCGCAAGACAGGTTGTGAAGACAGCACACCTCCATGTAGACATTCACTTCTCCGTAAGACAGGTTGCGTAGATTGCACGACTTCATGTGATTCAAGAGTGTCTCCGTAGGTAGTAGCGCTCTCCGAGTGTTCCTCGGTAGGCGTTATGGGAACACCATGGTTGCCGGTCACCTTCGAGTTTGGCTCAGGAAGAACATGGTCTGGAGGCAGGACGTCCTCGGGGACGTCAGCAGGGTCAGGCTCATCCTCGGTAGGTGTCGGGGGTGACTCGAGCCGGGTAGAACTGGTCGGTGGAGACGGGTTACCGAGATGATCTAAAGGAAATTTTAAGCTGGAGGCCCGGTCATTCGGTGAATTGGAGAGATCCTTGAGGCTGTTCCAGTCCTTGTTATCAAAGTAGCCAACATTTTCCATGAACCAAACATCTCGAGAGACATACAAACGACTTGTTGGTTGATCATAGCACTTGTACCCCTTTTGAGTCGTGGAATAGCCAATGAACATACATTTTGTGCTTTTAGCATCAAGCTTACTCCGCTGCTCTCCTGGCACTAATACAAAACAAACACAACCAAAGACACGTAAGTGATCGAGAGATGGTTTAAATTTATTCAATACCTCGAATGGTGATACATCGTTAAGAACTTTGGTTGGTGTCCGATTAATCAAGTAACATGCAGTCATCACGGCATCACCCCAATATCTCTTTGTAACATGTGAGTGGAACATCATCGATCGTGCAACCTCCATGAGGTGTCGATTCTTTCTCTCGGCCACCCATTTTGTTGGGGCGTATAAGGACAGCTAGTTTGTTGGAGAATGCCATGCCGAGATAGATGTTCTTTGAACTTGTGACTTGTGTATTCCCCACCATTGTCCGACCTTAGTACCTTAATTTTAGCATTGAAGTGATTAGTAACATAATTTTGAAAATTAACAAAGGCATCAAATACCCTATCCTTAGAAGGTAACAATGTGATCCAAGTATATTTCGATTTTTCATCAATAAAAGTCACAAAATACTTGTTATTATCCCTAGATAGGCATGGTGATGTCCATACATCCGAATGAACTAAATCAAAGCAATGCTCATAAATAGTAGTTGACTTTGGAAAAATAGACTTGCAATGTTTTTCATGGATACAAGACTCACAACTTGAGTTATCAAAAGAAACATTAGGAAACATTAAACCCAAAGCACGAGAATGTGGGTGACCTAGCCTAGCATGCCACACCATATTCGAATTAACAACAAAACAAGATTTAAGAGATGTAGATAGGTTCGGTTAGGTTTTCTTTAGGACATAGAGATCTCCACTCCCTTGTCCTTCTCCAAGAACTTTCCCAGTCTCAATAACCTGAAAATGAACACTATTAGGAGAAAATATTGCATAACAATTCAAATCATTAGTGGCCCTCTTAACCGATAGAAGATTAGAAGTGAAGGTAGGCATAAAGAAAGCTTTTGAGTTTTTATCAAATAGTTTCAAGTCCCCTATTCCTCTCACAGGTATTTGTTCTCCATTAGCAATAATAACACTCCCTAAAGCCGGTTTTATGTTGTTAATTAGACTAGGGTTACTAATCATGTGGTGAGAAGCACCCGAGTCAACAACAAGAGACCTACTTGGTTTAGAAGCAAGAAAAGAGGTACCAGATTCTTTGAGCGAGGCAATCGAACGAATGAGAGCCTCTATATCAGATTTCCTCACCACCTCCCCATAGGACGCAGTCATGGCCGCCTCTTCTCCTTGCCTCAATGAACCGGCCCCTTTCTCACCTACCGTTTCCTTGGAGAGATTTGCTTTGAACTTTGCCGGTTTAAGATGGGGATGAAGAATCCAGCATTTGTCCTTCATATGTCCCCTCTTCTTGTAGTGGTCACACACCCAGACCTTCCTATCTTCCTGCTTGTACACACCCTTGTTGGCCGTGACCAGCTCCCCCTTACCGCTAAAGAGATCGAGTGAGCCTTGTTCCTTTTGAACTTGGGAACACACTTCTTCAAAGCTGGGCAGCTTGTCTCCTCTTAGGATGTGCTTCATGAGATCGTTAAAGGCTGGGTTGAGCGTGAGTAGGAGGCGAAAGACCTTATCTTGCTCATTCCTCTCATTAAGAACCGTCTGATCTAGGGAACTTGGCCGTAAGGCCTCGAGTTCCAACCAAAGAGCCCTGAACTTACCAAGATGCTTAGTAAACTCCACATCATCTTGGCTCAGGCTGTTGATGGCTCTCTTGACTTCAAAGACTCGGGTCAAGTTCGAGACATTTCCATAAACGCTTTTGAGCGTTTCCCAAAGTTCCTTGGCCGTCTCGCAATAAGAGTAGGCTTCAAGGATTGGCGTGTCGAGAGAGTTCTGGAGAATAGATAGGACAACTTGGTCTTCTTGAAACCACTTGGCCTTCCTCTCGCTCTCTTCGTCTATTTCCACCTCGGAAGCGCTTTCATCTTCTCCTTTGAGATTTTGTTTCGGAACATAGTCGGTTTCGACATGACTCCAAAGGCCTTGACCTCCAAGGGCGGTTCTTGTGGTTCTCATCCACAGAAAGTAGTTTGTTCCCTTGAGAACAATCGGTGTAACAATCGGCTTAGCATTTTCCATGGTTTGAATGCTATGGATCGTTGGATAAAACGTTTACCCGGAGAATAAAAGAAGCAAGAGTAGCAAGAATGGAGAATCGAGTGAGAAGATTTGAAGATTTGTAGAATAGAGGAGTTAGATTGTCAAGAACAACAACCTAGCTCTGATCCCATGTTAGAATTAGCGGAAGTGAATGAGAATAGAGAGCATAATCGAGAGAGAGAGAGTTTCGTTAGAACAAAGAGAATGAAAAGAAGATAAGATTCCACTAGAATAATATCTTACAACACATGTCTACAACCTTAAATAGAGGACTAAATTAGGGCAACCCCTTTACAAGAATAGAAACATAAGATGTCGACATTAAGAGAGAGGAAGGAGCGTTTCCCAAGTGATAGTGACGTCTCCTAAGTCAACTTGTGCACCCGTGACTCTTCCTTCTTCTCACCGATCTCCAACGGCTAGATTAGAGTATTCTAGAACTCTTAATGGGCTCGATGGACTGAGCTTCCTCTCCTCCCTTGCTCTTATGTCCTAGATAGAGAACTCGGCCTTATTGTGAACTTGTACGGACGTCCGTACGGTCGAGCCTCAGACACAACCTTGATTAATACCTAGTGCCCAAGAAGGACGGGTCGTGGCGTAAGTGCGTTGACTGTCGAGCCGTCAACAACATCACCATCAAATACCGACATCCTATACCGCGACTCGATGACATGCTCGACGAACTAAGTGGCGCCAGCGTCTTCTCAAAGATCGACTTGAAGAGTGGTTATCATCAAGTTCGCATGAAGGAGGGTGATGAATGGAAGACAACCTTCAAGGCAAAACTGGGTATGTACGAATGGCTGGTAATGCCATTCGGACTTTCTAACGCCCCCTCTACATTCATGCGCCTTATGAACCATGTTTTAAGATCATCTATATTAACATTTTTGAAGTACATTTTGGTTTATGCCCTTAAAGTTTATCTTATTTAATTTGCTTTTTTTGCAACATTAACCCCTACAGATTTTCCTAAAATAACATTTCTATTTAATTAACCCCTATAGATTTTCCTAAAATAATATTTCTACTTAACTCAATTAATGGAACTATATTAATCGATTAAATTTATTTACGTTTATTGCCATACACAGCATGACACCATCATTTAAGAGATCAAGAATAAATGCTCAAAATTTATTTTAATACATCTTTTATGATAGTTGAATGTAAATCGAGGGACTTTGAGAAACAAAGTATTACATTCTCAATTATACTTATGACAAAGATAACGTTCATAACACGATAACCCAAATTAAAAAAATCAAATTTTAGCAAGAAATACATTTATTTCTGTATATATCTCTTTTAGAAACTGAATATTGTTATGCGGAACATTTTTTAAGTACATTTTAGGTTCTACCTTTATAATTATGATTATTTAATTTTTTTATTTACAACTTTAGTCCTTAGTGTGATATATACACACCTAATAAATATTATTTCCGCAATCATTCAAATATAGCAAACAGAAACTAATAAACTCTAGACAATATAGCCAATGGAAACTAATTAAAAGAAAAACTGAAATCAAATCTACATTTCCTATCCCCTACATATTAATAGAGAAGCATTCTCAAGAAAATGCTGATGTGTCGTCGTTAGAGAGCTTAAGACAACAATGGATTTATTGTCCTCATTTTTATGGATATTTACACATAATTGCTATTGAATGATTAAGGAATATTCTTTTTCAATTAATTAAAAAAATAAAACATTTCAATTTTAAAATTTATTTCAATTATCTTTATAACATATTTAATTATTAAAATATAAAATTATTAGATCTAAAATGTTTTCAAAACCAGAATTTATTCACCTATTAAAAAATGGATTACTATTCACATATTTAAATTTTCTAAAATAAAATCATCACAATAATCATTATTATAGGAAATTGACTTATTTAATACTATTGATATAATATTTTACAGATGAAACATATTCTTACTCAAAACAAAAAAAAAGTTTTTTAAAAAAATCTTGCATAGATTGAAGAAAAAGCTGCTTATACATATATTTAGTTAATACATAATAGTTTGATAATCTAAACATATTCTCACGGGTTATATATATATTTTTTTTTACACAAACACATTTTAGATTCTTGAAAATAACTTTGCTCATAACTCTACTATTATCTGCATAATTGTTTCCCGCACGTAGTGCGGATTGTTACCTAGTTTGTATTATACATGAACTCGATATAGTATAGAAATTAATTACTATAACAACTTAGTGAAATATTTGTTGCCTTAATCATAAATCTTTTGTATTAATTCAAAATTGCCATATATAATTTTAGATTTTTTGCTTGCTTACCAATATATTTTCGATCTCATATCACATCTAATTTTACCATTTCAAAGAACTATATAAATAACGTCTCAATAGCGATAAAAAATTGCATCAATTCATACACTTGAAGTAACCTTCCTGGTTGAGACACTTGATTTGGTTTTGGCTATAAACAGGTGCACACTTATTCCTTTATTAATTTATTGGTACAAAATGTTTGTGCTTTCTTTATTTCATCTCTAATACCCTCCTTTTCTTATCTTAGATGGTTTAAAATCCATTTATTTTGAAAAAAAAGATTTGGTTTCACGTGAACATGCAACCTTCCGGTTAGTGGATAATCAAAATATTTTTGTTTGATTTATTTCATATCTACACTAATTTTTTGTTTTGGACTCCATGTAGTTATGCACTTATGTCACAAATGCATGTTGAGAAAGAAACCAATTATGAGTTTAGCTCACGGTGCGCTGCTCACCTTTCTAGGTTTCCTCTTTATATTTATTATTGTATATATACTATACCAACACCCCAAGATTTTGCTTTGATCTATTTGTATATCTTTTCAAACAATTGGGAGTAAATTAAAGGGGCCTATGTTGAGGCCACATAAGAGGAAAATATGTTGGAGGAGGAGAGAAGAAAGAGATGAGTTTGGCGAAGTTGTTCATAGTTTTTGTTGAATGATAATTGTTTAATTGATTCCAAAGTGACTATTAAATGCTCTATGTGCTTTGTAATGATTTAATAGAGTAATATGTGAGCATGATAATCATGTAATTTATATGATAATTTAGGATTCTTTTGTCCTGTAACTAGACTAATATTTTATTGTATATATATTAACAGGTTGAATCTAAAAATAGTAAATAAAGTTGATTTAATTACGACTGTAAAAAACAAATCATTTTGTGTGGTATACGGGAGAAATCCTAAAATTAACATTCAAAATACAATTATATAGTATAAACACAAAAAGAGAAAATAATAATAAACAGATAAAATTTAAAAATTTTAGTTAAAAAATTGTCTCTTGGTATACCGCGGGTTAAAATCTAGTTTATTAATAAGTTTGTAGTAGTTTATTTTGATGATATACTTGTCTATAGTTCTAGCTTGACTGATCATGTTAAACATTTAGAGTCAGTCTTGTTTACTCTCCGCGAAGAGAAATTGTACGCTAACTTGAAAAAGTGCGTCTTTGCTGCTGATCAATTGGTCTTTCTAGGCTTTGTTGTGAGTTTGCAGGGTCTTAAGGTGGACGAAGAAAATATTCGCGCAATCGAGGAGTGGCCCACGCCAACAAGCATTACGCAAGTCCGATCGTTCCACGGCCTCGCGAGCTTTTACTGGAGGTTCGTGAGAGATTTCAGTACCGTCGCCGCGCCTCTCACTGCCGTTTTTCAAAAAGAACAGCGAGTTTCATTGGGGAGAGGAACAAGACCAGGCGTTCACCAAACTCAAGAGGCGCCTTACGCAAGCCCCCTTGCTTACCTTGCCTAACTTCAACAAAACCTTCGAGGTTGAATGCGATGCTTCGGGAGTCAGGATCGGAGCCGTTTTGACTCAAGGAGGCAAACCCGTGGCGTACTTCAGTGAAGCTCAGTGGTGCGACGCTCAACTACCCAACCTATGACAAGGAGTTATACGCCCTCGTTCGTGCAATGGAGGCTCGTCAACACTACCTACTGGCGATAGAGTTCGTGATTCACACTGATCACAAAACGTTGAAGCATCTCCGCGGCCAAGCTAATCTCAAGAGACGCCATGCGAAGTGGTTGGAGTTCATAGAATCTTTCCCTTACGTCATCAAGTACAAGAAGGGAAAGGAGAATTTAGTGGCCGACGCCTTGTCAAGGAGACACGCACTAATCACTACTATGGACGCGCGAGTGTTGGGTTTTGAGAGCATCAAGGATGCATATGCTGGAGACGCTGAGTTTGGAGATTGTTTCCAGAACGTTGGGAAGGGAATTTACACCGAATTCTATCTTCATGAGGGGTTCATGTTCAGAGGGTGACATCTATGCATTCCGAATGGCTCTATCCGTGAGTTGCTTGTGCGAGAAGCCCACAGTGGAGGTTTATCAGGTCATTTCGGCATCACTAAGACATTGGCCGTGCTTTGAGAGCATTTTTACTGGCCAAAGATGCGCAGTATGGTGGAGAAGCATTGCGGTCGTTTCATTGTGTGTCGCACCTCCAAGTCGACAACACATCCTCACAGCCTCTACATGCCTTTGCCAGTGTCAACCGCGCCTTGGATCGATCTATCCATGGATTTCATCCTCGGCCTACCTCTCTTGGCACATAGAGATAGCATTATGGTTGTTGTGGAAAGGTTCTCGAAAATGGCTCACTTCATCCCGTGCAACAAGAACAATGACGCCGTGCAACTGGCGAACTTGTTCTTTAGTCAGGTGATCAGGCTCCATGGCGTCCCGCGCACTATCATCTCCGACCGAGACCCAAAGTTCCTCGGTCACTTCTGGCGCACCATTTGGAGAAATCTCGGGACAAAGCTCCTCTACTCCACCGCCGCTCACCCGCAGACCGACGGTCAAACAGAGGTTGTCAACCGTTCGATATGCACCCTTCTCCGCACAGCAATCGCAAGTAACAAAGATTCCTTGCTCGAATGCATTCCAATCATAGAGTTCGCCTACAACCAGGCCGTGCACTCGTCTACGAAGAAGTCTCCTTTTGAAGTCGCCTATGGGTTCAAGCCGCTTATGCCATTGGATCTCCTTCCTCTACCACCGGACGAGACCGAGAACCAAGACGGAGCCCCGAGAGCAGAGCTAGTCAAGACGCTGCACGAGGAGGTTTGAGCGAACATCGAGCGAAGGAATGAACAATACACACGCTACTTGAACCGTGGACGTAAACCGATGCTGTTCAAGCCTGGCGACTGGGTGAGGCTTCACTTAAGACCGGAACGGTTCCAGCAGAGACGCAAGGATAAACTCAGCCCTCGACAAGACGGACCATTCAGGATCGTAGAAATGATCAACGATAATGCCTACCGACTCGAGCTTCTAGGTGAGTATACCACATCAACCTCTTTCAGTGTCACTGACCTCGTTCCGTTTGATGTAGGTGAAGACGGAGATGTTTTGGGGACAAAACATTTTCAAGGGGGAGGGAATGATGTGATCGCAGGACGGGAGCTCAGCCAAGACGACCAAGACACGCCGGACGCGACCGAGACGCCTGACCAAGACGCATCGGACGCGGCCAAGACGCCTACTTCGGACGCGGCCAAGGCACCAACGATCCTTCCGGGAGCCACCACATGATCAAGGAACTCAGCAAAGGCGGTCAAGCAACAGCTCAACCTATTTGTCCGGTCATTCACCCAACGCCCACCGATCCTTGAAGACCTTGAAGACTCAGTTCGCTTGGTCTTCACTCTTACCCAATAGTGAAGACATCAAAGTCACTTAAGCAATGATTTGTACTCTTTTTCCTCACTCCGGGTTTTTCCCATTGGGTTTACCGGAGAAGGTTTTAACGAGGCATTGAGCTTGGTGCAAAACGCCTAAGGCCAAGTCGTTTCCCGCGTCAAGGCCAAAGACGGTTATTTCTCTTCCCTCTTATCTTTTGGTTTAAATTTGAACTTTGGAATATTCCTTCTTTTGATTCCTTCTTTTGAACGTTGAGAGTTTAAGTTGAAAGTCTTAGAGAGGCGACGTGTTCCATTTACAAGGAGAACACGTCTAAGGACAAGTGTGCGGATCATTGTGAATCCGCGTGTCCCTTAAGCCCTCTCTTGACCTAAGTATTTAAACCCTCTCTTAACCTTTGTTCTCCTTAAGACTTGAATGAAAATAAAAATTTTCCCAAGAGAGATTCTTGAATTTGTCTCCATCCTTTCATTAGTCAATCCGGGATTGCCTACGGGAAAGAACCCTAGCAAACCTTGAACCGGGTTCAACGTTTGTTAGCGACCGTATCAAGAGGAGAGCCAAACCTCTTGTGTCGTCATTCAATCCATCCTCTTTTCCATCGCTCCATCTCTTATCGCTTCCATCTTCGTATCTTATTAAAAACCACACTTAGTCGTTCCGCATCCGTACCGCATCCGTTCCATCCTTTCAATCCGCTAGAGGCTTTGCGACCGTTCTCACAAACGGCTCGTTGGAATCTCTCCATCTTCCGTTTCTCTCGTTTGAATCTTCTCTAGATTCGATCCCTCGAAGCTTGTCCGAGGAAAGTCTCGCCAAACTCGACTTGTCCGAAGCCGCTTCGTTCCATCGCTCCGCAACCGCGGCCCTCGGTCACATCAAACTGTGAATCAAAAAAAGCCCAGAGCTTTCATACACCAATTCCCATGGCGAGACGTAGTCCAGTCAGAAAGGACTCATATTCAGCTTCATTGTTTGATGCGTTGAAGGCTAGGCGAAATGACTGCTCGATCACTTCGCCAGTAGGAGAGGCGAGGCGAACCCCGATTCATGCGCCCGTCTTAGAAGATGCACCATCCATGTTTAGAGTCCATGGAACTTCGATGCTATCTTCAACCGAACTGGCAAGTGGGAGTTCTAGAAGGAAATTTGCTAGTACCTGAGCTTTAGCACAAGTTCGAGTTCAGAACTCGATGTCATACTCACTAAGCTCAACTGACCACTTAGCCAGTCTACCAGACAGGCTCGGATTGTGTAGCACCGTTCGAAGTGGTTGTGTTGTTAGGATGACAATCGAGTGAGACTGAAAGTAGGGCTGCAATTTTCTTGCCGAGCTAACCACTGCCAAAGCCAACTTATCCATCATCGAGTACCTGGATTCTGCTCTCGTGAAAGATTTACTGACGTAAAAGATTGGCCTCTGCTCCCCCCTTTCTTCGCGAACCAAAACTCCACTTACTGTGCTCCCCGAGACAGCTACATAGAGAAAGAGTGGTTCTCCTAACTCAGGCTTTGCCAAGACCAGTGGCTCAGATAAGTATGCCTTGAGCTGAGCAAATGCTTCTTCGCACTTTGCATCCCACGCGAAGTTTTTCCCTCCCATTTTCAGTAGCTGGTAGAACGGGAGACATATATCTGTTGATCGGGGAAATAAAATGATTGAGAGCTGCGATCCATCCGTTGAGACGCTGTACTTCTCCTAATGTCCTGGGGGAACTCATGGACAAGAAGGCGTTGATTTTCCTCGGGTTCGCTTCAATTCCCCGTTCTATGATGATGTAGCCTAAAAATTATCCTGATGGAACTGCAAAAGTACACTTCATGGGGTTATGTTTCATTCCGAACTGATTTAGAATGTCGAAACAAACTTTCAAAACCGTGAGGTGCGGACTGGCTTCCATGGACTTCACCAGCATGTCATCAATGTAAACTTCCATGGTTTTTCCGAGCTGTTGCTCGAACATCCGATTTACCAGACTATGGTAAGTTGCTCTAGCATTTTTCAATCCGAACGGCATAACTTTGTAACAGTAAGTCCCGCGGTCCATGATTAATGCAGTCTTCTCCTGGTCCTCCGGATTCATGAGGATTTGGTTGTAACCGGAGAAAGCGTCCATGAAGGACATTAATTCGTGTCCCAAGGTCGATTCGACTAGTCTGTCGATGTGCGGAAGTGGAAAACTGTCCTTGAGGCATGCTTTATTCAGATCGGTGAAGTCAACGCAAACTCGTGACTTCCCGTTCTTCATGGATCTGACCGGCACCAAGTAGGCGATCTACCTCTTTATTGATGATCTCAGTTCGCTCAGGACCGACCTTCCTTCGCTTCTGTTTTATCGGCCTGAATGTCGGGTTTACATTCAATTCGTGTGAGATGATTTCTGAGCTAATCCCGGGCATTTCGTCGATAGACCATGCGAAGGTGGACATGCTTTCTTTAAGGAAGGAGATCAGTTTGGTCCGGAGCTCGCTTCCCAATCTGGCTCTAATCTTGATTTCCTGGTCCAGAAATTTTTTGTCAATGAAAATGGATCCGGTGAGGTCTCCTTTGAGCTGCTTCCGAACTGGGTTCTTTGTGACCTCGAGCTGTTGTTGCTATTGGACCAACAGCTTATGGCTTGCGAGATAGCTGCTTCTCGCCACTCTTTGACTTCCTAGAATTTCCCGAACTCCCTGCGGGGTTGGGAAATTGACGCACTGATGATATGTTGAAGGCACAACCTTCATCTATAACAGCCAAGGCGTGCCCATTATTGCATTGTAGGTCGCAGGTCGGTCGAAGACCGTGAATTCTACCATTTTGACTACTCCTTGAGTGGAGACAGGCAGAGTTATTGTCCCTAACGACTGATAACTCTCTAATTTACATGTTTTTTACACCTTCTTGTCTATATTTTGCATTATATATACCTAAACCTTAGCATTTTTAGGTCATTAACTGTAGGAATTCGCATTTAGACCATTTAGGGTGTTGCATTCTTGCATTTGTGCATTTTGGATGAAAATAGGTATTTTAAAGCCTAAAATGGGGGAAAACAAGGTCAAATCCGAGCATATACCCGAAGGAGCTAATGAGCAGGAAGAACAGTCCAAACCTCAACCCGATCGAAGAGGATCCAAGGGCAGGAAGAACAACCCGAAGACATACACGAGGAGCAATCTGACCTTATCGTCGTGCACCGCATCGAGCATACCCTCGGGCAGGACAGAGCAGCTAGGTTAAAAGGGTTTCCATATATAAACCCCCCTCTTCTTCCTCTCGCCCTAGCACGCCGTAGACACTCAGAACAGAGAGCGAGAGCTTCAGAGCGAGAGACTGAGCGATTCAAACTCTTTTTCCACTTTGTTAGAATTTGTTTTCATTTCTTTTGCTATTCTTTTAAATTTCGACTCTGTACTCTTTTACTTTTATCTTATTTTCAATACAATGCAATTTTCTTTTATTTGTGTTTCTATGCTTTCTGCAGTGAGATCAGAGTAGTGATGTAACAACCCGTTCCGTTGACCCCACTAGCCCACCGCTAGCTTGCCCCCATAGGTGATAGCTTGTCCTGTGGGAAGGTCGTTAAAGGGTGGCGACAAGGGTTCGAGGAACGCCTGGCGCCCCAATAACCTACTGGTGGATTTGGATGTCCACAGTGAGAGGTTAGGATCGATGCCCTGCAGGGCCAGCTTTGGGCCTATGGGGGCAAGCTAGCGGTGGGCTAGTGGAGTCAACAGGACGGGTTGTCATAAGTGAAACAAAGTTTCTAGGGATGGGATAGACAAATATGTGTTCTTGATCGGTTAGGATGTCTTAGCTTGATTGTTTATGTTATATAAATTCCTTTCTAGGTTGGTGTTCTTAATGCTATTTTCAGACCGACAGGCTGAGATTAGATCTAGGGTGTTTTGCCATTGAGAGATGTTGTTGAAATGTGATAACCGGATTTTCACCCAAGGTATCAATTGTTGATTTAAGTTGTTTAAGCGGAAGTAAAGAGCAAAGTTTGAGTGAAATAGAGTAAGGTAGGTAGAGAGAGTATTGTAAACATGAGATTCTATTAGTGTATCAAATACAATGTCGGCTAAGAGCCTTATAAGGAAGAAAAACTAAGGCAACACCCTATTACACTCAACAACTTGTAGATAAGGACATAAAGAGAGAGAAGGGACTGACCCCAAGGATGATAGCGACGTGACTTGGTCTCCCAAAGGGAAACGACCCGTGACCTTATCCTCCAACGGGTCCATTGCTTCTTCGAGATCCTTCTAATGGGCTTTGGTAAGTAGTTCAGCCTCATCTCTTCTCATTACACTCGATAGGACTCGGCCTCATTGATATTTGTACGGACGACCGTACGGACACACTCAAGTCTTGAGTACCGTACGGACACACTCAAGTCTCGAGTAGAACATGGTCAATACTCCCCCTAAAGCTTAGCCAAGTGAAACGGCTAGGATTGGAACCCATAAAGAATCTCCTCATTAAAAACCTCAACATAGAAAACCACGTGGGACAAAACCATGTTAAGGAAAAGAGTATGATTCCTACGGATTAGAGGAGTTTCTCATGGGTGTGTGAGATCTACTAGTCCAAGCTTGCTGGAGATGTATTCGCAAATCTGTGGACTAGTGGCGTTTGTGAAGATGTCCGCCAATTGGTCTTTGCTTGGCATGTAACAAGGTAAGACTACACCTTCTTCGATCTTCTCTCGAACCTTATGACAATCTACCTCGATATGCTTAGTTCTTTCATGGAAGACCGAGTTGGTTGCTATGTGTATCGCCGCCTTATTGTCACAATGCATAGTGATTGGTTTATCATACTCCACTTCAAGATCCTTGAGGAGGCCTTTGAGCGATGGGAGCTCGTTGGTTAGCTTCTTCATGGCCCTATATTCCGACTCGGCACTTGATTGAGATACGACTTTCTGTTTCTTCGACTTCCAGGTTACTAGGTTCCCTCCAACAAACGTACAATACCCTGTCGTGGATCTCCAATCGATTGTATCACCCGCATAGTCCGCGTCACAGTAGCCAACAAGTTCAGTGTTGTTGTTCTTTCCCATCCAAATGCCTCGGCCAGGGCTCCCCTTGAGATAACAAAGAATCCTCTCTACCGTGTTCCAATCAAAGTTTGTTGGGGCTTTCATATGTTGGCTAACTTGATTCACGGCATATCAAAGATCCGGCCTTGTGATAGTGAGATAGATCAACTTTTCCACCAACCTACGATATCTCCCCACATCCACATATGGCTCAGCCAACTTGTTCACTGGAGCATTTGGTGATTTCTTCATCTCCCCCTTTCGCTTGACCTGGTAACCCTCTTCAAGTGGTGTATACACTGGTTTAGCGCCAAGTTTACCAGTTTCTCTGAGCAAATCCAGCGTATACTTCCGTTGAGAGAGAAACAGCCCTTCCGGAGAGCGAGAGATTTATATCCTAAGGAAGTATTTGAGTTCGCCAAGGTCCTTAATATCAAAAGCGGAGTGAAGAAGAGCCTTAGTGGTAGAGATTCCGTCTTGATCATCACCGGAGTTGATTATATCATCAACATAAACAAGGACCACCACGCGACCAGCGGTAGTGCGGAGTGTAAACAAGGTGTGGTCCGCTTCCGATCGCTTAAAGCCATTTGTGCGAAGCGTGGAGCTAAGTTTATGATACCACGCCCGAGGAGATTGTTTCAAGCTGTAGATAGCCTTGCGGAGGCGAAGAACTTTGCCCGGAGCGACGATATTCTCCAAGCCCGGAGGAGGATGCATGTAGACCTCTTCTTCGAGCTCCCCCTGAAGAAAGGCATTCTTGACGTCCATCTGCCAAAGATCCCAAGACAAGTTTATAGCGAGAGAGAGAACAACGCGGACAGTGTGGAGCTTGGCGACCGGAGCAAACGTATCCGTGTAATCGGTGCCATAGGTTTGTGTAAAGCCGCGAGCAACAAGACGAGCCTTATAGCGCTCCACATCACCATTGCTTAGGTACTTAATCGTGAAAACCCATTTGGAGCTGACTGCTTTCTTCCCTTTCGGAAGATATGCCTCATCCCAAGTATGATTACGGATCATAGCACAAGTCTCATCGTCAACAGCCTCGAGCCATTCCTTGTGTTCTTTAGCCTCATCATAGGTTTGGGGAACAAACTGAGCATTGATCTTGGTGAGAAAAGCAGCATGGTCGTGCGGAACAAGGTCAAGCGAACACACAGCTTGAATTGGATGAGCCACCGCCTGATTATTGTAGTAAACCCATTTCTCTTTCCAAGTCCACTTAAGCCGTTCACTTCGCCGAGGGAGAACCATAGTCGATTCCTCCTGGTTTGGTTCAGCAAGAGGTTCATTGGTTGGAAGAAACTTAAGCCGTTCACTTCGCCGAGGGAGAACTACAGTCAATTCCTCTTGAGGAGCATCGATGTCAGCACTCGTGTGATCACTATCCTCTTGGTTTGGTTCAGCAATAGGTTCATCGGTTGGAAGAATAAGCGGCTCGGAAGCATTTTCTTGATCTTCCTCTTCATCGGTTGGTGTAGAACTGAATACCGGTTCATGCGGAGTCTGATCAGTGTGATCTTGGTCAGCGTGACGTGATGGTGTTGTGATACCGAGATGATTGAGGAGAAACCGTAGGTCTGTTGCTCGATCGGAGTTGGATTGAGGTAGGTCTTTTAGGCTGTCCCAGTCCTTCGTCTCGTGGTATCCTTGTTGTTCAAGGAACTTCACGTCTCGGGAGATAAGTAAGCGGCCAGTGGTCGGATCATAGCATTTATACCCCTTCTGACTCGTTGAATAGCCGATGAACATGCATTTGGTGCTTTTGGCGTCGAGTTTGGTTCTTTGTTCACCTGGTACCAAAACAAAACACACACACCCAAACACGCGTAAGTGATCCAACGAGGGTTTAATTTCATTTAGTACCTCATATGGTGATTTGTCTTGTAAGACTTTAGTAGGAGTCCTATTGATCAGGTAACAAGTTGTCGTTACGGCGTCTCCCCAAAGCCGTTTGGTGACATTGGTTTGAAACATCATCGATCTCGCCACTTCCATGAGATGCCGGTTCTTTCTCTCGGCCACACCATTTTGTTGGGGCGTATAGGGACAACTAGTTTGTTGTAGTATGCCATGTTTGAATAAATAAGCTTTAAGTTTATGGCTTGTGTATTCTCCTCCATTGTCTGATCTTAGTACCTTTATTTTAGCATTGAAATGATTAGTAACATAATTCTAAAAATTAACAAATGCATCATAGACTCTATCTTTAGATGGTAACAAGGTAAGCCAAGTGTACTTTGATTTCTCATCAATAAAAGTCACAAAATACTTGTTATTATCTCTAGATAGGCAAGGTGAAGTCCAAACATCAGAATGCACTAAATCAAAGCAATGTTCTTAAATAGTAGTAGATTTAGGGAAAATAGACTTGCAATGTTTACCAAGAATACAAGGTTCACAACTTGAATTATCAAAGGAAACATTAGGCAACATTAATTCAAAAGCTCTAGAGTGAGGATGGCCTACTCTAGCATGCCACACATCACTCAAAATACTACTAAGATTCGATATAAGGGAAAATAAATTAGACGGACTTGATGTGGTTCTCTCTAGGACATAGAGATCTCCTTTAGCATCTCCTTCTCCAAGAACCTTTGCAGTCTCAATATCCTGAAAATGTACACTGTTAGGACCAAAGATAGTGTAACAATTTAAGTCTGTTGTAGCTCTTTTAACCGATAGGAGATTAGAAGTAAATGTAGGCATAAAGAAAGCTTTTGAGTTCTTATCAAACAGTTTCAAGTGGTATTCTATCTCCATTTGCAATAATAACAATACCTACAGCCGGTTTTATGTTGTGTATAAGACTAGGGTTACTTATCATGTGGTGAGAAGCACCCGAGTCAACAACAAGAGTTTTACTAGGCTGTGAAGCAAAGAAAGTGGTACCGGAATCCTTTAGTGCGGCAATGGATTTGATGAGAGCCTTCAGGTCGGATTTCCTCACATGATCTCCAAATGAGGCTGCCATAGCCGTAGCCGCCGCACCTCCTTGGTTCGCTGCACCGGAACCTTGACCGCTTGACCCTTCATGTGAGAGATTAGCCTTGAACTTGGCCGGCTTGAGGTGAGGGTGAAGAATCCAGCACTTGTCCTTCACATGACCTTTCTTCTTGCAGTGGTCACACACCATCGCTCTCCGGTCGTCGTGCTTGTAAACACACTTGTTTGCGGTAGCCAAGTCTTCCTTTGCACTTGAGAACAAACATCCTCAAGAGTAGGCAGCTTGTCTCCAGGGAGGATATGATTGATTAGATCATTAAACGCCGGGTTAAGAGTAAGTAGGAGGCCAAAGACCTTGTCTTGCTCCTTTCTTTTTTTGAGGATGGCTGGATCAATTGTACTTGGTCGAAGCATCTCAAGCTCGGCCCATAACGACCTAAACTTCCAAAAGTGCTTCGTAAACTCCAAGTCTTCTTGATGGTGACCGTTAATCGCCTTATTGACTTCAAACACAGGAGTCAAGTTGGTCATGTTCCCATACACGTTCGCTAGCGTCTCCCATAACTCTTTGGCCGTCTCGCAATACGAATAGGCTTCAAGGATAGGTGCGTCTAACAAATTTTGGAGAATGGCAAGCATGGTCTGATCTTTTTGGAGCCATTTGACTTCCTTCTCTAGATCAGGCTCCTTGTCTTCCTCATTTTCTTCTTTACCGTCCTCCTTAGTAGCTTTCTTGGGGAGTTGGTCCGTTTCAACGTGGATCCAAAGTCCTCGGCCACTGAGTGCGGTCTTTGTGGTTCTCTTCCACAACAAGTAGTTTTCTCCTTTGAGCACTACTGAAGTAACAATCGGCTTGTTGTTATCCATTGTTAAGTAGACTAGCGAGTAGAATAGCGAGTAGAGTGAATACGTAGAATAAGAAATTAGAATAAGTAGAATAACGAGTAGAATCAAAGAGAATGATAGAAGAGTGAAGAGGAGGTTTAGAGAGTCATAGATCAAAAAACATGCTCTGATACCATGTTGATTTAAGTTTTTTAAGCGGAAGTAAAGAGCAAAGTTTGAGTGAAATAGAATAAGGTAGGTAGAGAGAGTATTGTAAACATGAGATTCTATTAGTGTATCAAATACAATTTCGGCTAAGAGCCTTATAAGGAAGAAAAACTAGGGCAACACCCTATTACACTCGACAACTTGTAGATAAGGACATAAAGAGAGAGAAGGGACTGATCCCAAGGATGATAGCGACGTGACTTGGTCTCCCAAAGGGAAACGACCCGTGACCTTATCCTCCAATGGCTCCATTGCTTCTTCGAGATCCTTCTAATGGGCTTTGGTAAGTAGTTCAGCCTCATCTCTTCTCATTACACTCGATAGGACTCGGCCTCATTGATATTTGTACGGACAACCGTACGGACACACTCAAGTCTCGAGTAGAACATGGTCAATATCAATTCCCTATGCAGTTGTTGTACAAAGGGTTATCAATCCAAATGGTTGTTATGCTACCAGATGAGATATGATCAGAACTATGCAAATCAAGCCAAGCGATAAATGGATTTGATCTAAGAATCCTAAAATAGTTAAAAAAAATTAAATAAACAGGAGCCACACGACCTAAGCACTCGATGCAAGCATTCGAGTACATGATCGGGTGGAGTGATCGAGTAAACAAGAAGAGTATGAACAACTCGAAGGTGTACACGAAGCTGGAGATCGAGTACCAGTTCGGGTATAGGGTCGAGTTATGAATAAAAACGTAAACAATCAAGATACGAAAGCTCCTAAGGATGGGGTAATCGACTCCTAAATGTTCCTGACCAGTATGGAAGTCCTACATGCCTCAAGCAAATATTCCCTAGACAATGAATCTCTAAAATCTTGTTAAAACACTCTCGTGATAGAAACAATCAACCTTGATCACTCCCCTACCCAACTCTCATTGGAGAAACATGACCAAGCAGGCAATACAAACCGATTCATTATTGTCAATAAACTCCTTACACATATAATATCTTAGGCTAAGTGAGTAAATCTCTAGCATTGATTGATTCAAGCATTTCAACTACATCTCTCGATGGCAAAACACCCTAGATCTAATCTCAATCTCTCGGTCTATTGATAGCATTAAGAACACCAATCTAGAAATGAATTTATAAAATATAAACAACCAAGCTAAGACATAACCGATCAAGAACACATAATTGTCTATCCCATCCATAGAAACTTTGTTTCACTACTCAGATCTCATTGCCAAAAACATAATATACGTGGATAAACGAAAATTGCATAGTATTGAAAATTAAGATAGAAGTGAAGAGTACAGAGTAGAAAATCTAAACGGATAGCAAAGAAATGTAAAATAAATCCTAACAAAGTGGAAAAAGTGTTTGAGTCACTCAAGATCTCTCTCAGAATCTCTCGCTCTCTGTTTTGAGTATCTGCGGCGTGCTAGGGCGAGAGGAAGAAGAGGGGGGTTTATATATGGAAACCCTTTTCACCTAGCTTCCCAGTCCTGCCTGAGGGTCTGCTTGATGCGGTGCAAGAGGATGTGGTCGGGTTACTCCTCGGATAGGTCTTCGGGTTGTTCTTCCTTCTCTTGGATCCTCCTCGATCGGGTTGGGGTTCAGACTGTTCTTCCTGCTGAATAGCTCCTTCGGGTACATGCTCGGATTTGACCTTGTTTCTCCCCATTTTAGGATCTAAAGCACCTATTTTCATGCAAAATGTGCAAATACAAGAATGCAACTCCCTAAATGACCTAAATGCGAATTCTTACAGTAAATGACCTAAAAATGCTAAGGTTAGGGTAAATGTAATGCAAAATATGGAAGAAAAAAAGGATGCTTAAAACATGTAAATTAGAGAGTTATCATATCCCCAAACTTAAATCTTGCTAGTCCTTTAGCAAGGAAGTAGGAGGATGAGGTTTAAAAATGGGGACTCATAACTTTTTTGTGCTAAGCGAAGGATTCAAGCTATAGTCCTTAAAGATAGTTTAATGGTGCTAAGATCAATCAACATACTTACAAATATTTTTCTATGCTTATTACCATGCATCAATCTAGTTCAACCTCCAACTAAAAGTAAAGACTTGCAATTCCAAAGAACATCGCTTTCACATTCATTTTAGTGTTTGGCGAATTCTTGCAAATGGAAGGTGAATCAAGCTCAATCGGTTTCAAGGGTAAGAATTTTTGGTAGGGTGGCTTCAAACAATATCTCTGGGTGGTTTTCTCTCAAAAGAAAGAATGCTAGACAGTTGTGAAAACTATCTAAGATTGAGAACAATTAGGGCATACAAAGCTTAACTCTTGATAATCTATCCTTTTCTCATTCACTTTCTCTTTTTTTTTTTTTTATCAAACCCCCTAAAACTACCCACAACCTTGATTTTAACTCTTTTTTTTTATAATCCCTAAGGTCTAAACTTTAAACATCTAGCTCTTCTTTTTTTTTTCTTTTTTTTTCTTTGCTAAACTCCTAATAATATTTCTATATATTTTTTTCTTTTTCTAGGAGACTATAGCTACTAAGGTCTTTTTCTCTTTTTTTTTTTACTAAGAGAGTTAGAGCTACTTGATTCGAACCTTAAGGACTTTTTTTTTTTGTTTCTCAACCCAACCCCAAATAAACATGCTAACCACCTATCTTTCAAAACTGATTCTATTAGCTAGTCCAAATGATTCTAACTTAGCTAAATCAAGAGCAAGTTCTTTGTCGTTCTCAATACTCTCAAGGTTTCACAACCTAAAGCACAATGAAAATGCCTCACTCAACAATTCACAACAAGGTTTGAAAGAAAGGTTTGGGTTCAAGGGTAGGAAAAACGAATCAGGTTAAACGAAAAGATTGGTAAAAATGGAATGCTAACCCGAGTTTAGAGTTACCATGAGCAAGTGTTCAAATTCCATAAGCAAGACAATTTAAGTTCAGGTTAAGTCTAATAATATAGAGATGATTCAATGTTCAAGCAAGTGGAGGAAGCATTCAAAAGACACAAGGTTTTAAACAAAGATTTTTCATTTTTTTTCCAAAGATTGATCTAGCAACAATGAACTGTGATTAAGAGCTATAACTTCAATCCTAAGGTTTGACTTTAAACAAGGTGGTTTTAATCATTGTCCCCTAAGATGCATATGCAACAATCCTATATGAAGAACTCTAGACTCAATCCTAATAATGTAGATGCAACTACATGAAAACTCCCTTTTTAAAAAAAATTTAAAATTTTCAAATTTTTTTTGGGTTTTTTAATGCAAATAGATGTAGACTCAAATGAATAAAACTAGCATGCAAAAATTTGAAATAAGAAAAAAAAAAAAAAAACACAATGTTATATACATTCTCAGACCCTCCCCCAAACTTAAATTACACAGTCCACTGTGTAAAATAAAGTCTGAAAAAGAATTATGAGAATCACACAAAATGAAACAAAATAAAATGCAATGGTATAGACAATGGTTTGGATGAAAGTGTAGCCAGGGTTGGTGAAGAAGGAGGTTGTAGCAGCCTCCATGCTCGCCAAAGTGTAGCCAGGGTCGTCACCGCCTTCAGCAGGCGCTGGGATTCGCTCATCAGAGAGCTCGGTTATGTTCATCCTCTTCAACCATCCGATCCTCTTGTGAGCTTCCCTCACCCCCAACAGGTTGCTTTTCGGAGCAAGCATACTCCTCAAAGTCATAGTCTTCCGAGTTTTCTCCCTATCCTTGCCCAGTCGGCTCTCTCTTTTCAGCTTTGGATTCCTCCTCAGGGTTGTACAGCTCCTCCAATGGTGGCGTGAAGTCTATGTTCTCCCCTAGCCGGATTTTTGTGCACACGATGTTGGGCAGGATCATTTGGGTGGCTCTGGCAGCTAGATGGACGAACTTGAAGAGCAACATATCATTTGGCCTCTCATAGACCAAGAACCTCGCCAGTGTCAGGTACTCGATGTCCAGCCATCTCGGCTCATGTACCACTCCCTTCAAAGGCACATCGCAGGCTACCAAAATTGGTGTGACCAATCCTCCTATGGAGATATCTCCAGCTCCCTCTCTTCTCTCAGTTTTCATTGCTCAAGACTTTAGGTAAAGGAACTGACCGAGCAGCACAAAGATCATGCTAGTGTCCGCAGCATCCCCTACCAGCGGTCTACCATCCCTATCATTGTCTAATACTCCACACAAGGCAATGTCTAACAGTTGGAGCTCATGATCATTCACATTCCCAGTCTCCTTCCTAGCAAATAGAGTGCAGGCTAGGGACTTGTGAAAATACCTCAAAACAGGGCTCCTTATTTGAGCAGACTTGGAGCTTTTAGACTTGTAGGGAAGCTTGTCGCCTATTGTCAGCCATAGAGACTTCATCTCCTCCTTTCTTACCTCCATGTTCTCTCCACTACCGGCCTTGAACCCATACAACTTCTCCATCTCCTTGAAGGTAAGTCGGTATTCCTTGTTGCGCACGGAGAAAGTGATGAACCCGATCCCCCCATCGGATAGTAGGATCGGGTGGTCTTCAAAGTAATGCAACCACAGCGTGGAGAGGAAGTGAACCGTCTCCTCCTCATAAGCTTCGAGGTTGGCTAGCATCATCTGGCCCAGGTGGCACATGTCGAAAAGGAATTTGACATCTCTAGCTATGCCCAACTGCTTCATTATTTCACGGTGAGGGTAGCGGGTTCGTACAAAGCCCATCTTGCGGAGGACCTTGAAGAGCTTGGCCGAAGTCTCCACCTCTTTTTGCTTCAGCCTCTGCGAAGCCAGGCGTGTGCGTTCTCACTGCTCCTCCTCTCGGTCATGGCTCTCCTCCTCCGTGTCTTGATCTTCTTCTTCAGCCGCTCTCTCAACTACCTTCTCAGCATTTTCAGAGGCTGGTCTCTTCCCTCTCGCAACTGCAGCTCTGCTTCTCAACCTGGAGGTTTGGATCTCCTCTGGTTCTCCTCCATCTGCATCTGAATCGACCTCCATGGGGTTGGTGACGGTTCTCTTGGACGTAGACAGGTCCCTACATCGAGGAGATTGGCGGATGGCACTCGCTACCAGGCTCGGTGAGCGAACTTGAGGGTCTGCACGATCGGTTGCTCGAGCAGATGCTCGGGTGACGGTCCGGGTTGAGCATCGGGTTGGGGATGTGAAACGTCCAGCCAACGGTTGGGAATGTGGAACGTCTCCTCTTCCTTGGGAATCGCGAGGTTCGACGGCGTCACCCCCGGTTCTTGCAGCGGCGGAGGTTGATCTGCTCCCCTTCTTTTGGTAGGTCTTCATCTTTGGTGCCATTAGTAAATCCTTGAAGATAAAAATAGAGACTAAGCCGGGATTAATAGGGTTAGTCTACAAAGATTGAAAAACTCGATTTCTAGGGAGAGAGAAGAAGTTTGGAAGACAAAGAATTTAGGGTTTAGAGAAAACTTATGAAGTTGTGAGGTTGAGGCTCCTTAAATAGAGAGGGTTGGCTTCTTGGGCTTCTCCGAGAGTGGGCTAGGGTTTGTGGAATTTGGACTCCATTCGCCACCTGAGTGGGAACACGATCAGGCGCGTCGGGTAAGGATTCGGGAAGAGCCTCGGGTTCCCCAAAATTTCATTTTTCTTAATTTTTTTAAATATAAGTAAATATGTAAAAACCTAAAATAAGAAAAAATAAATAAAATCAAATCAAAAGAAAAGAAAATAAAGGATACATTTGGGACTTCATCACAAGTGAGCTTGTTTTAAGTCACTAAGCTTGACTCATCATGCTCTTTAAGTATGGGTTTTAGGAGGGAGAGGTTCTGGAATCCTCTCCACTGAAACAGACTGATTTGATGGATCTTCCAGGTCTTGTCCAGGTTCCACAGTGATATGTATATATTTTAAACTCTTTCATCATGCTTTTGTCATTCATTTTGTTCTCTTAATTCATTCTTTTGCATTGTTTTAGGTCTCTTTTGCATTGTTTTAGGTCTCTTTTGCATAACATGCATATCTAGGTAGTTTTTGCATTGGTCTTGCACGCATCTTGCATATTGGAGTTGTTTCAGGTGTTTTAGGAGGTGTCCAAACCATCAAATGCAAACAAGGATCAGGAAAGCAGTTAAACGATTCGATCTACACTATCCAGCGACGCAAGCTTCCACGTCTTTGATCGAGTCGAGTGAAGATTTTGCTTTGGGATTCAGCTTTCAACGTCTTCATAACAGTTGTAGGGAATTGAGTCATCTTTCCAATGCAGTTTATTTCAAGCCAATCGGAGTCGTGGTTCATGAGTTATCTCCGTTTTAGTGGATGCAAGTACGTTCAAGACGCGACTCGACCAAGACGTCCCAAGATGGCTCAGCACCCTCAAGACGCGACTTGACCAAGACGTCCCAGGATGGCTCCTGAGCACCCTCAAGACGCAACTCGATCTGCAGCTCTCAAACGACACCCTCAAGACGCGACTTGATCAGCAGCTCTCAGACGGCACCTTTCAAGCTCACTCGATTGACGTTCTCAAGCTGCCACTCGATCAATGCGACTTGATCGATGCTCTTAAACCGACGTCCTGGTTTTGTCCTGAAGACGCATCCGAGAAGGATTCCCGAACCGACATTATATATTGTCATTTTATGTTTTAGAGATTTCCATGTTTTATTATAAATACGTTAAGTTTTCACTCGGACATCTTAGCTTTTTGTTTTGGTTCCTAAGGTTTTACCTAGCCTCCAAAAACGTTCTGAGACTTTGTATCCAGATATCTTTTAATTCATTGAGTTTTTGCATTTGATTTCTTGTACAAACTTGTACATCATTTTTATCTATCTTAGGATGCTTGATTCAATGTTTTCTGAGTTTTTATCTTTGATGATGATTTTCGGATCTGAGTAGTGTGGTAGTTCTTGAGGATGGGATAGATTAGGTGGAGGATCTTAGGATGTAGAGTGTTTAAGCTTTGATTGTATGATTCCCTTCTGGACTAGAGTTAGAAATACTAGTTTCTCTTTGATCAATTGGAACTGGGTTTTAGACATTTCCGCATCCAAAAGGTGTTCGATGAAATGTCTGACCAACTAGTGCCAGAGACTTACGTTCCTAGCCTAAGAGATTAGTTGTCTAGGATGTTTGTTGACGTGAATGAACTTGTTTTTCATGCCATGCTTGATCATGTTTCTCTAGCGAGAGCTAGGTTTGGAAGTGGTCGAGTTTGAGTAGCTTCTATCAAGAGATTGGATTAGCTAAGAAGTGATGTTCATTGTTTAGGGATGGTTTGCTTGTGGCATGTTAAATACTCTATAGAATAGGATACTCCACCGACATCAATTACTCCCATCCTTACGACCTCTTTCTTTCTGATTTTTATTACATTCCTGAGACTGTTTCGTTTCTTGGCTTTTTTTCATGCTTAGACTCGTTTATGTTTTTATTCATTTTCGCTTCTTGTCATGCATTCTTGTTTCTAATTCTGTGACTTATTTTCGTTTTGTATCGTCATCATTCTAGGACTGTTAGACAAACACTCTCTTTAGTTGTTAGTAAAGTTTCCCATTTGGATTGACACCTTAAGTACTACAATACATAAGGTTAATTGAGACCTGCTAGGACGCACAAAAATCCTTGTATCAATTTGGCGCCGTTGCCGGGGGAGTTTCATTTTGCTACATTTAAGATTTCAAGTTTTGCAAGATTAAGTTCTGTTACACTTATCATTCTGGATACTGACTTGCTTTGGTTGTCTGCTTGTTTGTTTTGCATCTCAGGTACCTGTTGATTGCAACCTTGCATGCACACCAGATCAAGAGGGCATCGACGAAATCAATCGGTTGCAACGACCACGACAAGCTCGTCAACTCACTGATCATCCCGCACCCGTCACTATGGAACAACCAAATGGACCACATCCGGGACCGCGAAACATTGGTGTTGGGGATACACCGAATACTCATACTCAGCGTGCTGGAATCGTCCCTCCCGCCATGCAGAACAACAACTTCGAAATCAAAAGTGGTCTGATCTCCATGATCCAAGGCAACAAGTTCCACGGGTTGCCTATGGAGGATCCACTCGACCTGGACGAGTTCGACCGTCTGTGCAGTCTCACCAAGATCAACAGCGTGAGTGAGGACGGTTACAAGTTGCGCCTCTTCCCATTTTCCTTGGGAGACAAGGCTCATCAATGGGAGAAAAACCTTCCCAAGGGATCAATCACCACCTGGGATGGTTGCAAGAAAGCATTCTTGGCCAAGTTTTTCTCCCACTCCAGAACAGCACATCTCAGGAATGAGATTTCCAGCTTCACTCAGAAGAGCTCAGAATCACAGCCAGTGTCCACTCCATGGTTTCAGCAACGAGTCACTGCTGAGCACTCTCTACTGTGGTGTACTTCCAAAGATACGCATGCAGCTTGACACTGCTTCAAATGGCAACTTCTTGAACAAAGACGTAGATGAAGGTTGGCAACTCGTCGAAAATCTAGCCCAGTCTGATGGCAACTACCATGACGACTATGATCGCACAGTTAGAAGAGATGCTGGCTCTGAGGAGAAGTACAAGAGAGACCTCAAGAATGTCAATGAGAAGCTTGATCGCCTCTTGCTCAACCAACAAAAGACCATCCACTTTGTATCTGAGGGTGAACATTTTCATGTCCAAGATGGGGAGGGTGAGCAGTCTGAGGAGATCAGCTACGTCCAGAATCAAGGTGGATACAACAAGGGTTACAACCCCTATCAGACGAACCCCAATTTGTCTTACCGGAGCACCAACGTTGCAAATCCACATGATCAGGTGTACCCTCCTCAGCAGCAACAACAAGGTCAACAAAAACCTTTTGTGCCTTACAATCAGGGATTCGTCCCTAAACAACAGTTCCAGCAAGGTTACCAAGCTCCCTCAGGACCACCACCAGGATTCCGCCCTCAACCAGTTCAGCCTACTCCAGCCCCAGATCAAGAAATGAAGCAAATGATGCAACAACTTCTTCAGGGTCAAGCTAGCGGATCTTTGGATACTGCTAAGAAGTTTGCTGAACTCAGTCAGCGAATGGAGTGTTCATACAATGATCTTAATGTCAAGTTTGAAGCTCTTAGGTTCTAGCCGACAAGAGTAGGATCATGTGTATTTCTAGTTCGCGCTATCCGGACTAGTAGGACTAGGTGAGAACTCGACTTTGGGTTTTGGGATTGGATTTGTCTGAAAAGAGAAAGAATAAAATGGGTAAAGAGTCTTTAGGAGGGGGAATGTGTTTTCAAGATTTACAAGTCTAGTAAAGGATGTTGGTTGTGCAATGTAAAAGAGTTATTGGTTGTGGGCATAGAAAGAAAAGTTTAGACAAGGAAGAGAAAGCAAAACGCTTAAGAAGTCTAGAATTCTAAGAAGAAAAGAAAGAGAACCATAGTGATAAAAAAGTTTCCCATCCGCTAGATTGAAATGAAGTAACCTCCTCCTAAGGCTAAGTTAAAAGAATGAGAGAATGGGGTTTTAGAAAAGATATCGGCGAGGGGTAGAGATAGGACCAACTTCTGGGTTAGAAAGTTAGAGCTAAGTTTCCTTGGGACCTTTGGGTAGACGGGTTACTGCTCTTGTATGTATCAGTTGGTTTCAACCTTTAGCCTTCTCTTAAGCTCAACTTAGTTTTGTGAAAGATCTCTGCTCTATATTGTTAAAACCACTTGCAAAGGAGAACATTTTTGTCTCTACCCTTTCTCCCCAGCCAAATGAGTTTGATGACATTGCATAGCTTGATTCATGGTTCTTTGTTAATGAATGTTAAAGGGAATGATAGAAATGATGGCATGTGTAGACTAAGGTTCGGAATCGTTTCAGGTTGTGATGAGCTTGTCTAAAGTTTTTAAACAGAGTTCCTTCACCATGCATCATAGAACTAATAACAAGGACCTTGATTCTAACTATTCTATTCAGCATGTTTTAGGTTCTGAGACCCCATCTTCAAACCTCTCTTACATACTTTATTCTTGGTTGTTTGCTTGAGGGCAAGCAAAGAATAAGTTTGGAGGAGTTGATATGTATATATTTTACACTCTTTCATCATGCTTTTGTCATTCATTTTGTTCTCTTAATTCATTCTTTTGCATTGTTTTAGGTCTCTTTTGCATAACATGCATATCTAGGTAGTCTTTGCATTGGTCTTGCACGCATCTTGCATATTTGAGTTGTTTCAGGTGTTTAAGGAGGTGTCCAAACCATCAAATGCAAACAAGGATCAGGAAAGCAGTTAACCGACTCGATCTACACTATCCAGCGACGCTAGCTTCCACGTCTTTGATCGATTCGAGTGAAGATTTTACTTTGGGATTCAGCTTTCAACGTCTTCATAACAGATGTAGGGAATGGAGTCATCTTCCCAATGCAGTTTATTTCAAGCCAATCGGAGTCGTGGTTCATGAGTTATCTCCGTTTTAGTGGATGCACGTACGTTCAAGACGCGACTCGACCAAGACGTCCCAGGATGGCTCCTGAGCACCCTCAAGACGTGACTCGACCAAGACGTCCCAGGATGGCTCCTGAGCACCCTCAAGACTCGACTCGATCTGCAGCTCTCAAATGACACCCTCAAGACGCGACTCGATCAGCAGCTCTCAAATGGCACCTTTCAAGCTCACTCGATCGACGTTCTCAAGCTGCCACTCGTTCATCGTTCTCAAGCCACGACTCGATCGACACTCTCACGATACGACTCGATCGATGCTCTTAAACCGACGTCCTGGTTTTTTCCTGAAGACGCATCTGAGAAAGATTCCCGAACCGATATTCTATATTGTCGTTTTATGTTTTAGAGATTTCCATGTTTTACTATAAATACGTTTTGTTAAGTTTTCACTCGGACATCTTAGCTTTTCGTTTTGGTTCCTAAGGTTTTACCTAGCCTCCAAAAACGTTCTGAGACTTTGTATCCATATATCTTTTAATTCATTGAGTTTTTGCATTTGTTTTCTTCTACAAACTTGTACATCTCATTTTTATCTATATAATATGCTTGATTCAATGTTTTCTGAGTTTTTATCTTTGATGATGATTTTCGGATCTGAGTAGTGTGGTAGTTCTTGAGGATAGGATAGATTAGGTGGAGGATCTTAGGATGTAGAGTGTTTAAGCTTTGATTGTATGATTCCCTTCTGGACTAGAGTTAGAAATACTAGTTTCTCTTTGATCAATTGGAACTGGGTTTTAGACATTTCCGCATTCAAAAGGTGTTCGATGAAATGTCTGACCAACTAGTGCCAGAGACTTACGTTCCTAGCCTAAGAGATTAATTGTCTAGGATGTTTTTTGACATGAATGAACTTGTTTTCATGCCATGCTTGATCATGTTTCTCTAGCGAGAGCTAGGTTTGGAAGTGGTCTAGTTTGAGTAGCTTCTATCAAGAGATTGGATTAGCTAAGAAGTGATGTTCATTGTTTAGGGATGGTTTGCTTGTGGCATGTTAAATACTCTATAGACTAGGATACTCCACCGACATCAATTACTCCCATCCTTAGGACCTCTTTCTTTCCGACTTTTATTACATTCCTGAGATTGTTTCCTTTCTTGCCTTTTAGTTCATGCTTAGACTCGTTTATGTTTTTATTCATTTTCGCTTCTTGTCATGCATTCTCATTTCTAATTTTGTGACTTATTTTCGTTTTGTATCGTCATCATTCTAGGACTGTTAGACAAACACTCTCTTTGAATTGGCTTAACTTGTGACTCCTTGATTGCATCTTAATTGTTAGTAAAGTTTCCCATTTGGATTGACACCTTAAGTACTACAAAATCCTGCTAGGACGCACAAAAATCCTAGTATCACACAGAAAATGTAGTATGGACTTCTTTGTAATGCTTGACTCTTCTTTGATTTGTCTTGGTGGAAAAGACTTGACCATCAATGGTTGGCCTTCTAATTCATTTCTTGATGCCAAATTCCATTTTGAAGTGCTCTCCATGCTCAATTCTGATCTTTCCTTGTTTCACATCAATCACTGCTCCTAATGTTGCCAAGAATGGTCTTCCTAGAATCAGTGGATCGTCTGGTTCCTTATCCATATCAAGAATCATGAAATCAGTAGGAACTTCCACTCTTCCAATCTTGAGAGACAAGTTTTCCAGGATACCAATGGGGTGTCTGATTGGTCTATCAGCTATAACCAAATACAGACTACTCGGTTTAAAACTGCTGAAACCCATCTTGTTGGTAACTGATAGTGGCATGATGCTGACTGAAGCTCCCAAATCGCACAAGCAATTGTCGAAAATCCGAAGTCCTATTGAAAATGGCAATGTAAAAGAGTCAGGATCGTCCAATTTTTCCTCAATTCGTAGTTCATGATCTAAACACACTCCACTCCTCAGAATTGCATTCCCAATTTCTTTGACAGCTTCCTTAACCTCAATCTCTAGCTGAGCTATCTCCTTGATGATTTTCTCTCGGAGTTCGTGTGGTGGCAAGAGCTTAGGAGGTGGAGCTTTTAACTTGGACATACGCTCTGCAAGCGCCTCTAATTGGAAGTCAAGAGCAGCTCTGAACCTTTCCTCTAATTCCCCTTCCTCTGCTGCAGGCAGTTGAGGTTGATCTGTCATCAGAACGTCTACCCAATGTATCATCCGATCACCATCATCGGGTATGTCATCGGGTTCAGCCTTGGGTGGTTCTTTGGTTTGTGATTCTCGAACCAGTACTTGATCATCAACTCGATCAGTCTCCTCGGGTGAAGGCTCATGTTCATACTCGGATATGTAGTACTGGTACTCATTTATTCTATAATGATCCATATCCTCCCGATCTTGAACATCGCTGTCCACAGTGAGGTAGTCCTCAAAGTCATCATCAAGAAAGATGGCTTGGGCTGTGGCATAGTCTTTTGGGTTTTGAACAGCTTTACCTGGAAGCTGGTTGATTTTTGGAGGAGGTTGGTGTTGTGTTGGCCTTCTAGGTATCTCAGCTTAGTGTTGAGAGAATCATACTTGGCATTCAGGTCATTATACCCAGAATCGATCTTGTTGCTCATCTTCGCGAACCGTTTTGCATTGTCCATAGCAGCCGATGCTTGACTCTGTATCATCTGCTGAACTAGTTCGCCTTGATCAGCTTCTTGAGATAGGTTCTGCGGGCCTTGCTGTTGTTAGAATCCAGGTGGTGCAATTGGTTGATGGTAGGTACCAGAATATTGCTGCTTAGGAGCATAGCCTTGGTTGTATTGTACAAAAGGCTTTTGTTGGCCCTGGTTCTCTTGGACTGCTGATGGGTAGATTTGGTCTTGAAGATTTGCTACATTCGGGTTATGGTAGGACAGATTCGGGTTCGGTTTGAAGTTGTTGTACCCTTTGTTGTAACCATCTTGGTTGTTGATGTAATTCACATCCTCTAGCTGAGCACTCTCCCCATCTTGTTGCTGAAACTGGTCTTCCTCTGAGATAGCATGGACATGCTGCTGCTGGATGAGGAGCTTATCCAATTTGTCATTGAGGGCTTTCATGTCTCTCTTGTACTTGGCATCATCCTCTCCAGTAGATCGCACAGTGCGATCATACTCCTCATTGTAATGCCCATCAGATTGAGCTAAGTTCTCCACTAGATCCCAACCTTCATCGACATCCTTGTTGAGGAAGTTACCATTGCTTGCGGTGTCTAGCAACATCCTGCTCTTAGGGACTACACCTCGGTACATTATTCTTAGCAATAAAGCATTGATGAAGCCATGATGAGGGCATCTGCTTGTGTATCCCTTGAAACGTTCCCAAGCTTCACTGAACGTTTCATTGCTTTTCTGAACAAAGCCGGAGATGTCATTCCTCAGCCTTGCGGTTCTGGAGTTGGAGAAGAATTTGGCTAGAAACACCTTCTTGCATGCTTCCCAGGTGGTGATTGACTCCTTGGGGAGTGATTTCTCCCAGATGTGTGCTTTGTCTCCCAAAGAAAATGGGAAAAGCCGGAGTTTGAATCCATCTTCACTAACGCCATTGATCTTGGTGAGGTTACAGAGCCTATCAAAACTCATCCAGATGGTCCAATGGGTCCTCCATTGACAATCCATGAAACTTGTTGCTTTGTATCATCAGGATGAGACTACTCTTGATCTCAAAGTTATTGTTTTCGACAGCAGGTGGCACAATGCCATGTCTTTGAGTGTGAGTAGATGGAGCATCCCCTGCTCCTATATTGGTCCTCTCTTGAGGAGCTGGTGGACCATTCTGATTATTCATTGTCTCCTCAATTGTTGTTGGTTGTGGTTGCTGGACTTGTTGTTGACGGAGTAGCCTTGGTCTGTCGATGTTGTTGATGAATGGACTTAAGTGTTGACTACCCTTGGATCGTATTTGCATCCACAATCAGTGAACCGAGTGAGTACATGAAGGTCTACCCGATCTAGGTGATCGAGTGACGGGTCGGGTGGGTGCTCAGGTTGTACCTGAAATGCAAAACAAACAAACACGAAAGTAAACAAGTCAGTTCTGAACCAAAGTAGATAATAGAACTTGATCTAGCAAGTGCTGAAATCTTAAACGTAGCAAATAAAATTCATCCAAATGGCAACGGTGCCAAATTGATAACAGGATTTTCACCCAGGGTATCAATTCCCTATGTAGTTGTAGTACAAAGGGTTATCAATCCAAATGGTTGTTATGCTAGCAGATGAGATATGATCAGAACTATGCAAGTCAAGCCAAGCAATAAATGGGTTTGATCTAAGAATCCTAAAATAATTAAAAGAAATTAAGTAAACAGGAGCCACACGACCTAAGCACTCGATGCAAGCATTCGAGTACAGGATAGGGTGGAGTGATCGAGTAAACAAGAAGAGTATGAACAACTCGAAGGTGTACACGAAGCTGGTGATCGAGTACCAGTTCAGGTATAGGGTCGAGTTATGAATAAAAATGTAAACAATCAAGATGCGAAAGCTCCTAAGGATGGGGTAATCGACTCCTAAATGTTCCTGACCAGTATGGAAGTCCTACATGCCTCAAGCAAATATTCCCTAGACAATGAATCTCTAAAATCTTCTTAAAACACTCTCGTGATAGAAACAATCAACCTTGATCACTCCCTACCTAACTCTCGTTGGAGAAACATGACCAAGCAGGCAATACAAACCGATTCATTATTGTCAATAAACTCCTTACACATCTAATCTCTTAGGCTAAGTGAGTAAATCTAGCATTGATTGATTCAAGCATTTCAACTACATCTCTCGATGGCAAAACACCCTAGATCTAATCTCAACCTCTCGGTCTATTAATAGCATTAAGAACACCAATCTAGAAAGGAATTTATAAAATATAAACAACCAAGCTAAGACATCCTAACCGATCATGAACACATAATTGTCTATCCCATCCCTAGAAACTTTGTTTAACTACTCAGATCTCATCGCAGAAAACATAAAAGCATAGATAAATGAAAATTGCATTGTCTTGAAAAATAAGATAGAAGTGAAGAGTATAGAGTAGAAAATCTAAAAGGATAGCAAAGAAATGTAAAATAAATCCTAACAAAGTGGAAAAAAGTGTTTGAGTCGCTCAAGATCTCTCTCAGAAGCTCTCGCTCTCTGTTTTAAGTATATGCGGCGTGTTAGGGCGAGAGGAAGATGAAGGGGGGTTTATATATGGAAACCCTTTTAACCTAGCTTCCCAGTCCTGCCCGAGGGTCTGCTCGATGCGATGCACGAGGATGTGGTCGGGTTACTCCTCAGATAGATCTTCAGGTTGTTCTTCTTTCTCTTGGATCCTCCTCGATCGGGTTGGGTTTCGGACTGTTCTTCCTGCTCAATAGCTCCTTCGGGTACATGCTCGGATTTGACCTTGTTTCTCCCAATTTTAGGCTCTAAAGCACCTTTTTCATCCAAAATGTGCAAATGCAAGAATGCAACACCCTAAATAGCCTAAATGCAAATTCTTACAGTAAATGACCTAAAAATGCTAAGGTTAGGGTAAATATAATCCAAAATATGGACAAAAAAGGATGCTTAAAACATGTAAATTAGAGAGTTATCAAAATGCTTGAATCAACCAATGCTAGAGATTTACTCACTTAGCCTAAGAGATTAGATGTGTAAGGAGTTTATCGACAATAATGAATCGGTTTGTAATGCTCGCTTGGTCATGTTTCTCCAATGAGAGTTGGGTAGGGGAGTGGCCAAGGTTGATTGTTTCTATCACGAGAGTGTTTTAACAAGATTGTAGAGATTCATTGTCTAGGGAATATTTGCTTGAGGCATGTAGGATATCTATAATGGTCAGGAACACTTATGAGTCGATTACCCCATCCTTAGGAGCTTTCTTGTCTTGATTGTTTAACTTTATTTAATAACTCGACCCCTTACCCGAACTTGTACTCGATCACCAGCTTCGTGTACACCTTCGAGCTGTTCATCCTTGACTTCTTGACCCGATCTCTCCACCCGTTCCTGTACTCGAATGCTTGCATCGAGTGCATAAGTCGTGTGGTTCTTGCTTATTTATTTTCTTGTGATTATTTTAAGATTGTTAGTTTAAACCCTAATTTTTGCTTGGCTTGACTTGCTTGCTTCTGATCACATCTTATCTGCTAGCATAACAACCATTTGGATTGATAATCCTTTGTACTACAACTGCATAGAGAATTGATACCCTGGGTGAAAATCCTGTTATCAATTTGGCGTCGTTGCCATTTGGTTGAATATTATTTGCTACATTTAAGATTTCAGCACTTGCTAGGTCAAGTTCTATTCTACACTTTGGTTTGGAGCTGACTTGTTTACTTTCGTGTTTGTTTCTTTTGCATTTCAGATACAACCCGAGCACCCACCCGACCCGTCACTCGATCACCTGGATCGGATAGACCTTCGTGTACTCACTAGGTTAACTGATTGTGCATGCAAACACGATCCAAGGGTAGCCAACACTTGAGTCCTTTCATCGATAATATTGACAGACCAAGGTTACTCCGTCAACAACATGTCTAACAACCGCAACCAAACATAACTGAGGAGGTCATGAATAATCAGAATGGTCCACCAGCTCCTCAAGAGAGGACCAACATAGGAGCAGGAGATGCTCCATCTACTCACACTCAAAGACATGGCATTGTTTCACCTGCTGTTCAAAACAACAACTTTGAGTTCAAGAGTAGTCTCATCCAGATGATACAAAGCAACAAGTTTCATGGACTGCCAATGGAGGACCCATTGGACCATTGGATGAGTTTGATAGGCTCTATAGCCTAACCAAGATAAATGGAGTTAGTGAAGATGAGTTCAAACTCTGGCTTTTCCCATTTTCTTTCGGAGAGAAAGCACACATCTGGGAGAAATCACTTCCCAAGGAGTCCATTACCATTTGGAAATCATGCAAAAAGGCGTTTCTAGCCAAATTCTTCTCCAACTCCAAAATCGCAATGCTGCAAAATGACATCTCCAGCTTTGTTCAGAAAAGCAATGAGACGTTCAGTGAAGCTTGGGAACATTTCAAGGGATACACAAGCAGATGCCCTCATCATGGCTTCAGCAATGCTTAATTGCTAAGTACACTCTACCGAGGTGTAGTCCCTAAGATAAGGATGTTGGTGGACACCGCTAGTAATGGTAATTTCCTCAACAAGGATGATGATGAAGGTTTGGGATCTAGTGGAGAACTTAGCTCAATCTGATGGGCATTACAATGAGGAGTATGATCACACTATACGATCTTCTGGAGAGGATGATGCCAAGTACAAGAGAGACATGAAAGCCCTCAATGACAAATTGGATAAGCTCCTTAGCCAGCAGCAGCATGTCCATTCCATCTCAGAGGAAGACCAGTTTCAGCAACAAGATGGGGAGAGTGCTCAGCTAGAGGATGTGAACTACATCAACAACCAAGGAGGTTACAATAAAAAGTACAGCAACTACAAACCAAACCCAAATTTGTCATACCGTAACCCAAATGTTGTAAATCCTCAAGACTAGATCTACCCTTCCGCAGTCCAGGGCAACCAAGGCCAACAAAAGCCATTTGTTCAATACAATCAAGGCTATGCTCCTAAGCAGCAATATTCTGGTACTTACCATCAACAAATTGCCCCACCTGGATTCCCACAACAGCAAGGCCCGGAGAACCTATCTCAAGAAGCTGACCTACGCAGCCTAATTCAGCAGATGATTCAAAGTCAAGCATCAGCTGCAATGGACAATGCAAAACGGTTCGTGGAGATGAGAAACAAGATCGATTCTAGGTACAATGACCTGAATGCCAAGTATTATTCTCTCAACACTAAGTTGAGATACCTAGAAGGCCAACACAACACCCAACCACCTCCAAAACTCAACCAGCTTCCAGGTAAAGCTGTTCAGAACCCAAAAGATTATGCCACTGCATAGGCCATCTTTCTTGATGACGATTTTGAGGATTACCTCACTGAGGACAGCGATGTTCAAGATGGGGAGGATATGGATCACTATGGGATGAATGAGTACCAGTGCAACATATCCGAGTACGAACCCGATGCTTCACCCGAGGAGGCTGATCGAGCTGATGATCAAGCACTGGTTCGAGAATCGCAGAACAATGCACCACCCGAGGCTGAACCCAATGACGATGATCGGATGATAAATCGGGTAGACGTTCAGATGACAGATCAACCTCAACTGCCCGCAGCTGAGGAAGGAGAATTAGAGGAAATGCTCAGAGCAGCTCTTGACATCCAATTAGAGGCGCTTGCAGAACGTCCAAACAAAAAACCCCACCTCCTAAGCTCTTGCCACCACACAAACTTCGAGAGGAAATCATCAAGGAGACAGCTCAGCTGGAGATGGAGGTTAAGGAAGCTGTCAAGGAGATTTGAGATGCAATTATGAGGAGTAGAGTGTGTCTAGATCCTGAACTGCGAATTGAGGAGAAATTGGAGGATCTCGGTTCTTTCACTTTGCCATGTTCAATAGGCCTTTGGATTTTTCACAACTGCTTGTGCGATTTGGGAGCTTCAGTCAGCATCATGCCACTATCCATTGCCAACAAGATGGGTTTCAGCAATTTTATACCAAGTAGCCTGTATTTGGTTCTAGCTGATAGAACAGTCAGACACCCCATCGGTATCCTGGAAAACCTGCCTCTCAGGATTGGAAGAGTGGAAGTTCCTACCGATTTCATGGTCCTTGATATGGATAAAGAACCTGAAGATCCACTGATCCTAGGAAGACCATTCTAGGCAACAGTAGGAGAAGTAATAGATGTGAAGCAAGGAAAGATCAGAATTGAGCATGGAGAGCACTTCAAAATGGAATTTGGCATCAAGAAGGGAATTAAAAAGCCAACCATTGATGGTCAAGTTTTTTTCACCCAGACAAAACAAAGAAGAGTCACGCATCACAAAGAAGTCCATACTACATTTGCTCTGGAGCCGGGACAAGACCAGAAAAATGGGTTGAACCAGTCTGTTTCGGTGGAGAGGATTCCAAAACCTCTCCCTCCTAAAAACCATGCTTGAAGAGCATGAAGAGTCAATCTAAGTGACTTAAAACAAGCTCACTTGGGAAGAAGTCCCAAAGGTATCCTTTATTTTTTTTAATTTCATTTTATTTATTTTGTCTTATTTTAGATTTTTACAATAATTTATTTCTATAAGTCTATATATTTACAACAACAAAAAAAGAGAAAAAGAAAAAAGGAAATTTTGAGGAACCCGAAGTTCTACCCGACACGCCTGATTGTGTTCCCACTCGGGTGGCGAGTGGAGTCCAAATTCCACAAAACCCTAGCCCACTCTCGGTGAAATCCTAGCGGCAACCATTCTATTTAAGAGAACCAACCCCTTCTTCCCCAAGACAAAATTGATAAGAACTCTTAAACTTCCCTCTTCTTATTTTTCCTTTCTCTCAAACTCGAGTGCTTTAAGATTTTCGGGAACTAACCCTATTGATCTCGAGTTTAGCTTTTCTTTCTTTTCAAGGATTCAACAATGGCTCCCAAGATGAAGACTTCCCAAAAGAAGGAGACAAAATCAACCTTCGCCGCTTCTAGAAGCGGAGGTGAAGGTGTCGTTGCTTGCGATTCCCGAGGAGAAGGAGACGTTTCGCATTCCCAACCGTTGAGTGGACGTTTCCAATCCCCAACCCAATGCTCAACCCGATCCGTCACCCGAGTAGGTTCTCGAGCAACCGAACATGCAGACCCCCGAGTTCGCTCACCAAGACCGGTAGCGAGTGCTGTCCGTAGATCTTCTCGACGTAGGGACCTGTCTACATCCGAGCAAACCGTCACAAACCCTATGGAGGTCGATTCAGATGCTGATGGAGGAGAACCGGAGGCAAACCAAACCTCACGGTTGAGGAGCAGAGCCGCGGTTGCAAAAGGGAAGAGACCAGCTTCTAAAAAAGCTAAGGAGGTAGCTAAGAGAGCGGCGGAAGAAGAAGATCGCGACACGGAGGGTGAGAGTCATGACCGTGAAGAGGAGAAAAGAGAACGCACCCAGTTGGCATCGGAAGGCTGAAGCAAAGAGAGGTTGAGACTCCGGCCAAGCTCTTCAAGGTCCTCCGCAAGATGAGCTTCGTTGGTACCCGCTACCCCCACCACGAAATAATGAAGCAGTTGGGAATCGCTAGAGACGTCGAGTTTCTCTTCGACATGTGCCACCTGGGCCAGATGATGCGAGCCAACCTCGAAGCCTATGAGGAGGAGACATTTCACTTCCTTTCCACGCCGCAGTTACACTATTTTGAAGACCACCCGTCCCTACTACCCGATGGGGGGATCGGGTTCATCACTTTCTCCATGCGCAACAAGGAATACCGACTTACCTTCAAGGTAGGGAGTGGAGAAAACATGGAGGTGAGCAAGGAGAAGATGAAATCCCTATGGCTGACAATAGGAGATAAGCTTCTCGACAAGTCTACAAACTCCAAATCTGCCCAAAGAACTGACTCTTGTTTTAGCTAAGTTTAGAATCATTTGGACTAGCTAATAGAATCGGTTTTGAAAGATTATTTGGGGGTTAGGTTGAGAAATAAAAAAAAGAAATTGAAAAAGAAAAGTCTAAGGTTCGGTTTAATTAGCTCTAAGTCTCTAAGTACAAAAAAAAAAAAGAGAAAGATCTTGCTATAGTCTCCTAGAAAAGGAAAAAATATATATATATAGGAATATTATTAGGAGTTTAGCAAAGAAAAAAAAGAAAAAAAAAAGAGCTAGATGTTTAAAGTTTAAACCTTAGGGATTGTAAACAAAAAAAAGAGTTAAAATCAAGGTTATGGGTAGCTTTACTCTAGGGTGTTGGGCATAAAGAAAGTGAATAAGAAAAGGGTAGATTATCAAGAGTTAAGCTTTGTATGCCCTAATTGTTCTCAATCTTAGATAGTTTTCACACATGTCTAGCATTCCTTCTTTTGAGAGTAAGTCACCCAAAGAAATTGTTTGAAAACCCACCTACCAAAAAGCCTTACCTTTGAAACCGATTGAGCTTGATTCACTTCCCATTTGCAAGAATTCGCCAAACACTTTAATGAATGTGAAAGAGATGTTCTTTGGAATTGCAAGTCTTTACTTTTAGTTAGAGGTTGAACTAGATCGATGCATGGTGATAAGCATAGAAAAATATTGATTGATCTTAGCACCATTAAACTATCTTTAAGGACTATAGCTTGAATCCTTCGGTTAGCACAAAAAGGTTATGAGTCCCCATTTTTAACCCTCATCCTCCTACTTCCTTGCTAGAGGACTAGCAAGATTTAAGTTTGGGGGTGTGATAACTCTCTAATTTACATGTTTTAGACACCTTTTTATGTCCATATTTTGCATTATATATACCCTAACCTTAGCATTTTTAGGTCATTAACTGTAGGAATTCGCATTTAGGCCATTTAGGGTGTTGCATTCTTGCATTTGTGCATTTTGGATGAAAATAGGTACTTTATAGCCTAAAATGGGGGAAAACAAGGTCAAATCCGAGCATGTACCCAAAGGAACTAATGAGCAGGAAGAACAGTCCGAACCTCAACCTGATCGAAGTGGATCCAAGGGCAGGAAGAACAACCCGAAGATCTACCCGAGGAGCAATCCAACCTTATCCTCGTGCACCGCATCGAGCGTACCTCGGGCAGGACGGAGCAGCTAGGTTAAAAAAGGTTTCCATATATAAACCCCCCTCTTCTTCCTCTCGCCCTAGCACGCCGCAGACACTCAGAACAGAGAGTGAGAGCTTCTGAGCGAGAGACTGAGCGATTCAAACTCTTTTCCACTTTGTTAGAATTTGTTTTCATTTCTTTTGCTATTCTTTTTAGATTTCGACTCTTTACTCTTTTACTTTTATCTTATTTTCAATACCATGCAACTTTCGTTTATTTATAAAGTTCCTAGGCCATTTCTGGCGAACCTTATGGAAGAAGCTTGGCACCAAATTGCTATACTCCACCGCTGCACACCCGCAGACCGACGGCCAGACCGAAGTCGTGAACCGATCCGTTGGAGCCTTACTTCGGATAGCAATTGCAAGCAACAAAGGATCGTGGCTAGAGTGCGTCCCACTCATCGAGTTTGCATACAATCAAGCCGTTCACTCGGCCACCAAGAAGTCACCATTCGAGGTCGCCTACAGATTCAAACCTCTTACGCCGATGGATCTCCTACCATTACCACTGGAGGAGGTCGAGAGTCAAGACAAAGCCGCAAGAGCCGAACTGGTCAAGCAGCTTCATGAGGAGGTTCGAGCAAACATCAAGAGAAGGACCGAGCAATATGCACGATTCTTGAACCGCAGACGCAAACCTATGCTTTTCAAGCCGGGAGATTGGGTTTGGCTGCACCTAAGGCCGGAGCGATTCGCACAAAAGAGGAAGGACAAGCTTAGCCCACGTGGCGATGGACCTTTCCGAGTCATCGAGAAGATCAACGACAACTCCTACCGCCTTGAACTGCCAGGTGAGTACAATACGTCGACCTCATTCAACGTTACTGATCTTGTTCCGTTTGACGCAGGTGACGACAAAGAAATTTTGGGGACAAAACCTTCTCAAGGGGGAGGGAATGATCTGAGCACGGGACCGGACATGGACCAAGACGCCCAGGTCGCGACCGAGATGCTTGCACCACTCGCGGGACAACAGCCGGCCAATGCACCAGAGATTACTCCGGGAGCTACGACGCGATCCAAGAGCTCGTCCAAGGCCACTAGACAGAAGATCAACCGGTTCGTGCAAGCATTTGTTCGAGACGATGACCCGGCCAAAGCAGTTCAATTGGAGACCGTTCGCACGGCCTACATCCTTACCCAAGGATGAAGGCGACCAAGTCGTCAGGGTCATGACCCGTTCTCTTTTTCCTTACTTCGGGTTTGTCCCACGAGGTTTACCGGAGAAGGTTTTAATGAGGCGATGAGCCCTAACGCAAACCTTCACGTTTTGAAGCCAATGACGTGGTTCCCGCATCAATGCCTAAGACGTGTTATCCTTTACTAAAAGCTATGCGTTTTTAACATTGTCTAGAACTTTCTCTTTGTAATGTTAAGTAGTGTGACGTGTGTGGTTCTGTTTAAACCACTTAGAAGGGAGACGTGTTCTCCATCCAAGGAAGGTGTTCGGGCCATTGCGAGTCCGCGTGTCGCTAGTCCCCTCTAAACCTAACACTATTTAAACCCTCTCTTGTTTTTGTAAAAGGCAGACTTGAATGAAAATAAAAATTTTCCAAAGAGCGAATCTTTGTATCTTGTCTCACTTCTCTCTTTAGTCCTAGTCCGGGACTGTTCTATCGAGAAACCCTAGCCGATCTCGAACCGGGTTCGCCATCGACTAGTCCGACCGTATCGCGAGTAGAGCCAACACTCGTGTGTTGTCATTCAATCCACCCTTGCTTCTATTCCTTCTAGTAGAACCATCATTTGGTTCGCTAGCTGCGTCCTAACCTCGACGGCCGTTCCGAACCGCTATTGCATCGGACCGTCCGTACGACAAAGTCGTGACCAACATTCGATCTCGCGTTCCACTCGTTTGTTTTCCACCAAAACTCGTTTCCACGTTTGCTTATCCCCTACATTCATTCTACAAAGTTTGGTCCAAGGAAAGTAGTCTCTATCCTAAGCGTCCCGAAGACGAGCCGTTCTGTCTGTACCGAGAGACGACCGGTGCTCGCATCAGTAATGAATCCGGAATCAGGAAGAAATTCAACAATAGAAAGGAAATAACCCTAACAAAAGATGATCTTCGACTCCTCTTTCATCTGTAATGTTCCATCTCCTTTAAGAAAAATTTTTGAAATTGTGCTTAATAATTGGAAAAGCCAAACATCAAATAACAATAACAATAACAAAAAAAAAAAAAAAAAATAGCGAACGATGATGAAAGAGAGAGAGTTGAAACGATGATGATTGGTAAAAAAAAAAGCTTCGATTTACACTTTGATCTGTTGATCGATCACATAAAAACCCTGAAACTTTGGTAATTAGTGAAATAAAAGATGAAAGAGAGTTTAAACAATGTTAAGATAACGACGATTGCAAATTTAGAAACAAATGATTATGAATCGATTCTTGGCAGCAGCAATTTTGAATCTCTTTTCTTCTCTTTTTTTTTTTGCTCTAGAAAAATAGAAGAATGAATCGCCTAAAACCTTTCCCATGTGCTTTAACTGTTTGTTTTTTTATAGAGAAAAAAGGCTAAAAAATAAAATGAACCGTTAAGATCTAATCAATTTCTGAAAACCAACATTAAAGATTCAAACGTTACCCTCTCTGACTTTTGTTTTTGAAATAATCCAGCTGGCATATGCTTTTTGGAATTCTCCTTTTTTTTTACTGTTATATGTGATTTTCCTGCACACACAAATTAAAAAATCTCACACGTGTCCATAATTGATTCGTTCATTTTATAGTGAGGATGTATTATAAAACCTGACGGAGGATATCAAATATTACTTTGTGAAAATATATGGTTATCAACGGTGGAAATTAGAAAATACAAAGTCGGCTATCTCGAAATAATAATGGAAAATTGGGCTGTATAACCAAAAAAAATACTATAATTTAAAAACTAACTATACTAACCATATATCTATAATATACTCTGTATAATATGTATTAATGACATTTTTACCCCTCCACCATCTTACCTCCACTCAGCACTAACACCACCTCCGGTCACCTCCTCCGCCGCCAACCTCCGGCCACTTCCTCTGCCGTCAACTTCCGGCCACCTCCTCCTCCGCCGACCTCCGGCCAATTCCTCCGCCGCCGACCTCCGGCCAACTCCTCCACCGCCGACCTCCGGCCAACTCCTCCGCCGCCGACCTCCGGCCAACTCCTCCGCCGCCGACCTCCGGCCAACTCCTCTGCCGCCGACCTCCAACCAACTCCTCTGCCGCCGACCTCTGACCGCCTCCTCCGCCGCCGACCTCCGCCGCCGACCTCCGCTGCCGACCTTTGGTCACCTCCTTCGATCGCCGACCTCCGGCCACCTCCTCCGGCTGCCGGCCACCACTGCCTCCACTACACAAAATACTAAAGTGGTAATTTTGCTATATTCCTATCCTGATTCCCTAATTTTTTTAAATATGGTGTTATATTCTGCTATGATTTTTTTTTTTTTTTGGCTACTGATCTAATTCACCCAATAATAATTATATCTAGCTAATTTAAAGTTTTTTTTACCGTTAGAATTATTAGCACACGTGTTCATCATTAATTCATTGAGCCTTGTAGATTATAAACATGGTGAATTTTTGAATTAACAGAAAAATAAAAATAAATTAAAAATATAGCACTATAAAACTAAAAATGAAGAAAGGGTATTATGTAATGTAATGTAATGCTCAATTTGTATTTTGGCAATGACCAATATGGTGGAAATAAATAATCACATAATTAAGATATGTATCTGAAAACACCAGTTCTAATGCGACCAAGAGAAGTGGGATCGTGATGACATTTTGCCATAACTTCATTTTTCTTGTTTGTTTTTCAGTCCTATGATAATATCTTTGATCCGTTTTTTTTTTATAATTTAAAATGTGATAAAAAAAACATAAAAAATAGAGAACAAATTTTATCAAAATCGTCTAGAGGAATGGTTAGAGAATAAAATTTCAAAATTTCTTTATGAATATATAAATATGTAATACAAAGATATTATAGTAATAAAATCAAATTAACGATGATAAATTGATCTACATTACGATTATCAAATTTAGTAAACTCATGATATATATATATATATATATATATATATATATATAAGTTGTTACTAGTTTATTGACCTAAATTAGTAAATAATAATTAGTTGCAAAACCTTAAAAACAAATTTCTCAGAAAACTAGAAAATTGTTTCTTTTTTGGGTCAAACGAAAACAAGAAATTAAAAAAAGGAAATACGTTTGGGAGGGTAAAATCGTCAATTTAAAAATATATCAATCTGTAGCTGTGTCTGTGTGGGATCCTCTCTCATTTTATAAAGAAAAACATTTCACTCTCTCACTCTCTCTCTCTCTCTCTCTCACGCGCTTCCACTTTTCTCCAGAAACTCGCAGCGAAATAAATTTCTCGAGAAAATCCAAAGAACAAAAAAAAATGGCGGATCAGCTTACCGATGACCAGATCTCAGAGTTCAAGGAAGCTTTCAGCCTATTCGACAAGGACGGAGATGGTCTCTTCTTCTTCTCTCAGATCTCTTCCTCTCTTCGTTTCGTTTCGTTTCTTTTTTTTCTTCGTCGTATTCGTGGTTCCTAGCATTTGTTAAAATCTGTCTCATGTACATTTCTATTTGTTCAAATGTAAATTTAGAGGAAGATCTCGTTTTTGTTTTTTTGATAAGCTTCAGTATTTGCTTGCTTGCGTTTTTAAGGGTTGCTTTGGCTGTTAAATTTCAAATCGATCATTGTTCATGTTGTTTCCCCCTGTGAATTTGCTCTGATTCTGAACCAATCCTGTGATTAATCATTGCTAATTTGAATTTGTACGATGAGGTTACTCACAAGTTTTAGTGTGGATTGATTGATCTGTAGGTAGGTGTCTCTACTCAAAATCGGTTTTAATGTAATTTTTGCCAAATACTCATAAGAGAGGAAGAAGTTTCATAGTACCATCTCTGTTGTTCTGCATAACATTTAGTTGAAAACTTGCAAAGTTCTTGGGGCATCTGTTTCTCCTGCATTATTAGTCTTTAGCATGGTGCTTATTAGAACTTTATTGGGGATATTAAAACTTACAAACTGATACTTGGGAACTCATTGCATTCTGAAATCTGAAGTTGGCTCCAATATTGATTTTTTGGTTGCAGGTTGTATCACAACCAAGGAACTTGGGACCGTGATGAGATCACTTGGGCAGAATCCAACAGAAGCTGAGCTCCAGGACATGATCAACGAAGTGGATGCAGATGGTAACGGGACGATAGATTTCCCTGAGTTCTTGAACCTTATGGCACGCAAGATGAAAGACACTGATTCAGAGGAGGAGCTTAAGGAAGCCTTCAGGGTTTTTGACAAGGACCAGAACGGTTTCATCTCCGCGGCTGAACTCCGCCATGTCATGACAAATCTTGGGGAGAAGCTGACGGATGAGGAAGTCGATGAGATGATCCGAGAGGCTGATGTCGATGGTGATGGTCAGATTAACTACGAAGAGTTCGTCAAAGTCATGATGGCAAAGTGAGATTCTTCTTTATCCCTCACAAATCCCCAACTCTGTTTTTTTTTTCTTTTTTTTTCTCGTCTTCACATCTTTAAACTGAGAAAAGCAATTTATTGAACAAATGAAACAGAGAGATAAGATTTGCTTCCTTGTTCGTTTTGTTGGTCGTCATTTTTTATTTTTAGTAACGTTTCTTCTTCTTTACTTGATTGCTTTCTTACTCGTCTTTGGTTTTGTTATGTCCGTGAAGTTTGAACTCATAATCTGCTTTATTAGTTCTCTTCACCATTGGATACTATATTCTCTTTTTCTGTTTATCTTTCGTGCTCTCTAAAATATTGCAGTTCATTGACCCCTAATTATATCCCATTTTCCAACCTCAACTGTAACGGTTTAGAATAAACTGCATTTTTTTTTTTTTTTTGAATATTCAGTGTCTTTGTAAGTACATAGTAGTAGTATTAGTTCTTGGATGATCTTGAGGTAAGATCAAGTGGCAAAAACGAAGTTCCAAATTTTTCTCTCTTGATGTTACTTTTGTTATCCAAGTTGGGACCTTCCTTCCGTGCCTGATGCCTCTAATAGAAACTCAGTATCTCACCATCAAAGGACAAAACTAAGAAAAAACCAAAAAATTTTCACCAAAACCAATTCAAGTAATATTTTTCCATAGAAAAACACATTCTCTGTTTTGACATCGTCTTTCTTTTTTCTTTGGTTTTTGTTTTTGCGGTCAACCATTTTCAATTTTATAAACAAGCAGGTTGTGGGCTTTTTTATTTTATTTTTAAAGTCAAATTCTTAATGACGCTCGATGGAGAGTATTTCTATTGTCAAATTAATCTTGTGTGGCTTTTCACTACCTAAAAAAAAAATGGAAAAATGTTTGTCACCAACACATATAAACAATATAAATGTTTTCTTAACTACGTTAACTACTAGGATATATCCCGTGCTTAAAGCACGGATCAACATTTTTAAAAAAATTATAATATAATAATAAAAATTATTGTTTGATTTTATTTTTTTAATTATTTTGTTTGAGATAATATTTATTTTTAATCATTATGTAAATCTATTAGTCTATTTGAATACTAATTATTTTAGAATATTATAGTATTTTATTTTTGACGTATTATTACAATTTTATATTGTTTATTTGTTGTATTTGCATCATATTTTATGAAATATAAAATAGTAATTTTAATATTATAATTGTGTGTAAATAAAAATTATTAATTTATCATCTATATAAATTTAGTTTTACCAACCCACCAATGTGGAAATTAAAACACATATTTTCATACATTGACTAATATATCTTCGTTTTAAAAAATTCAAATCCCAACATATGCAGAAAAAAATATGTATTTTATTAATTATAAGTATTATATGAAAGTTCTAAACAATTTGTAAATAAAATAAAATAAAGATGATAGGAGAATCATAATTTGAAATCTTAACAAAATCTTTGAATTTAGTTATTAAAAATAATTGTATTGTATAGTTGGATATAAAATCTTAGTTTTTAAAATTTTGATTGGTTTATATATATATTTTTAAAAAATAATTAGTAATTTCGTCCATAATCTATTAGAGAGAGAAAATATTTTTTTAGATTCTTTTAGATTTTTTAATATTTGATATGTGAGTGGTTTTTATTTTTAATTTAATTATATTTATTTAAATTAGTTAATTAAGTTTAATTAATTTTTTCTAATGGCAATTGAATGCAATTTTTACACATTTTAAGGTTAGTTTCATATTTGTACTTCTCAATTAATATAGTAGGATTGTCATCACATAAGAACATCCATAAACAAACATAGGTTATGTGTACAACACCATAAACATTCAGTTCTTATGGTTGATTCGCCGGAATCCGGCGTTGACCAGTGTTGACCGACATTAACCAGTTTTAACCGGCGTTAACCAGTGTTGACCAGAAAAAATATTAAAAATATATATATATATATTTTTTTTTTTCTTTTTTCCTAAAAATAAGAAATTTTTTATGTATTTTTGATAAATAAATTAAAAAAATAAATGATTTGTATAATTTACAAAAACAAAATATAACAACAAAAAGTTATACAACAAAATTTTATGTGTAGTAGATTTTTTCATAAAACTATAACATTTTTCATTATTTTCTTCCTTTCTTCTTCTTATTAAAAATAAAGAAATAGTTGGCAATGTCTTGGATATATTTCAAGTGACATAATCTTATAAATAAGTAAATATATATATATATATATATATTTAAAATTCCCACCTTCGAAAATACAAAATAAAAAATTATTTTTGAAAAGAAAAGGTATATATTTGTTATAGTTTTATGAAAAAATCTACTATACATAAAATTTTGGTTGTATATTTTCTGTATTAACAAAATTAGTTACTAGATATACAATAAATTTTGTTTGTCAGATAATTTTAATATTTTTTGGTATATAATTGTCTTGTATTTTTTGTTGTATAAATTTTTGTTGTTATATTTTATTTTTGTAAATTATACAAATAATTTATCTTTTTATTTATTTATCAAAAATACATGAAAACAAAATTTTGGTATATATTTGCTATAGTTATATGAAAAAATCTACTATACATAAAATTTTGGTTGTATATTTTCTGTATTAACAAAATTAGTTACTAGATATACAATAAATTTTGTTTGTCAGATAATTTTAATATTTTTTGGTATATAATTGTCTTGTATTTTTTGTTGTATAAATTTTTGTTGTTATGTTTTATTTTTGTAAATTATACAAATAATTTATTTTTTTATTTATTTATCAAAAATACATGAAAACAAAAAAATATTATTTTTAGGAAAAAGAAAAAAAAAAATTCTGGTCAACACCGGTTAACAATGGTCAATGTCGGTCAACACTGATCAATGCTGGATTCCGGCCAACCAACCACCGGAGTTGAATGTTTATAGTGTTGTACACATAACATATGTTTGTTTATGGATGTACTTATGTGATGACAATAGTTGATGTAGTTAATAAGACATTTATATTGTTTGTATGTGTGGCTATGTGTTGGCGTATACTTCAAGTAGCTAACAAACATTTTTCCAAATCTTGTGTGGCTTTCCCCATAACTATTTTTGAAAGAAATCTAATTTAACCACGTATAGACATTTTTCCCCCATTAGCTCTTTTAATTTGATACTTGGACTTATATATAATACACCTATAGAATAAAAAGTTTGTTTTATATGATTTTTTGTTTGTTTTAGTTTTAATTTTAAATTTTTAAGTTTGATATTTATTTTGGTTATAGATAGAAAACTTTCTTTATTTTTTTTATATTGTCTATTTTGAAACTAAAATATTTGAATATTCTGTAGGTTTTTATGTTTGTATGCTTTAACCATTTTTAACTAGTTTTTTCTCATATTTTATGCAAACATCAGATTTTAATAAATATAAGTTTTTCATTAGTTAGGGAGATTTTAAAATTTTCACATACCTAACTACTCTGAGCTAGTCGTAGACTCGCAGCTCCGGTATCAACTATACTAATAGCACCCTCAGTTTGCTTTCATAGAAAATTACTTCATACAATCAAATTTTCTAATTTAACTTTCAACCGCATAAAATTTTTTTTAATTAGAAGACTCTTTTTCTGAAATCACTTGTAGTCAAAAGTTTTTCATACATTGAATTATTGCTCTTCTATTTTTGGTGAAGAACTAAAGAAACAAAAACATATTGGCGTTGTCCAATTCACTCTAATTAGTATCTGCTTCATTTCTAAACCCCAAAGAAAGAAGAGACCAACTAGTCAACTACTCTTTCTTTATTCTTTCTTGTTCTTAGTCATGTTTGGGAATGCGCAAGTAAAATGATAAAGAAATTGAAGAAGAAGAAAAAGAAAAAGAAAAAGAAGCAGACCAAAAATGCAAAAAGGAATGAGAATGAACCGATCCAGTTAAAACCCGCAAAGCCAGAGTCACGTCGCATTCCTAACCGCTTGAATCTCCTCTGCCACCGCTCTCATTATTGCTCAATTCTATAGCTCACTGTAAAGAGGAAGATGAGTGAAAGCTAATAGTAGACAGCTTGTATCATCCAGAAAATGAACCTTATATATAGGCTACATAATATATTAATATGTATAAAGAAAATATTGGTCGGTGGGTTACCGTGTGAGCTGCTTATAGAGGACTAATGATCATGTACTTTGATTCAAACCATTTATTCTAGTCCCATCGAGCAAAATATAATTAAGCCTAAAAACACCAATATTGCATAACTCTTATTAAAAGCCTAATAAAATGCGATGTTAGCACGTTTGTGAAAATCCCTAGAGTTAAGAAAAATCATAGTACTAGAGGAACAAATGCATACTAGGTAGAGGAATTGAAGGTGATATATGCATGAATATGAGTGCATTTTTCTGCTGCAGAGTTATATAACTTATCTATGGGAGTGTCTTCAATCAAGCTTTTGAAATGATATGTATTGAAATGCCAATTTTTTTTTATAACTTTTATCCAATCATAATTAAGAAAAAACTCTTATAAAATATCTAGTGTTATTGAATTAGTGATTTAAAAAGGCACCTCCAAACATTTTAAGCATTGGGTTTTTAATGACTTAAAAGGTGGTTTACCAGATCACACTCCAAACATTTTTCAAGACATACAATTAAAATATCATATGGTACATTGCAACTTTTTCTTATTGTTTTGGTTAACTTGCATAAATAGAGCGTACGAGTGTGGAGTGTCAATAACCATAGAAGAACTCATGGACCTTTATGATCTGAGAGACTCGATCAAGGATCTTTAGCGGGTCAGGTAGAGATTTCGAGATAGCTGGTCGGGTCAAACATTTACGAACCCAACACACTAGTTTGGGAGTGTGATCCTGGACGCTGAAACCACCAATTGTCTCCCATGTGTGGAACCAAGGGTAATAGGAGATGAGGACCAAGTCCACCATCGAAACGTTGTCGTTCCCTCCGAAGTAGACCTTATCTCCAAGCTCTCTTTCTAACACTTTCAAGATTTCTATGAACTCTCGTTTCGCTTCTTCTTGTTCTTTGCCCTTCTTTGTCCACGTTCTTCTCCCGGCGTCAAAAACCTGTTTTTATTTTTATTCATTAATACACACACCATAACAATTCATATATCATATCAAGTATATAGAAGATCATATTTTTTATTTTTAAGCATCAGAAAGATGTTACATACATTGATACATACCCAAAAAGGCAAAAACAAAAACAAAAACAAAAAAAAAAAACATTTCCGGAAAATTTATTATACTTCACCCCATGTTAAATTTACCAGTTGCAAAGAAAATTAGAATGAGCTAAAAATTCATTATGTTTTGTATGATCTCTTCTGCGTTATTCTCATAACTTCGTATTTAGAAAAAGGTTATACTAAACTCGATATTTAGATAGGTTAATTTTGGAAAATATGTTTGGACGATACTTGAAAATATGTTAATTATTTGATCCTTATCAGTTATCAGAAGGCACAGTGTAACCGGATGACCATGTACATCAAATAATTAAGAAGATATATGATAGTACCTTTTTGTCAATTAAATCAGCCCAAAATGTACACTGTGCCTTCTGATAAGGATCAGAAGGTAGTAGACGGAGAGTTTTATCCTCTTTCCAAACATCATCGATGTATTCGAGTATGATATTGGACTCGCATACCGGTTTACCATTGTGGATGAGAACCGGAATTTTCTTGTGGACCGGATTCATTTGGAGCAATAGATCGGTTTTCTAACCAAACACATCTTCCTCCTTGTACTCGAACTTGATCTCTTTCTCCTCTAACGCCATGATCACTCTTGCTCCGAACATACTTGGCCAGAAGTTCAACACCACCACTTCTTCTTCCGACATTTTTTTTGTTTTGAATGGTTTGATCTTTCTTTTCACCTTTTGTTTGAGTTCACAATGATTTTTCTTCTTGGGCACACAAAATAAATAAATAAACTAGGTTTGAACCCGCAGTACACCGCGAGACTATTTTTGTTTTATTCTGTTTCTAAAACATTTAAATATTTTAGTAAATATATGTACATTTATTTTTGAAATAATTATCATTAATATTAGTTATTTTTTTTAAAATTTTATAAGTTAAAATATTTAGGGGCATTCTCAAAAATACCCTTTTTTCCATACCCCTTTTTAAAAATACCTCTTCATGTTGACCATTTTTAAAACTACCCCTCTTTATATACAAAATGACCAAATTACCTCTTTTTTGAGTGACAGCAAGAATGTACAGTCATCAAAATCGAAAATATTTTCCCACCAAAAAAATTTCCCGCCAAATTTTTTTTTCCCGCCAAAATTGAAAATTTTTCCCGAAAAAATTATTTTTTCCAGCCAAAAAAAAAATTTTTCCCGCCAAAATCGAAAATTTTCCCGCCAAAAATATTGAAATTTATACCTTTTAAAAACATTGTAAACGCTTTTAAAAAACTTTTAAAAGTGTTTACAAGGTTTTTAAAAAGTTTTTAAACACATTGTAAACGCTTTTAAAAACCTTGTAAATGCTTTTAAAAAGCTTGTAAATGCTTTTAAAAGGTTTTTAAACACCTTATAAACGCTTTTAAAAGCATTTACAAGGTGTTTAAAAACCTTTTAAAAATATTATTAAAACTTTTACAAGGTTTTTAAAATCATTGTAAAACCGTTTACAAGGTGTTTAAAAACCTTTTAAAAATCTTTTTAAAAACTATTTGAAAACCTTTTAAAATCCTTTTAAAAACCTTTTAAAAACCTTTTAAAAATCTTGTAAAAGCGTTTACAAGTTGTTTAAAAAACCTTTTAAAACTCTTTAAAAAATCTTGTAAAAGACTTTACAAGGTGTTTATAAGGTAGAAACCTTATAAAACCTTTTAAAAACCTTGTAAATTTTTTTTGGCGGGAAAAATTTTGGCGGGAAATTTTTTTTGTCGAAATTTTTTAACAAAATTTTTTTGACAAAAAGAATTTTTGGCGGGAAAATTTTTTCGAAAAATTTTTGGCGGGAAAATATGTCGGAAATTTTTTGGCAGGAAAATATGTCGGAAATTTTTTGGCGGGAAAATTTTGTTTTTCTTTTTATTGAATAAAATAATTTTCATCTAAGGGTAAAATGGTCATTAAAAATTAAAAGAGGGCAAAAATAAAAATGGCCAGAAAAAAGAGTATTTTTGAAAAGAGGTATATCAAAAGGGGCGTTTTTAACAAATTCTCAAATATTTATACCATTAAAAAACTAATAAAATGTATGTACTAAAACGATTGCGGACATGGATATACTTTTGCGGGTTTCGTAGGATGGTTAATTATTTTGTAAGTTAAAAATCTATAATATATGAAATAAATTAATATTTTTAGTGTTAGTTCAAACACCTAATGTCAGGTCAGTTCTGAAATATATTTTTTTACTTTAAGCCGCAAAAAATTATCCTATAAAACCCATAGCCCCATGTGAATATATAATCTGCACCCATATGTCCCGTGGCCAGAAGTTCAACACCACCACTTCTTCTTTCGACATTTTTGTTTTGTTTTGAATGGTTTGATCTTTCTTTTTTGTTTGTGTTCACAATGACTTTTCTTCTTGGGCACACAAAATAAATAAATAAATAAAGATAAAAAGACATTTAGAGGGGAAAAGAAACGACCGGTCATTATTAGATAGAAAAAATCTCAATAATGATGGGAATGGAACCACAAAGTCTCTCCAGGCAATATACGTAGAAGTTAAACTATTAGATGATAAATAATAGAGGTATTTCGTATCATGTTAATCCAGTATCTATATATATAAAGTTAATTTTTTCTCATTTCTGGTGCTGTCACGTCAGCAATTTTTTTTTTTTTATTTGGGCTTAATTTTTAAGACTTACCCACTAAACATTTTATAATCTATTGGGTCATAACATTTTAAAATCTCATATTACTATTAACAATTATATCCAACTGTAGTTGCCCTAAAAACAAAGCCCTTCCCATGAATCTCCATGGCGCCGTCTTCCTACTTGCGACTCCAAACGTCCATCCTCTTCTGCATTTGCTGTTCATTGCGTTTCTTCACCTTCTAAAGTTTCAATGGATAGAATTCAATTTATTGTTCGCCACTCCTCCACACCCTTTCAGAGCCTGTCCTGTCTTCCATCCCCACTGTAACGGTTTAGTTTATTACGGAAATTTATGTCGTTCAATGCTCTCTCATCTAATGCACAACCCACTACTCATTTCTTCAATTGAGGTAAGTCGCAGTCCTATATAATGCTATCACTCTCAATTCCATGCTGCTCAGATTTTACTAAGTCTTACACTTTTATTCTGCCTAATATGAATTCCACTATGGTTTCATTTGCTAACCTCAAAGCTGGCCGTCCTCACCAGCAGATCGTCGGCAGAATGCTCTGTGTCAAGAGTTTAAAGTTTTGAAATGATCTTAAATCTTCTACACTATTCTGAGTTTGGTTGGCAAAAAAAAATCAAATCTTTGAGAAGAAGATATGTTCATTGTTGGTTTCACATATTGGTGTCGTTGAATTTGTAATCGATTTGAGTCATGATCTTTGCTTGGTTTGGTTCATGAAATGCAGAGTCAAGAGTATAACATTTTTTTGTTCTTGTGTTGTTGATGTCACTAACTCATGCTTCTCTGTTTTGATTTGATTCATCGCAAATATGGAGCAGGACGCTCATTGCTTGGAAGTCTTAGCAATGCTTTCTCTGGTTTGATGAATTCCTCCAACGGAATGATGAATGGAAACATCCTCTCACAGGTCAAAGCCTCTTCAAGATAATGTTTGCCAAAATATCTTATTTTGATGAAACTTTCTTAACCTGTGAACTGTGTCCTGATGTGTTTCCAATTTACAGCAGCAACAAAGGACATTCATCCAAATGGGGACGATTCTCAAAGCCATGGATAACTCCGGTGCAAAAGAGGTGAAGTGCATTCAAACCCTGAAAGGTAATAAGAAAGGAGCAAGACTTGGCGATATCATTGTTGGTTCTGTGACAGAGGCGATACTAAGAGGTAAAGTGAAGAAAGGGACGGTTGTGTATGGTGTGGTTGTGCATGCTGCAATGCAGAAAGGGAACATTGATTGACGCCAAGTCAGGTTTAATGACAATGCGATTGTAGGAGTTTAACCAACCAACTGTTACCCGAGTGTTCGGTCCTGTCCCACATGAAATGCGGCGCAAGAAACAGCTCAAGATCCTTGCTTTGGCTCAGCACATTGTTTGAGAGTATACATAACACCAGTTATGATCTCTTATGTAACTCTCATCCATCCGTCAATAAGGTTTCAGTTTCACTCTGTAAACTCTTGACTTTTCTTGTCAAGTCTAAAAGATCAATCCCACCTTTCTAAACCAACACAATGAAGATGGAGAGACTTATATAGTTATGTTACAAGAACAACCCTCTTGACACCATTATTTGTTTATGTTTTATAGATCAGTTTATAGTATAGTCAGGTAATCAATAACAACAGAAAAAAGGACAGTAGTTACTCGGGAAAACGTCCTATTTCTCCCTCGGAACTATCATATCGTATTAGATCCACACCGAACTTTGACCTCGTTCTATAGCTCCTTCGAACTTAAGTCGTCCACCTATTTCTACCCGAATCCATAGTTCTATTGCTATTTTCTCTTCGGATTAAAACTTCTCATCTAATTCTCCATAAATTTGGTTTATACGGTTTATAATTGGTTTAATATTTGCTTAACTAACTAATAAATCCTATTAACCGGATTAAATCTTATTTCAACCCGATTTTAAAATTAAACCCATCAAACCGGATGAAGAAAGCTGAAAATTTAACCACAAAAAAATAAAGCTTAAAAACAATTGAGAAACCTTTGCATAAAACTCATTAATCTCTCGTCAGCCAAGGTAGACTAATCCTTTGGATTTTGAATTGAGGATTTCGATTATGTGGGTTATTAGATAGAAGAAGACTGGGGAAAAACTTTTGGGTCTTGTGGCAAATTGGCAATGATGTGATTTTAGCATAAAGTTTGCTGTTTTGAGAAGAAGATGGGATCTGGGCGGAGCAAATCATGTTGTGGCTCGTCTGTGGTGAGAGGAGATGATGATATCGATGTGGCTTAATCTCCTCTGTCGTCTTCTAGTGGTGGTGAAGCGGAGAAGATCAAAGAGTCTTTGTGTGGTCTTCACTCTTCTTGTCTTCACGACAATGACGATGATAATAATGATGACCAGGTCTGGGTTTTTTTTTAATGTAGTTTCGATTGTTTTATGGAATTAGGTCAAAATCATGAGTCTTGATTTCTTTAGGTGTGTAATGGATGGATAAGGAATGGTCATGGAAGTGATTCACGGCGTAGAATGGAATCAAGGAATCAAAGAGATGATTCAAATTGCTATGAAAATTGACCGATGAACAAAAATCTTAAAATTTGCCCAGAAAAAAAAAATCTGAAAACGAAAGACGTGGGTAACATCGACGACACTAGATTGGTTCATCCTTATCGACAGATTATCAAATCTCAATTGAAATGATTTTTGGTTAATTGCAATGATTTTCCAATGTACTTTTGTAATTTTGAAATCAAAATTCACAAAATAGTAATTTTTTTTTAGTTTCAAAAACCGGGTGAAGAAAAATATGTTAGACATATTGTTTACGGGTCGGGTCAAATTTTTAATGTTGTCTGGTTTGAAAAATTGGTTACATACCAGATTTGTGTCGGTTTGTTAGTAAACCGTTTAAACCAAAAAAATTGGAGAAATAGCAATAGAATTACGAATTCGGGTAGAAATAGGTGGACGACTTAAGCTCGAAGGAGCTATAGAACAAGGTCAAACTTCGGTGTGGATTTAATACGATATGATAGTTCCGAGGGGGAAATAGGACGTTTTCCTGTAGTTACTCTATTACAAGTTTACAACAAGTATTTATTTAAAGAAAAAAATATATTACAGAAAAGTATCAAAGTGACATAAATTAAATTACAATTCCCTTACATCTCCAATATTACAACATATCCACCTACTTTTTATGAAAATCCGATAACAAAAATTATAAAAAGAAACACTTTTCTCTATTCTTCTTATCCATTACAAACATACACATTCAAGTAATCAAGTCCATGAGAAAAAGGAATGGACTTTTTTTAGCTATGCATCATCAAGGTCTTGATTCTTCTTCCCCCAACATTTCGCTTCTTATTTTTATGTAAACTTGTGGAAATTTTTTAAATAACAAGAAATAATACAATTGTAATAGTGTAAGAGCTCGAGCATACAGTGTTTCAAGATCTGGTCTTGAATTTTCTTTGAGCTTTCAAGTCGACCACTATGATCGAGATATTTTCTTTGCTTCCCTTTTGAAGAGCGAGCTTAGAGAGATATTCAGCCGCTGCTTGACACGCGGGGTCTTCTCCTACACCTCTCTCAGCTAAAGGCAGTGCTCCATTCTTCTTGTGCCAAGCCAAGATCCGCTTCCTCGCAAAATCACAAGCTTCTAGGAACCAAATATACGTGTAGTATAAACAGTTTTAAAAGAAACTTTGCGACAAAGAATGGATATGTTCTCTAAAAACTTTTATGTCTACATTAGTATGTAATGATCACTCAACCGATAAAAAACAAATAATAGATGATGAAAGATAGTTATGATATGTCTTCATAATCAATATATATTATAAGTGAGATAATAAAATATGAAAATAGAATAGATGCAAGAGATAACGAATGTATACTATAAACTAAATAAAGAATTAATTATGAAACATGTTAAAAAAGTAGATAAATTATATATCACTAAATAAAATAAATTTTACATCTATATAGATTTATATTTTCATATTAAATAATTATAATTATATTCAAAAATTTGTATTAATAATTAAAAAATCATAGTCCCGCGCAACGCGGGTTATAAATCTAGTTCCAGTATATAGGTAACCTCGTTTGCAACGTCATGATTTGTTTAGTGGCTCTCTCATTTCTTTTTCTTTTTAACAGTCGTGACTTGTCCACGTATAATAGAAGAAAAAACAATATTTTCAAGACACATATACATGCTGATCTTCTTCATTTTTTTATTTTTTTCATTAGTTTTTAAAAGTGATACTGAAAATTACAGTGGAGAAATTATGAATAATACAACGCAAAGTAAGACAGAGGGAAAGTTGATAGATTAGCTACAAGCGCTAGGGAACTTGGAAGAGAGTGAACCATAGGCAGAGGTAAGATTCCTGCTGAGGATGAGTTGAGGAAGTGTTGTTCATTGCAGTGCGATCCAACCACAGCAATCGGCGGCGTATTGACAGTTGTATTTCCCTTTGCAGCTGAGTCTCCGATCGGATGGAGGAAGTGTGAAGCGGGTTGTTGCGTTCTTTCCATAGGAAATAAACCAAAGCATGAAAGACTAGTCTGCAAATTGAATTAAGTCTCCTATTTGTGGTGGGAGACTTAATCCAATTTACAAATCTTTGAAAAACGTAGTCCGGGAGAGGCACAAATTGAGCGAAAAGCCTTGAGAAGAGAGTCCTGGAGTAGTTACAGTCAAAGAATAAATGGTCTCTTGATTCCATACCTGTTTGACATAATAAGCAGGCCGGCGGGACAGGGAGATTCCAACGAATAAGTCTATCTCTTGTAGTCAGTCTATCTTGTACCGTTAACCAAGTCATAAAAGCCATATTGGGGATGTTCTCTTTGAACCATACTTGGGAGGACCAGAGAATAGGGTGACCAGCCGGATGTAGATACCTCCATGTTTTCATTGAGGAGAATGTCCCTTGTGCTTCTGGAGTAAGCTTCCATTGGAAGGTATCAGTACCCATATCAGGAGCAGGCACTGGTTGGGAATGTAGACATGCTCTAAGCAGTTGTACCAATGGATGTCTTCCCCTAGGTATGGACCATGATTCATTATTGACTGCATGCCCTACCAATGCCAAGTTGCCAATACCGGTAACCCTTGGACCCATTTCGCCAAGGATGTGAGAGAGTGGTCCAAGTCCAGTCCAATTATCATGCCAAAAGAGAGCTTGGTTTCCTAAAGCAACAATACAATAGACAAATGGCCTTGCTAACAGTCGAAGCTTTGAAAGTCGTCTCCAGATCCAGCTTCCTGTAGCAGTGAAGTCAGCCTCCCAGAAGCTTTTATCATTGATTAAGTGTGTGCGAACCTAGGATACCCAGAGTGAGCTTGCTTGAGAATATAGGCCTTATCAGCTTGAGTCCGAAGATCTTGTTTCATTCGACCAACCTTTTAAGTCCTAATCCCCCTGAAGATTTTGGTGAACAGACTACCTCCCAGGAAACCTTGGCACCTCGAGCGGTTGAAGCAACGCCATTCCACAAAAATGCATTGCATATCTGTTCTAGCTTTTCCAAACACTTGATTGGTAACAAGAAGATAGAAACCCAGAAATTTATTGTGCTATTGATAACCGAGTGGAGCAGCTGCAGTTTGCCAGCAAATGAAAGGTGTCGATTTGGCCAAGATGATATGCGACCTTTGACCTTGTCTATTAAGGGCTGATAGTCGGAGACTGTTAACTTATGCGAGAGTAAGGGAACTCCTAAGTATCGGAATGGTAGGGACCCGTGAGTGAGGTTGTGGTTGGCTGCGATCTGACTTATAGTGTCTGCATTGTTGCCATCAAGGTATATGCATGTTTTTTGTATGTTTATTCCCAGCCATGATGCCTTCGTGAATTGAGTAAGCACTTCCAGGATCTCAACAAGCGAGTCTTCAGCTCCATCAAAGAAAATGAGGATGTCGTCTGCGAAACTTAGATGAGTGATAAGCGGATTGGTGCATTTAGGATGAGGTCAAAACCTGTTAGTGATAGCCGCCTCATCTAACTGCTTTGATAGAATATCCATGACAAGTGTGAAGAGAGGAGCCGAAATGGAGTCTCCTTGTCTTAGGCCCTTCTTCCCTGGAAAATATCCAACAAATTCTCCATTGAAACCAACTGAGTAGGAAGGAGTAGTGAAGCATACCACTAGCCATCGTGGTATGATCTTCTTCATATGCAAACGTCAAAAACAATGCTGCAAGTGAAACTAGACGGAAGTTTATCTACTAATGATTTATTTATGAAAAACCCATTGTTATATCAAGTGCATCTTTTTGAGATAGTTTTAATTAAAACCTTTAAACTTAGACCTTAATTAGTTGAAAGCAAAAAAATGAAAAGATTCTCATAATTTTTATTCCCCGAATCCAGAAGTAAAGTGATTTGATTCCGAACGTTTTTGTCGATGATAGTCTCGAGTGTTGGTGCTTGTGTAGGTTCTTCTCTATGCCAGCTAGCATTACACCATATTATGTGGACTGCAATTTGTAGAGCATATTATCAGAATATGTAATGTCAGTTATGTAATCTCGGTTATTTACTATCTTAGTTTACTATTGAGACTTGGTTTAGGTGATACTATTTAAGTTGTAATCTTTCCTGATTAACACTTTAATGAAGCGTTTTATAAGATAAGAAAATTTTGTTACACAAAGCTGAAATGGTATCAGAGCTTTTTCTCATCTCGCTTCATTCATCTTCTTCCGCAAGCTCAATCATACTTCAATCTTTCATCTGATCGTTTTGGGTTTCTTTTTTTTCTTAATCTCTGTTTCGTTCTCTTCAATTTGATAGTTCATTTTCTCTTCTTCATCTTATTTTCTTTTCTCCGATCGCGTTTCATTCCGATCGTGCTATTTCTCCGATCCGACTTTGCGATGACTAATCCAGCTACTAGCAGCTCAGATCCTTATGAGAATCCGTTATTTCTTCAAGCCGCTGATAATTCTGGTGTGAATCTGGTCCTCGACAAGCTGACTGGAGAATCCAACTATCATACTTGGCGTCGCTCGATCCTCAAAGCTCTTAATGCGAAAAACAAACTTGGATTCATTGACGGAACGATCGTTAAGCCAACTTCAACAAGTCCAGACTATGGATCTTGGACTCGCTGCAACGACATGGTATGTACATGGATTACAAACTCAGTCTCAAAGGAAATATGATCTGGAACAGTTTATTTTGATGATGCACATCTCTTATGGTTGAATCTAGAAGGGAGGTTTAAACAGAGTAATCTGTCCAAAATCTATAGTGTTCAAGATCAACTCGATCGTCTACATCAAGGATCCTTAGATCTCAGTGCTTATTATACTAAACTCACCACTCTATGGGAAGAATTGAAGAATTTCGAAGAATTGCCTACATGTAGTTGTGGTGGATGCACTTGTGGATGTAATGATTACTGGATTCAATTGTACGAGAGGCGTAATATTTTCAGGCTCGCCGTCAAATCCTCATGATGGATCCACTTCCAGAACTCACCAAAATCTTTAACTTCATCTCTCAAGATGAGCATTAGAGGTGTTTGACTTCTCCACTGCCTGTACCAGAGTCCCCCGTGTTTCAAGCTACCGTCGGTTATCACAAACCAAAAGGATTTCAGCAAGGAGGATCTCGTCCTCTTTGCACTCACTGTGGGTTGCTTGGTCACACGATAGCACGCTGTTACAAACTCCATGGATATCCTCCTGGATACAAAGTGCCTCCAAGCTCTGGTTACACTGCAGACAAATCTAAAGGAAGTCACACACCACATAATGGAGTCCATATGGTGTATTCCCAACCATCCGAACAAATGATTTATCCTCAATATGCAGAACAGAGTCCACAGGTTCAGATTCCACAGAATCATGCTATCTCTTATAATGGTATTCCCTACCAATCCTCTGGACAATCTTCTTGTGGAAACTCTACTGGCGTATCTTATACTCCTACTGGACAACACTCTGCTGGACCTTCTCCATTGATAAATCATTCTGTTAACATGGTACATTCTGGAAGAACATTCACTCCTGGCAGTAGCTCTCAAGGTGGGGAACAGATAACTCAGTTGGTTACTCAATTGAATAGACAACTTCAAGGTTCTCCGTATCAAGTCATACGTTCAACTCCTGTCTCACAGCATCACGGTTCTATTTCAGCTCAAGGTACATCACTTGTACCTTCTCATTATATTTCTGCTTTCGAACCAGGCCTTACTTTACCATCAACTATCTAGATTCTTGATACTGGAGCTAGTTGTCATATCTGTTGTGACCTTAGGATGTTCTCTAATGTCTACTGAGTTGATCACACTAATATTACTCTCCCAAACAATATCACAATACCCATTCACACTGCTGGAACAGTTAAACTTAGTGATAGTCTTATTCTTCATCCCGTTTTTTTTGTTCTTTCTTTTCTTTTAAATCTAATTAGTGTTAGTTCATTAACGAAAACCAACAAAAATTTGTTTGTGCATTTTTATCATGATTCTTGTTTCATTCAGGATCATACTCACGAATGGATGATTGGTGAAGGGAATCAATACAATGATCTCTATCTCTTACACCATCAACGCCTTCCTGATACAAATCATCATGTTGCATACATTGTTGTTTCTCCTGAGCTTTGGCATCAGTGTCTTGGTCATCCATCTAATTCAAGAGTTCAAACTTTGTCTTCAAATTTAAATATTCCTCAGAAACTTTCAGAATTTCATTGTAAAGTTTGTTATATGTGAAAACAAAAACGATTGTCTTTTGATTCAGATAATAAAAAAAATTCTGAGGAACCTTTTGCTTTGATTCACATTGACATTTGGGGACCTTTCCATGTTACATCTACAAAAGGATTTCGTTATTTTCTTGCCATTGTCGATGACTGCACTAGGTTTACTTGGATTTACTTTCTTCAACTTAAAAGTGATGTTTCGAAAATTTTACCATCTTTTCTAAAACTGGTTAATACTCAATTTGGTCTTCATGTTAAAAAACATTCGATCTGACAATGCCTTAGAACTTCAATTTACTGAATTACTTTCGAAACTTGGCATCTTTCATTATCATTCATGTGCATATACTCCTCAACAGAATTCTGTTGTTGAAAGAAAACACCAGCATCTTTTAAATGTTGCAGGATCTCTTTACTTTCAGTCAAACATTCCCCTTGCTTACTGGCCAGAATGTGTTTCTACAGCTGCTTTCTTGATCAATAGAATTCCAACACCTGTTTTGCATGATAAAGTTCCTTTTGAAATCTTGCATAAGAAACTCCTTGATTATTCTTTTTTTAGAGTGTTTGGTTGTTTATGTTATGCATCTACACATTCACATGATAGGAATAGGTTTAATGAAAGAGCTAGAGCATGTGCATTCGTTGGTTATGAACCTGGTTTTAAAGGATATAAATTAAAGTCTTAGATCTTGAATCAAATATGCTTTCTATCACCCGTAATGTAGTTTTTCATGAAACAATTTTTCTTTTTATTGATAAAACTATTACACCGAGTCTTACTTTCTTTGATGATGTGATGCATTCATTTCCTGAAAATCAAACACATTCATATATATATGATGATTTCATTGTTAATGTGCCTGAAGATAATCCTGTCACTGAGTCAAACACTGTTCCAGTCCACACACCATCACGATCCTCTACCCCAATAAGCACTTCAAACTCAACACTTGATCAAACTCGGAATGACATGGAAAACACTCTCAGGCCACATAGAGAAACATGAGCTCCTAGTTATCTTTCATAGTACCATTGTTCTAATATCACAACAGAACATTCTTTTCCTTCCACTTCATCTTCTCATGGTACTGCTCATCCTCTCTCCGCTTCTTTGTCCTACGATAAACTCTCTCCTGAGTATCGTCTGTTCTGCTTTGCCATTATTGCTGAAAAAGAACCGAACAATTTCAAAGAGGCAGTGCTGTTGCAACATTGGCTTGATGCGATGAACATGGAGTTGGATGCTCTCGTGAGTACATCAACCTGGGTGATTTGTTCTTTACCGGATGGAAAACATGCCATTGGTTGTAAATGGGTATATAAAATCAAGTATAAATCCGATGGCACCATTGAACGCTACAAAGCAAGGTTGGTCGCCAAGGATTATACACAACAAGAAGGTGTTGACTATCTTGATACTTTTAGTCCTGTGGCTAAGCTCACTACTGTCAGATTAATCTTGGCCTTAGCTGCCATTGGAGTATTAATCAGATGGATGTTAAAAATGCTTTTCTCCATGGTGATTTGGAGGAAGAAATCTATATGACCTTGCCACAGGGATACACTCCACGACAGGGGGAGACTTTGCCGGAGAGACCAGTTTGTCGACTTGTCAAGTCTCTGTATGGTTTAAAACAGGCCTCTCGTCAATGGTTTCGCAAATTCTCTGGTGTTCTCCTACAAAATGGTTTCACTCAGTCCCTTTTTGATCCTACATTGTTTGTGAAGTCAACCTCCGATGGTTTCCTTGCTCTTCTCGTTTACGTGGACGATATCTTGTTAGTAAGTAACAAAGATTCAGTGGTATTGCCTTTCAAATCCTTTCTAGCTCAGGAATTCAAGCTTAAAGACTTAGGCCAGATGCGTTATTTCTTGGGTTTGGAAGTTGCTCGCTCACAAGAAGGCATTTCTATTTCTCAACGTAAATATGCTCTAGAGTTACTTGAGTTTGGTTACCTTGGTTGCAAACCTTTCCCAACACCTATGGAACTGAATCTGAAGTTGTCTGACGAAATAGGAGAGCTGCTTCATGAACCATCTTACTACAGGAGATTGATTGGTAAATTGGTGTACTTACAAGTGACTCGACCAGATATTTGTTTTGCACTCAAAAAATTGAGTCAATACGTCAATGCTCCGAGAAAACCTCATCTAGATGCAGATCAACGCATACTTGGTTACTTAAAGATGATCCCGGTCAAGGACTACTGTATCCTGCTAAATCGACTCTCAATCTTCATGTCTTTGCTGATGCTGACTTGGGAAACTGTCCTGAGACAAGCAGATCTATTTCTGGGTTCTGCATCTTTCTTGGTGACTCTCTTATTTCCTGGAAATCAAAGAAACAAGCTGTTGTCAGTCGCAGCTCAGCTGAAGCAAAATATCGAAGCATGGCAAATACTACTTGTGAGTTGCTCTGGATCAATTCTTTACTTGAATATTTGCAGGTTCCACTGGTTGATACTATTGTCATGTATTGTGACAATCAAGCTGCCTTACACAATCCACAGATGTCGGTTTTTCATGAACGGACAAAACACATTGATCGAGACTAACATGTGGTACGCGAATGGGTTGCTTCTGGTTTCATGAAGGCTCTCAAGATTGGCACACATCATCAGCTAGCTGACCTGCTCACTAAGCCATTGCCTGAACCGAAGTTCACTTATCTATTGTCCAAGATGGGATTACATCATTTGTACTCTCCATCTTGAGGGGGAGTATCAGAATATGTAATGTCGGTTATGTAATCTCGGTTATTTACTATCTTGGTTTACTATTGAGACTTGGTTTAGGTGATACTATTTAAGTTGTAATCTTTCTTGATTAACACTTTAATGAAGCGTTTTATAAGATAAGAAAAGTTTGTTACACAAAGCTGAAACATATCTCAACAATAGAGTCGTACGTTTCTCGAGTCGGGATTAATCCTCTTTGAGCATACATAGTTAGTTGCTCCCATTTAGAGGTGAATCAAATATGAAGTTGCCCTTTGGTGTGTTGTTCCCTGATTTGTCTTGAATATGGGCAGTGAAAGATAAGGCTGTTAAGAATGTATTTGTTATCTTCTACAATATGGTACAGAGATTGCTTATATATACAATAAAAATATTGACCAAGATCACCCTGTCCGTACAACTATGAGGCCGTCCGTACAACTATGTGACAAGGCCGAGTCATCTATGAGAATAAGGAGGCCTTATTGGTGTAAGCCCATGAGAAGGTTCAAGATCCTCCTTGTAGCCGTTAGAGAAGAAGAGAGAGTGGAGTCACGGTTTGTGCTCCGTTTAAGGAAACAAGGAGGGGTCACTTTCAATCTTGGGAAGAACCAATTCTCTTTCCTTATCTCTTATGCGATTTATTGTAAAGGGTGTAGCCCTAGTTCTCTTAGTATATATTGTCTTTTGTAAACCTTTGTAAGATATACTTATGGAATATAACTTTCTCTCATTCTTCTTGCCGACAATTCTCTTCTTCTCAACCTCTTCCGCTTAAGACTTATCTCAACCCAATACTGACCGGGCGGCCAACTTGCGGTTCCTCCTTGACCATTTGGGCGTCACCAAACCATCATATCCCGAGGCGTCTCTACCAAAACCACCCTCCGATGGGCCTACAATATTATCGGAACCTCCGGGAACTCATGATGCTTCTCCTTCCCATACGGAGAACAATATTCTAGAGCCAAGAGAGACACAATCTGAAGAAGCCTTGACAACACCACCTGATCTATCACCTGAAGATAGTACAGCTGAGACAGGCCAGCCCACACCATCTCCACCACCACTTCGGCGCAGTGAACGTTTAAAACAACCGCGGCGTAGTGAAAGGTTAAAGAATCAACGAGTCTACTACAATAATCAGGCTGTCGCCCACCCTATTCAGGTCGTGTGTTTGCTTGACCTTATCTCCTCGGATCACTCTGCCTTCCTTGGTAAGCTTGATGAGCACTTTGTTCCTCAAACCTACGAGGAAGCTAAGCAAAATAAGGAGTGGCTTGATGCGGTGGACGATAAAACGGCGGCTATGATCCGGAATCGAACTTGGGACGAGGCTGATCTCCCTAAAGGTAAAAAGGCTGTCAGCTCCAAGTGGGTGTTCACTATTAAATATCTGAGCACTAGAGAGATCGAGCGCTACAAAGCCCGCTTGGTCGCACGCGGCTTCACTCAAACCTATGGACTTGACTATACAGACACCTTTGCTCCGGTGGCCAAACTCCATACAGTCCGGGTCGTCTTGTCCTTGGCCACTAACCTCTCTTGGGAGCTTTGTCAAATGGACGTCAAGAATGCCTTTCTTCAGGGGGAGCTGACCGAGGAAGTCTACATGCATCCTCCACCGGGTTTAGAGCACATTGTTTCTCCGGGTAAAATTCTCCGGCTTCACAAGGCGATCTATGGTCTCAAACAGTCTCCGCGGGCGTGGTACCACAAGCTAAGCTCTACACTCCGCATGTATGGTTTCAAGCGCTCTGAAGCTGATCATACGCTGTTCACTCTCCGGACTGACTGTGGCCGCGTCGTCGTTCTCGTCTATGTTGATGACATCATTATCACCGGTGATGATAAGGACGTTATTTGTGCCACTAAGGCTCTTCTTAACTCTACCTTTGATATTAAGGATTTAGGTGAACTTAAATACTTCCTTGGAATAGAAATCTCTCGCTCTCCGGAGGGATTGTTTCTTTCTCAAAGGAAGTATACACTTGACCTTTTACATGAGACAGGTAAGATAGGAGCTAAACCGGTGTCCACGCCGCTTGAGGAAGGTTACCAGGTCAAGCGAAAGGGGGAGAAGCCAACACCCGGTGCTCCAGTTAACAAGTCGCACGAACCATACGAAGATGTGGGACGCTACCGTAGGCTGGTGGGCAAGCTTATCTATCTTACAATCACGAGGCCGGACATATGCTATGCGGTGAACCAAGTCAGCCAACACATGAAGGCTCCAACGAAATTTTGACTGGCAGACGCTCGAGAGGATCCTATGTTATCTCAAGGGTAGTCCAGGACAAGGCATTTGGATGGGAAAGAACAACAACACGGAACTCGTCGGCTACTGTGATGCGGACTACGCTGGTGATACAATAGATAGGAGGTCCACGACAGGGTATTGCACATTCGTTGGAGGGAACCTAGTGACCTGGAAGTCGAAGAAACACAAAGTTGTGTCTCAATCAAGTGCCGAGTCGGAATATAGGGCTATGAAGAAGCTAACCAATGAGCTCACATGGCTCAAAGGCCTCCTCAAGGACCTTGGAGTGGAGTCTGATTAACCAATCACCATGCATTGTGACAATAAGGCGGCGATACACATAGCAACCAACTCGGTCTTCCATGAAAGGACTAAGCACATTGAGGTAGATTGCCATAAAGTGCGAGAAAAGATTGAAGAAGGTGTAGTCTTGCCGTGTTACACTCCAAGCAAAGACCAACTGGCGGACATCTTCACTAAAGCAATGAGTCCTCAGATTTGCGAATACATTTCCAGCAAGCTTGGACTAGTAGATCCAACACATCCGTGAAGAAACTCCTCTAACCTGTGAAGATCATACTCTTTTCCTTAACATGGTTTTGTCCCATGTGGTTTTCTATGTTAAGGTTTTTAATGAGGTGATCTTACGCGGGTTCCAAGCTTAGCCGTCTCCCTTGGCTAAGCTTGAGGGGGAGTATTGACCAAGATCACCCTGTCCGTACAACTATGAGGCCGTCCGTACAACTATGTGACAAGGCCGAGTCATCTATGAGAATAAGGAGGCCTTATTGGTGTAAGCCCATGAGAAGGTTCGAGATCCTCCTTGTAGCCATTAGAGAAGAAGAGAGAGTGGAGTCACGGGTTGTGCTCCATTTAAGGAAACAAGGAGGGGTCGCTTTCAATATTGGGAAGAACCAATTCTCTTTCCTTATCTCTTATGCGATTTATTGTAAAAGGTGTAGCCCTAGTTCTCTTAGTATATATAGTCTTTTGTAAACCTTTGTAAGATATACTTATGGAATATAACTTTCTCTCATTCTTCTTGCCGACAATTCTCTTCTTATCAACCTCTTCCACTTAAATCCCAACAAAAAAGACAAAGTTATGTAATTAGAGAAGATTCCTAATATATAGAAATCACGCATTGAGAAGTTAATGTGTATTAAGATAGTGCCGCGCTACGCCACGAGATTGTTTTTTGTATTATTTTATTTTAATTATTTCGAGGAAAATTTTTGTATGGTGTTTGTAATTAAAAATCATTATTAATATTGATAATTTTCATTGGTAATATTTTGGTTTTAGGTTTTTGTTATTATTTGTTTATGGTTATTTTTTATTTTATTATTGTAATGAAATTATAGACTAAAATCAATTTTTTTTTCTTGTATTATGATGCGTTGGAGCACCATTATTAGTGTTAGCTTTCTCATCAGTGATCACAGCTCAAAAAACCTATGAACTATTATTATCAATCCTAAATTTTCAAATTGAGCAACATGTATATGCAGAAATTTTAACAGCCCCTCCTTATATAGGTAATGAGCACAAATCACCATTAAAAAGTAACCATATTTGGAATATACCCTATATGCAAATCAGAAAATGCAACAAAAACAAACAAACATTCATTTTAAGAAAATGAGTAAATACCTAGGGTATGTGCTAGTATTTTTTGTAAGATGTGTTTAAAACTAATCAAGTAAACAATATATTGGTCTTTCAATCTCTAACACATAACAAACTAATGTTATTTAGTCTAGAATCATGGTCCATTACATACTCTTCTTTTGAGAGAAGCAAAAGGATTACTAGCTCTATTAGAGAGTTTATACGAAATTGTTATGATTAAATTTTTCGTGAATATTTTATGAAGAAATTGAAACAAGACATATATATATATATATATATATATATATATATATATATATATATATATATATATATATATATATGAGAAGCAGCAAGTGGCCCATTGATATTCACCTCTATTGCCTTTTCACCAAATCCGAATTCAAATCTGGTCTCTCTCAAAGACAAACGTATAATATGTAATGTTGTAAAAAAATAATATATATTATTTTATAAAATAAATGTCTTGCACAGTCAATCATTGTATTTTTTTTCTTATGTTTTTAATGTATGTGTATAACTTTTTACAAATAATTAATATGTCTTTATATTATAATATATGTTTATATTTTCATCGACCATCACACTTAATAAAACATCTTCCGTTAAAGATATTCATGATGCACAACTATAACTTGAATTGTACTGAATATCTTTAACATAGTGTTTCATTTTCTAAAATTATTTTTATCCATTAGATGACATAGCTATTGTATGCAAGTTGTATAATTATTGTTTTGTATACATAATTTAGTGTTATTGTACTATCCACTAAATGTTATCATAATCTAAACAAGTGAAAGCCAAACTTAAAGGCCCAATAGGAAACGTGGGGAGTCTCCAAAACACGAAGTAACAACTCGCACATGTGTCAGGCACTCAGGCCTGAACCAGAGACATCTAATCTCATCCTCTTCGTCTCTCTTCAACCACCTCACGCCAAAACTTGTGTTGACTCTCACTACATACTTTAACTATATCTCCTCGTTGTAGTTTTCCGACGGCGTTCATATTCTTACCTCTTATTATATATTTCTATTTCTGGAGATAATTCCGATCTGTGAAGCTGTGTGGTTTACCGTTCCTCTGACCGGATTCAAAGTGCGTCTCCGAAGAAATACAAAGCAACATCGTCGTTTTGGCTGATATTTTTGTTATCTCCAATATTCTAATATTTTCTACTGTCTCCGTTAAGGTAAAGTATTTTGGAGTTATAAATGGAAAGTGATGTGGAGGGAAAGGAACAACAAACTTCACCATAATCTTACAATTTTTCGGATTCGATCTCCATAATCATCAGGTCAACAAAAAAAAATAGGATCTCTGTTTTTCAATCTCAGAATCCGGGTTTGTTTGATAATTGAACGACAACTATTTCTTCACCTATTTATGATTTATCTTTCTACGATTTGAGCTACTTGGCTTTTAATTATGAGTACTATTAGATTCCTATGTAATGGTATTTTGCTATTAGGCTTGGGCCATTTATTTTTAATACAGCAAATTAACTAAAAAATGTGACATGGATGGAGAGATGAATATTATTGGATATCAAAGTTGAGCTACATTAATTCTTATAATTTAATTGGTTACTTGTTTTAACTGAAGTGTCAGCTCCATGATACTCCAAAATGCTGAGGTGTCAACGCTGGGAAAAACACATCTTGTTTTCATTGTATTGATTTAATTTAATCATATTAATACCCTGACAAAGCCACTATCTTGTAGAAGATAATCCAATAACGATGTTGGGCCTCGACAAAACAAATTCAATTGAAGCCCAAGTCCATCTGCATAGTCAAAATCAACACAAGAAGACAACGACCAAAGCTGTCTCATCTTCAAAACAGAGGAGGAACGTTAGTACGGAGAAGACGCTCCTCTCCGATCCGAACAAATTCAAGGTTTTGCAATCTCAATAGGATGAGTCACCAAATACAGCTGTAGGATAAGGTTTATTTAGGAGCTCTAGATTGTTCTACTATTGTATATAAAATAGTGATGTAAAAAACCCTAATGTATGTAAAGGAAAATAAATAAAAAAAGCCCTGTTTTTTTCCATTGAAAACCCTGTTTTTGTGTTAGACTTGGAGTGCGTTTAACATCTCCGTAGACCATTCGATGTAATTATCACCATTCAAAAAAAAAAACTACAGATCATCAACCCTCAATTGTTAAAAAAAAGACTCGAACTTGATCTCTGATTATCACCATTCGTGTTTTAATCACTCTTGCTCCGAACATGCTTGGCCAGAAGTTCAACACCACCACTTCTTCTAACATGTTGTCTTTTCTAGTTTTCCTTTAACCTAAAAAAATTAACTTTTAATGAGAAATAATAGAGATTTTAAACAGTAGTATATAGTATATACAGTGAGATGGACAAGGATGCAACAAAACTCCAACTTATAAAATCCTCTCCTGACTAGTGACTACTTAACTCTACGTATATATAAACCATGCATGTTTCCATCATGAGACAGCGATATAAATTGTTTGGTATAACGTGTTTTGTGTTTCGTAGTTTTAACCAACTCTCTTGTGGTTGCAGACGTTTTGAGTTTCAATTTAACTATTTTGCTGGGACCCAAATTGATGTTGTGTTCTCTATTACGAATTATTTTTATTACATGGACCCAAATTGTATTTCAACCCTCATGTGTATATTTCTCTCTGATATATGTTGAAGTTCTACAATCTGCTTGATGATAAATGAAATGTTTTTGAGATGATTATAATTCCTACTGAACCCTTACGATAACCTTTCATAGCTTATAAAGAAGCTTCTATCTCCAAGCGACAAATTTCGACATTGATATTTAGCCCTCATATCCCCTATTACATCATTCCAGTATAAACATACTTTGCCACAACTACAAGAAAGATCAGAGAACTTGCATGAACCATCGATACAACACCTGAGTTCATTTCCTATGTGATTGGTCGCTCTCTAGTTTTGATAGGACTGGTAAGTAGTAATTGAGCTTGCAAGAAATTCCCTTAAGACATGAAAAACTTAAATTTCTTACACGAACAATTAAATTTGGCCAAAACCATCAAATCGGTAAACTATGTTTCTGTTTGGTTAACAGATGCGGACTAGTATGCCATGTATAAATAGACCATGTTTAATTTCATTGAAATTAATTGATTCCTCCACGAACATAGGTGCTTTGGCGTATTTACACACATAACTTTGAATCATGCCTAAAGTACATGAACTTAACTAAAAATCTAATTTCTTATATGATCAACTTAATTTTGGCCAAAACCATCAACTTGGCTAGTGTTTTTAACTCTCTAACAAATACTGATTACAACTATTGTACTAATCATTGTCATATCCCCCGTTAAATAAACACTACAAGAAAACAGTCCATTCCCGACTACAGTTAGAGTCGTTAAGTAGTCGCTAATTTGCTGTTTACGACTCAGTTACGACTAAAACGTGTAGTCGTAAATCCTTAGTCGGTAAAAGAATTAGTCGTAAAAATAGTCGTTATTTAACGACTATTGTACGACAAAATTCCGTACTCGTAAAAATAGTCGTAACAGAGTCGTAAATAATTACGACTACGAGACGACAGAGTTACGATTAACCAGCAGTTATATTGGCAGTTGTAAAGGAGTCGTAGTGTAGTCGTAACATTTGAAGACTCGCTTACGACGGATTTACGACTAATCATGATATACAGTAATTTTGCTTGTAGTCGTAACGTAGTCGTAACATGCTTATTGATTTACGACTATTTGGCTACTATTCTAAACAAATTAGTAATGTAATTTTAATTTGTTTAGCGACTAATTTTTTGTGGAAAACAAATTTATAAATGTTTTAAATTGAAATTGGTACCTGTTTCTCAAAATATTATGAAACCAATATTAAGGCAATAAAGTCATATTAGAACAAAAACAAGATTAAGGCAATAAAATCATATTAACCATGATTTATAATACAAACCAAAAGACCAAGTTTCTCACAAGACAAATATACAAACCAAAAGAGACAAATGCATACCAAGTATACATGTGTCTCAACAAAGAGACAAGTTCAACAAAAGAGAGAAGTTCAACAAAAGAGACAAGCTAATTAGTTAGGTCTATGAAATTGTAGGTGAGAAGTTAACCTACAAAGCATCACTGTTAAGGAACCGGATTTGAAGGTGGAGCTGTTGCAGGGAGTGTGGTTGAGAGTGGCTCTGTGGTTGCTTCAGCTGATTGAGTCTTCATAAACTCTATAAAGGCAGGGTCAGTTTTGCGCAGGTACTTCTCGACTAAGGACAAATGCTCTAACTTGTCCTTCTGCTCAGCCACAGCTTGGAAATGTAGTGCTTCACGGGCAGCAAGCTCTGCATCACGAGCAGCAACCTCTGCATCACGACGAGAATTATAAGCAGCCTGCTCTTCGATTTGACGTTGAGTTTCCCTCATTTGCTTTTGCAATGACTGAAACATTGCAGACTCTTGTTGTTGGTTTGCCAAGCCATTGAGAAGAGGTTGAAGAGTATGCTTAAGACTTCCAACTCCATACAGATTTCCTCGTGAATCTTTCTGAGTAGACTACAAGAAAACAAAGAGAAAAACAAACGTTAAAGAGGCTGTAGAAATCAAAAGATAATTCAATGTGGGTTGTGAAAAGTGGTATTTACCTGAATAAAGATGTTTGTGTAATCATCTGCTGTGAGCTCTGGAGGCTGTGAAGTATGTTCCCCAAGGTCGGACAACTTCTGCTGCAAGTTCTTCTCATAATTGAGAGAGATTTGCTCTGCCTTCCTGTCAACATAAGTACCATCTGGCTTGGTATGTGTCTTAATAAAAACCTCACCAAGACTAACCGGTCTTCCCAATTCCTTTTCCTGCAATGTTACAAAAGAATCAAGGGTTATGACATCATTTAAAGCTCCAAATGTAAAGAAAAACAAAATTTATGGGTATATAAAAGTTACTAACCATTTCGTTATGGATTTGTTGATAAGACTTTGAACCTGATAAGTGGACGTGAGGACCAAGACCACCACGATCAGACATACGAGCTTTAGAGTAGGTGACACTCCTTTGTTGTGCTTCTTCAGTCTCCCAAAAATCAACCATTATTTGCCAAATAGTATCTCTGATCCATATTGGTTGCTCTCCACTAGTCTTGGCATTGCAAACAATGTCTTTCATCCGGCGTTTGCAGATGAGCTCAAAAAACTGTTGAACTGTCCTAGTAATCAAAGGATCCCATGTGTGTGTTTTCTACATAGCAAAGACAATATAATGATGTTAGTGGAAACTCAACAAGTAAACCTATATGTGAAAAGGTTAAGAGAGAAGAAAACTGTACAGCAAACTCAATGAACCATCTCTGTTGTCTGTCCCGAGGCACACATGTCCAGCTGTAGTATGGACCATCAAATTTATTTGTAAAATTTTTAGTAATGCTCCTTACCAGTCGCGATTTTTCGTCGCGAGTAAACCTGCAAACACAAAACAGCAAAAAGATGTCAATGTTCTAAAACAGATAAGGACCAACACAAAACAGATGTCAAAACAGATTGAGTACTTATACTTATGTATATACGACCAACGCAAGACAAAACCTATTAAGAACAAACATCAAACAGACATATATATAGGTCCAACACAAAACAGATGTCAAAGATTGAGTACTTATACATATATATAGGCACAAAACAGAACCTATTAAGAACCATCAAAGATTGAGTACCAGGTCGTGTTTGGCATCGGTGTTAGGGAGAGGACGGTTGTAAACTTCTCACGGTTTGGAACTCTAAGCAGGGCATTTAGAGTGACAATCGTGTCCTCCTAGAGCTCCGGATTTGAAGCCTCAGAGCCTTCATGGTAGTTGTTACCGTGAGATGATGGCCGGCTCTGAGCTTGAGAGTTATCAGCTGGAGACGGTGGAGCGTCTTGTGGTGGAGGATCAGGTGGAGACTGTCGCGGATTGTTATGGACCTCCTCTGACGAAAGAGGCTGTTGAGTCTGACGTTGTTGGTTCACCGAGGTCCGGAAAAGAGTCTGTGGCGGTGGATAGTTGCGGATCTGTGGTGTTTCTGACGGTGTGGGTCTCGGGAAAACATGGTCTTGCTCTTGCGGTGTTTGAGGATGGGGCAAATCTGCTGCCGGCGTAAAGTTGTATTGTGTCGGTAGAGGGTTTGGTCTTCTTGCTTCTTTGATGGGGGTCGACCCTTCAGTTCTTTGGAAAAAATTACGGTCCATCTTCCTCTTTCTTCCTCGCTTAACTGGAGCTTTGGTCGGAGCCTTAGTTGCAGACTTCGCCGCAGATTGCGTTGGAGCCATCATGAAGAAGAGAATCGGGAGACAGATGAGAAAGACAGACAGATAAGAGAAAGCAAATCGGGATTCAGAAGAGAAATCGGGAAGAGGAGAGTTTTTGAAGAGGAGAGAGTTTCGGAGTTATCGAAGAGAAGAGAAGAGGAGAGTTAGGGATTTTGGTTTTGGGTTTGGGGGAAAAATTAGGTTTTAGGTAGGGGGAAATCAAAATTTTTTTGGTTTAGGGGGAAATAATTTTGGTTTAGAGGGAAATTAATTTGGTTTCCCGGGTTTATTTGGGTTGAGATTAATTAATTCATATTTTCTTAATTTAGTCGCTAATTGGTCGCTAATTAGTCGCTAATAGTCATAATAATTAAACTAAAATTTTAATATTTAGAAACTAAATATTAGTCATAATTAAACTAAAAGTTTAATATTTTGAAACTAAAAGTTCAATATTTTGAAACTAATTAGTCATAATTTACAATTTAATATAAACACATAATTATTTATTTTAATAGAAACATAATTATTAAAAATATTTGATACAAGCATAATTATCCAAATTGATACAAATATTTTACACAAGCATAATTAGTTAGGAGGATCTTCGTCTTCATCTACTTCATCGTCTGAAGATGATAAATTACATTGAAATTCATCTTCTGGTTCTGCATCTTCGACATCATAATCAAGTTTATTGGTTCATTTATTTCTTCTAAATTATCGAAAACCAGATCTTCAATAGTTGTCACCAATACAACATCATCATTTTCTGTTTGCAAAAGAGTTGGTTCTTTGTTCTCATATTCTCCTGCAATGTTTCCCCTTGGATTAACTTTTAAAACATTGAGTCATTCCTTCCTTGGTTTCTTTGTGTATGGGTAGGGAATATAGCAAACTTGATGCGCCTGGGAGGCTGTTTAGGAATATCAACACAAATATATATTATCGACATTAAAAAATAATATCTATATATATATATGTACGTACCTAGAATAAATGGTTCGTATTTATTATATTTTCTCGATGATAGAACGTCTACAACGCCACCATTGCTCATTCGAGTGCCTCTACCCATAACAGGGTCATACCACTTACACTTAAAAAGTGTGATTCTCAAATTGACCATCCCCTCATACTCGAGTTCTATGATATCAATTAAAGTCCCGTAGAAATCCGCTGCATCGGATGCATCAGTGTAATTTTCACCTTTAACACAGACTCCATAGTTACAAGTCTTTCGTCCAACACCATGATCACATGTATGAAATAAGTAGCCTCTTGTAAAATACATTGGCCATGTTTTGACCTTGTTCAAAGGTCCATGCACTATCTCTTGAACCCAGGTAGGAAATGGATTTATGGCGTTCCAGGAAGAAACCTGCATATTATTCATAATATTATATTAGAATTATTTATAATATATAATAAAAATATTTTACATAAGGATTAAATAAAGACATACATAATCTTTAACCCATAAATGATATTCGTCAGCTCTTTTGGCGGAGAGTTCTTTTTCCGAAAGTCCTGGATATTTTGCACCAATAAAATCCTCGAACATACTATATATACAAGACCAACACAAATATATGAGAATTTTTGTGGATTATATATATAATAAAGTATATAAACTTAATTATACCTCTCAATTGGCTGAAAATAGTCACAATTTCTTAAAACATATGCATGTGCGCATTGATAGTCCCTTTCAGACAGCCATACTTCATTCATTTCTCCACTTGGACGGCCGATGTGAGTAAATATAGGAGGTACTCCAGGGACATGATATTCATGGGCTTCACCTTGATCAAATCGTGTTAACCTGACCAAATGAGAAAAGCAAATGACTTTCAAATAAATGATAACAGTTTTATCTACCTTGATTGATTTTAGAATTTACCTTGATTTTGTTTTTATATGATCGGCAAAGTAGTGCTCAGAGAAGTAAGCAATCTCGTCATTGATATATGACTCAACGATTGATCCAGCCGCATATCTTTTGTTCTTCGCTTTTCCTTTCAACTTTTTGAAAAATCTCTCAAAAGGATACATCCACCTATATTGGACAGGGCCTCCTAATTCAGCTTCGTAGGGGAGATGTATAGGCAAATGCTCCATCACGTCGAAAAATGATGGTGGAAAGATCTTTTCCAAATTGCATAGGATCTGAATTATGTTCTGTTTTAGAATTTGAATGCGACTTTTATGCAAAGTTCTCGCACATAAGTCCCGGAAAAAATGCTCCAAGCCCTACAATATACAATGCAAACTATTGGGGTTAATTTCTTTATATTTACTATTAAATGACTTCAAAAATATAGGTATATATATGAAATTAATTAATACCTGATAATGCAAGGTGGACGTTCCGGTCTAGGAGTTCTGCAAAGATAAATGGAAGTAGTCGTTCCATAAAAACATGGCAGTCATGACTCTTCATGCCTGAAAACTTTCCATTTTCCATATCAACACAACTAGCTAGGTCTGACGAATAGCCATCAGGAAATTTCACCGAATGTTTGACACATTCTAGTAAACTTGTTCTCGCTTCTTCTGTCAAAGTGTAGGGTGGGAAAGGAGCTTTACCATCACTATCAATATGTAGTTGTGGCCGAGAACAGAATTTTTGTATATCCAATCTTGACATGATGTTGTCTTTTGATTTACCCTTCACACTCATAAGAGTATACATGATGTTATCCAAAACGTTCTTCTCTGTATGCATCACATCAATATTGTGTCGAAGATTGAGGTCCCTCCAGTAAGGCAGCTCCCATAAGATGCTTAACTTATGCCAGTTGTGTTGCTTCCCATAGCCAGCAGTCTTCTTTTCATGACCATTTCCACCAACGTCCTTGGTTTTTGGTGGTTTTACTTCAGCCAACCGCTTGTAATAAACTTGCTCACCGGTCAACGACTGAGGTGGATACTCTCTCAAAGCATCTTTTCCCTTTAGAAAGTCTTTCTTATTCCTCCTTAATGGATGACCGTGAGGAAGAAATCTCCGATGACAATCAAACCAACACACCTTCCTTCCATTAGGGAGATAAAATGACTTTGTATCTTCCATGCAAACTGGACAAGACAATTTTCCATGGGTTGTCCATCCTGATAACATGCCATACGCCGGAAAGTCACTTATCGTCCACATTAGCGCTGCCTTTAGATTAAAATTTTCATTCAAGGAAACATCGTATGCATCGACTCCAGTAGACCACAACTCTTTTAACTCCTCAATCAAAGGTTGGAGGAAGATATCCAGACTAGCTCGCGGATGATTTGGCCCAGAATTCAAAATTGTAAGAAACAAGAACTCTTCGTTCATGCACATACCAGGGGGTAGATTGTATGGAGTCAAGATCACAGGCCACAATGAATGATTACGAGACACGCCAAACGGATTGAACCCATCAGTGCATAATCCAAGATAAACGTTACCGGGTTCTTCTGCAAATCGAGGATTTTGTTCTTGAAAATATTTCCACTCCGCTGCATCTGAAGGATGACACATTTCTCCCTCCTTAGATTTGTGCTCAGCATGCCATCTCATCGCCGCCGCAGTCTTGTGGCTCTGGTAAATCCTCTTCAATCTATCAGCAATAGGTAGATACCACATACGACTGAATGGTACTTTGGTTCTACGTCGAGGATCCTTTGGCTTCCATCTTTGAGCACCACAAAACAGACAAGTCTTTTCCTTTTCGTCATCTTTCCAGAATATCATACAATTGTTAATACAAACATCAATTGTATAATATGGGAGACCTAAATTGCGCATTAATTTTTCCGTCTCGTAATGTGAACCCGTTGCCTGGTTTCCTTCTGGTAAATACTCATTCAATATTTCGCACACCGAATCCACTAACTTTTCACTCATATTATACTCCGCCTTATTTTGCATGACTCGAGCAGCTAACGATAATTGTGAGTGACCTTCATGGCAACCATCGTATAGTGGATTTTTTGCGCCTTCTAACAAGTCGTAGAATTTCTTTGAATGATTACGTATTGGTTCTTCTACATTTTGAGAACTACCCTCATGATAGTTATCATCTAAACCCACATTATAACGAAATGCATCATTCACCATATCCACGTATGGATTTTCTACTACATTACCCACATCTACATTACCCACTTCTTGATCACTACCAACATAACTTGTTCCTATATCCATATTGATTTCTTCCCCATGTCTATACCAAATATAATAATCAGGCATAAATCCATTGCTAAAAAGATGATTCCAAATTCTTTTTCCCGACATAAACTTATCGTTCTTACAACGACTACAAGGACAATGAAACATACCCCCATTATTCTGTGCTAGAGATTGACTATTTGCAAATTCCATGAATTGCTCCATCCCCGTTGTAAACTCCGCCGAAAAATTGCCCGTCACTTCATCGAACCTCTTAGACATCCACTCTCGAGAATTACTATAATTGTAATTCCCAGACATTATACAAGAATATATAAAATCTTTTTTTTTCTTTTTTTTTTTGGAAGATTTTTTTTTTAAATTTTTTTGGAATATTTTTTTATTTTGGAAGATTTTTTTTTTTTGTGTTTTTATGAGTGAGAAGAGAAGAAATGGTGAGTGAAGAGAGAAGAAGTGGTGAAGGTCATATATATAGGCAATTTTGGCGACTACCAAGCGACTATTAAAATTGAGTCGCATAATACAAGTACACCAACCCCCAAACGAAGAAAACGTGAATTTTAATACCGACATGTTACGACTATTATACGACTACGTTACGACTCACCGAAAGTGTCGCATAATAGTCGCTAAATAACGACTACTAAGCGACAACCTGTACGACCCGCCGATATTGTCGTAATATAGTCGCCTAATTTGGTGACTTGTATGCGTCTACCTAGATAGTCGTAACTGAGGGACTACATAACGACAAGGTTACGACTGCGTTTATAATTTTACATATTAGTCGTAACGTAGTCGTTAAATGGCAAATATTTTTACGACTACTGAATTTTGTCGCAATTTAGCGACTACTGTACGATCATTTTTATTTAGTCGTAAAATAGTCGTAACGGAGTAACCAAATAGTCGCTAAATTTAGCGACTGAAAAATAGTCGTAAAATGTAGTCGGCTATGGGCTGTTTTCTTGTAGTGAAACAAGAATCATTTATATTATCACTTTCTTAGACCATGTGTATTGCTGAGAACCCTTCTCAGTTTTTCATATATAATATTTTAATTATTTTAGTTATTTATTTTTATTTTAAATGGCAACTAAAAAAGTTGTTTAATCATAAAAAACACATACAAATGAGTTTCTCAAATCTTTTCGAGAGTTTCTCAAATGAGAATCGTATCTCATTCTTTTTCGACTTTTTATTACTTTTTATAATTTAAATCATGAAAGTCCGATTGAGAAACTCCAATATATGTGCTCTTAATAATAATAGTAATTAAATTAGTACTTTGTATCCTAATTAAGCAAGAATTTGGTTTTAATACTAATCATTTATACTATCACTTTGTTGATCGGTATATACTCGAATTGAATATTGGACATGAGAAAGAAATTAGGAGAGAGAGAAATTTATATTTTTCTTTAAGGTTTGTTGTTTTAGTTTTATTGTGTTATATATACATATTTATTTAAGCCAATAATAAAAGGAAGTATTTTATAAAAACGTTCATAACTAAAAAAATTGCATCAAGTATAAAATATTGGTTGTACTAAGTATATAAATTTATCAAGTTAATCAATTGAAAACATTGATTATTTTCTTACAAGAAAGTTTGGGGCTCTACTTCAAACGGAAATTAAACAATCATTTCCTAATCTATATAATAATAACATTATGAAAGGTTTTCAGTTCATCTTAACTTTTCATATTATATTTTTCTTTCATTTTTCATAATCTAAAAGTAAATTAAAGTTGTATCTATTCATTTAAATTTATAACTTTTCACCTTCTTCTTAGCATTTTTTTCATCACAATTTTTTGTCCCAATAATAATTATACCTCTTACAATATACTCCCTCTGTTCCAATATATAAGATTTTCTAGCTAAAAGCACAATGTTTAAAAATTATAAATATTTTGTTATTTTTACATAAAATATATAATTGAATATTTATTCAAAAATTTTAATCAATAGAAAAAAAGATAGGAGAATATACAAATATTCATGACATACTAAATAAACATAAGTTATGCATAGAATTCTGAAAAGATCTTATAAAATGGAACAAGATTAAATTAAATTAAATTTTTGCAATCTCCTTTGTAAACGTTTTTCCTCGGGTTTGGGGTACCAACTATGGATTTCTTTCTAAGTAGTGTTTGGTTGACAAAAAAATGGAACAAAATAAAAAGGCTAAAAACTCTTATAATTTGGAACAAAGGGTATATTTTTTCTCTTCTTAGATAGCTACCAAATTTTCCTTCTTTGACACAAATTTTTCGTCTTATATTCAGTCCAAATAATCTGAATTTCGATATTCAAAGTTATTTTACGCATTCTAAATTATTTCTTAACATACCTTATTTTAAGTCTGAAAAAAAAATCCTATAATTCTTAATCTAACTAAAGATTTTTAGAATGATATAGTAACGTTGAAACTTTAATCAACATTTAAATATGTTTTCTATAACTTCGTTTTAAAAAAGTTGTAGTTAGAAAATTATGTCGATTCTATTATAAGTTTATCGTTGATACAATTTCACTCATTGTTAAACATATTTTTATATTTGTAATTGTTTTTTATAAAGTTGTGTGATATATGGTGTTTTTATCGGTTTTGAGTCTTTGTTTTATGTCTTATTTTACACTTTTTATTGAGTCAAAATGTGTTTTTGGAGTCTTTTGGTTCTTTATCGAGTCTTTACAGGTTTTAGGACACTTTGGAGGAAATTGGAGGTAAATGAGCTATTCTAGATACAAACAAACATATGAGATGAATGTTGGTTCACGTGAAAACCCGCCTACCAGAAGGACCCACCTGGCTAAGCAACGAAGTCTAACCCTACAACTTTCACGTCAAAACCAGAGGAACCCGCCTGGTTGATAAGCGAAGTCTGAACCGGCAAGTTTCACGTCAATACCCGCCTACCTAAGATACCCGCCTGGCTGAGAAATGTCTTAACCAGGCCGTTACCTTTTTTTACCTTATTTGGAGAGCTTTATAAATACCTTCTATTTGCTGGGAGAAAAACCCTTAGTTTTATTCTAAGTTTATTCTACGCCTTTTTTCTGCAACCTGAGACTTTTTGTAAGCCACTCTTTTGGGATTCTAGAGATTCATCCTCATTGACAATTTGGAGAAGATTTCTAAACCCTTTCTTATTATTTCTGCAATTTAATCATGTTTTCTTCATCTATGATTTTTGATTTCTCTTTTGCTATGTGTGAGTAGTTCTCCAATTGGGTTTTAGGGTTCCAATTAGGAGATTCAATGAATTGATGTTTTAATTATTGTTTGGAGTTCTTAATCCTTAGGTTCTTTGATTCACATGATCTTAATGCTAAAATAGGACTGATCACCTTGTTTTAGACTCTAGGTTTTTCTATGCATCAAAAGTGTTCGATAGAATGCCTGAATAAGTGTGAATTGAGCAATGTGTTTCTAGCCTGCGAAAGTTGATGTTGGGACGCATTGTGAACTTAATGAACTTGATTGTAATGCAAATTTGGCTAGGAGGTTGCAAATGAAAGTTTAGCAAACTAGTAGTCAAGTTTAGTTTCTAATGCCTTGAAAGAGGGTTAGTCTGTTATTGTGTTCATGTTCTAGAACGGTTCTTAATTATTGAATTCCATATTTCATTTTCTCATTAGTCATCGATTTCTGAAATACCCTATGACCCAATGTTTTAATCTTATAAGCTAATCGATTTTATTTCTTGCCTTTTTATTTACAATTCTGAAACCAAACAAACTATCTTTCGTTCGCTTTAGCTATTTACGACTCTCGCAAATCTTTAGTGTACCATTGGTCCTTGTGGATTCGACCCCGTATATACTGCCTTGCGGTTAAGTGTATCGGGTAATTACTCGAGCAATCAAGTTGGCGCCGTTGCCGGAGACCAATTGCGTTACCTAGAGATTTAGGATTAGTTTATAGTCTAGAACATTTTTATTACAGTTGTTAACTAAAGCTTTTTCTCTCTTTTGGTGTTTTCAGGTGTATGACCCGCAGTGCAGACTCTTCACACCTAGAACAATATCACGAAGACTTGGGAAAGTTTGAGAGAGAGAATAGGAGAAAGAAAAGACTTGCTGAAATGGCTGATGGTTTAGCTGGTCTAAATGTTGGCAATGTGGATGATGAATATCATGAAGATGAACATCATGGAGAGTTTGAGGATCCCCCTCCTGCTGGGAACATTAATCCTCCTGCTGGTGGAGAGGCTGCCCGTGCAGCTGCGCAAAGAGAAGCTGTGCGCCGAGAAGCTGCCCGTTTAGCTGCTTTTAATCAAAGACCAGCAAATGTTCAACAGACTTTGAGGGAACATGATGCTCCCAACGCTGAGATGTACCGTAGAGGCGTCCAACATCCTCCAATCGCCAGAAATGATTTTGAGATCAAACCGGCACTGTTGGGTTTAGTGAAGCAAAATCAGTTTCATGGTTTACCATCAGAGAACCCAGTTTATCATTTGGAATACTTTGAGGATATATGTGGCACGACGCGAATGAATAGGGTACCTGATGATGCTGTCAAATGCAGGTTGTTCTCATTTTCTCTAAGTGATAAAGCTCATCGCTGGTTTAAGTCGTTGAAGGGAGATACCATTCGAACATGGGATGAGTATAAAGCTGCGTTCTTGGGACAGTATTTTACTCAAGCAAGGACTAATATTCTTAGGAATAAGATTTCAGGCTTCCAGCAGCATGCTACTGAGTCATTCCATGAGGCTTGGGAAAGGTTCAAAGACTATAAGAGAGAATGTCCTCACCATGGATTCACACCAGAATCACTCATCAACACGTTCTACAGAGGGGTTGATGAGAGGTATAAGATGGCCCTGGATACAGCTAGTAATGGGGACTTCATGACCAAAACAGAAGGAGAAGCTGAGATTTTGATTGAGAACCTAGCTGCTAGCAACAGTAACCATTGTGTTGACTATGATAGGACAGTGAGAAGTAATGGAGGAGGAGAATCAAAACAGATTGCTGAGTTGACTGCAAAAGTGGAGCAGCTTTTGAGAAGAGATCAAAGGAGTTTGAATTTCTGTGATGATACTGGTGATGGTAAGGTTTATCAGGAAGGTGCTGGAGATGGTTCTGAGGAACTACAAGCTGAGCTGAATTACGTGAACCAAGGATATCAAAACAATGGTTTCAACCAGGGCTACAAGAATCACCCCAACCTCTCTTACCGGAGCACTAATGTTGAGAACCCACGGGATCAGGTATATCCACCACAACAGTTTCAACAAAAGCAGTTTATACCAGGGCAAAGAAACTACAATAAGCCGTTTGTGCCTCAGGGACAAGGACAGGGAAATGGATATAGTCAAGGAGGTTTTCAGCAAAAACCCTAGTTTAACAACTTCCAGGGAAGGTACCAAGCACCCGTTCAAGCTCCTGTGAGCAACACTTCTACGTCTTCTTCAGATGATGCAGCAGATTCTTGAAGGTCAGGTGAAGAATGCTGCTGAAATCAATGTTAAGGTTGATAGCATGTATCAGGATCTCAATGGGAAGTTCACAACACTATCTTCACATGTTAAAAATCTTGAGAACCAAGTAGCTCAGATTTCTTCTGCCTCTACGCGACCATCAGGTGTTTTACCAGGGAAAAGTGAACCCAAAAATAAAGAGCATTGTTATGCTGTTATGATTCAAGAAGAACCTGGAGAAGTTGTTGAGAGAGGTCATCAAGAAGCTGCAAATGAGAGTATTATTTCTGAGAAGGAAGTTCTTGTTGTTGATGTTGCTGTAGATAATGAGATTGTAGGAGATGATGAGCCACCATACGTTGCACCACCACCATATGTTCCTAAGCTCCCATTTCCAGGTCGTCTAGCGGAAGCTAAAATGCTGGCTGAAAAGGCGAAAGCTCGCTTTGATGAAGTTATGAAAGAGTTTCACATCAAACTCACATTCCTAGAGTCAATAAAGAATACAAAAGCATACAAGAAATGTTTGAAGGATGTCTTGTCTTACAAGAAGATCATTGTAACATCCGCGAACCAGAATTTGGGATTTTGGAAGGAGTGTCGATCGACACCCTAGTGGCATCGATCGACACCACTAATTTCTGGGTTCGACCGGTTTGATTTAATTGCCGAATTGGTTCGGTTTGGTTCAATTAAAATCCCTAAATCGAGTTATAAGTGTCTTAGGACGAATCTTAGGGTTTGAGAGTTTCATTTGTCGCCGTTGAGTGAAAAGAAAGAGAGAAAAGAGAGAAAAACGTTTTCTGAGATTTCTGGGCTTGTTCTTGGTGATTTTGGAGAGATCTGAGGCTGTAGGAGGGTTAGCTGTTGCTGGAATCGAAGGGGAAGCTTCTGGAGGTGTTGTTTCCACGTTTCTCAATCCAAACTTCTTGTTCTTGAGGTGAGTGCTTGACCATGGTTGATCTAAGCATGAGATCTCTCTTGTTTGAGTGTTTTCCTTGTTGTTTTGTGTTGTTTTGTGCTTGGGTTCGTTGTTTGTGTGATTTCTAGTGAATTCCGAGATGGATAGACTTGATTGGAGTCGATTTTGGGTTGTTTGGAGTCGGAGTTCGTCGCTGGGATTCGCGCAGATCGTGTCTGCAGAGGAGGCATCGATCGACACTCAGGAGCATCGGTCGACACCAATTTGATGGGCATCGGTCGACACTGTTTGGCATCGGTCGACACCTTGTTGTAGCATCGATCGACACCGTTTGGCATCGGTCGACACTAGTCTTATCCGAGACTTGTTTTTCTGGTTTGATGTATTGTTGTGTGTTGTTTGTTTTGCTTGAACTTGAGGGTCTCATCTGCTTGTGTGTATAACCCAGTAGATGGGAGGATGGCCTCACTAAGTATTTATGATAATACTTACGCATCTCAATTGTTGTTTGTGGTGTGCAGGTAAAGGAAAAGTGTGATCGTGGAATCAAGGGCTATGAGGAGGAGGATGTTCTAGAGACTTGATTGATTGTGGTCTAGCTGTTGTTAGGTTGCTAGATTAAGTCAAAGGAACATTGTAGGATGTTAGTTGTTGGTTATCTCTTTATTTGATTGATGTTATTGGTTATTGGATTTGAATGTTGGATTTCTTTTGGTTCAATGGAATTTGTTCTATTTGGTTATTCCGCGGTTATTGATTGTTGTTAGGATGTTAGTGGGTATGGGACCACTAGTAAATTAAGGTATTAAAAAAAAAAAAAAAAAAAAAACGGGAAGGGTTGTTTCAATTTGGTATCAGAGCCCTTACGGTTCTAGGTCTAGGGTTCATTGTGCTTTTGCTGTTGATGTTTAGGATTACATGCTATAATTGATTGTGTGATTGGCAATTGTGTGTGGCATGAAGTCCTAGAACATCCTCTTCGAGCCTGATTGGGATTCCACGGTGAGTTGTGTTTCTTGTGTACTAGAATTATTGTTTGCTTAGCCTTCTGTTCTTGGATGATACAGATGGTTAGGGGTGAGGATGCTGTTGGTCGCGGTCGTGGTCGTGGTCGTGGGCGTGGTCATGGTCGTGGTCGGGGACGAGGTCAGGTTCCTGAGGCCAGTGTGAGTGTAGCCCAGAGCATGGCCAGTGAGGAGGTGGCGGAGTCACAGGTTCATCCTAGTGTGTCTGGAGACCAGGCTGGTTTGGGTGACGGCAGGGCGGATGGGCCCGGTGTCGGTCACGGTGTTGCCCCGGGTGTGGGGGTTGCAGCGGGAGGTGCTCTAGGCAGGGAGGATGTCTTGATGGACTTGCTAGCTCAGGTAGCTCAGGCTTTGCAGCGACTTCCAGCAGTTGTGCCGCCAGTGGTTGGTGGGCAGTATCCAGTAGTGCCGCCAGTGGGTGGTGGACAGGTTCCAGTGGTGCAGCCTGCAGCGGGTTTGCAGGCAGGTGTGCAGCCGAGGGCCGAGGTAGTGGATGCTCAGTATGTTCGGATGATGGAGCAGCTGCGGCATGTGGGAGCAGGGTATTTCTCAGGAAGTACCGATCCGAGTGTAGCGGATGAGTGGAGAGAGCGGATAGAGGATATTTTCCTTTCGCTTAGGTGTCCCGACCGGTACAGGGTGGATCTGGCAGTGTTTTACTTGTCAGGAGATGCTCGTGTGTGGTGGAGGTCGGTGACAGCACGGAGGGTGCAGAGGGGTATGTCTTGGGGAGATTTTGTGGGGGAGTTTAACTCCAAGTATTTTCCTCAGGAGGCTCTTGATCGTATGGAGGCACGGTTCTTGGGTCTGACTCAGGGGAACCGTACAGTGCGGGAGCTGGATGCAGAGTTCAGTCGGCTTGTAAGGTATGCAGGCAGGGCATGGGAGCCAGAGGCGGCTCAGGTGCGGAGGTTTTTGTTGGCTCTGCGGGATGATTTGAGGACTCGGTGTAGAGTGAGGAGTTATGCTACGAGAGCGGAGCTGGTTGAGGTTGCAGCTGGGATAGAGGATGACTTGAGGTCACAGGTGGTTGTGGTCGGTTCTTCAGTGCAGCCACAACAGTCTCAGCCGTCTTCTGTTCCTAGCAAGGGCGGCAAGCCTGCGTAAGGGCAGAAGCGGAAGTTTGATGCTATGCAGAGGTCGAGGCACGGGGGTGCGAGATGCTTTGGGTGTGGTAGTAGGGACCACAAGGTGACTAGCTGTCCACAGAGAGGTGAGCAGCGGGCAGTGACAGAGCAGCGGGCAGTGACGGAGCCGCGGACCGATACTCGAGTGTGTTACTACTGCAGAGAGACGGGGCATATCAAGCCTCGTTGTCCCAAGTTGCAGCAGAGGGCAGTAGCAGTGTTGCAGGCTGGAGCTCAGCCAGGGGTGCAGCAGGGTGTGCAGCACGGTGTGCAGCCGGTGGGTTGGATTGAGCCGACGACTCAGGTGTACTCGACCCAGGAGCCCGGTGGCACTAGTGCAGGAGCGATCACAGGTATAACTTCTGAGATTCGAACTTAGTCAATTCAATAGTTCAGATTATATTTGTTTTTGCTCGTGGTCAAGTGTTAGGTTCTCAACACATGAGATTTGTGTAGGGACCTTGTTGGTGGGCGGGTTTAAGTCCCATGTTATGTTTGATTCTGGAGCTTCTCATAGCTTCATTACTCCGGAGTGTGCCGTGAGTGCGGGGATCAGAGGGGATTCTGGAGAGCGTTCAGGAGTTGTCAGAGTTGCTGGAGGCAAGTTTCTGAGGGTAATTGGACGAGCTGGAGGAGTTGATATTCAGATCGCAGGAGAGTCGTGGCCAGCGGATTTGCTTATCAGTCCAGTGGAGTTGTATGACGTCATTCTTGGTATGGATTGGTTGCATCGGTATAAGGTGCATTTGGATTGCTATCGGGGTAGAGTGGAGTTTGAGCGTCCAGGAGGGAAGTTGGTTTTTCAGGGTATTAGACCGACTTCGGGGAGTCTCGTGATCTCAGCCGTTCAGGCAGGGAAGATGATCGAGAAGGGCCGTGAGGCCTATCTGGTTACTATATCTATGCCAGAGTCAGTGGGGAAGTCTACGGTTAGCGGTATTCTGGTTGTGGAGGACTTTGAGGATGTGTTCCAGTCATTGCAGGGATTACCACCATCTCGGTCGGATCCTTTTACCATTGAGCTGGAACCGGGGACGATGCCGTTATCCAAGGCTCCTTACAGGATGGCTCCAGCAGAGATGGCAGAGCTGAAGAAGCAGCTGGAGGATTTGTTGGGCAAGGGTTTTATCCGTCCTAGTTGTTCACCGTGGGGAGCTCCGGTGTTGTTTGTTAAGAAGAAGGATGGGAGTTTTCGGTTGTGTATTGACTACCGGGGTTTGAACCGAGTTACTGTGAAGAACAAGTACCCTCTCCCGAGGATTGATGAGTTGTTGGATCAGTTGAGGGGTGCTACTTGGTTCTCCAAGATCGACTTGGCTTCAGGTTATCATCAGATCCCTATTCATGAGGCAGATGTGAGGAAGACAGCCTTCAGGACGAGATATGGGCACTATGAGTTTGTGGTGATGCCGTTTGGGTTGACAAACGCGCCAGCTGCGTTTATGAGATTGATGAACAGCGTGTTCCAGGAGTTTCTGGACGTGTCAGTCATCATTTTCATCGACGACATCCTGGTATATTCTAAGAGTCCTGAGGAGCATGCAGTACATCTGAGAGCAGTGTTGGAGAAGCTGCGGGAGCAGAAGTTGTTTGCTAAGCTGAGTAAGTGCAGTTTCTGGCAGCGTGAGATGGGGTTCTTGGGTCATATTGTTTCAGCTGAGGGAGTTTCAGTGGATCCAGAGAAGATTCAGTCCATCAGGGAGTGGCCGAGGCCGCAGAGTGCCACTGAGATTCGGAGTTTCCTGGGGTTAGCAGGTTACTACAGGAGGTTTGTTCGGGGTTTTGCGAGTATGGCTCAGCCGATGACTAAGCTTACAGGGAAGGATGTCCCGTTTGTGTGGTCACCAGAGTGTGAGGCAAGTTTTGCAAGTCTCAAGCAGATGTTGACTACCACGCCGGTGTTAGCATTGCCTGAGCAGGACGAGCCTTATGTTGTGTATACAGATGCTTCTAGAGTGGGGTTGGGTTGTGTACTTATGCAGCAGGGGAAGGTTATAGCTTATGCTTCGCGGCAGTTGCGGAAGCATGAAGCTAATTACCCTACTCATGATTTGGAGATGGCAGCAGTGATCTTTGCTCCTAAGATTTGGAGATCCTATCTGTATGGTGGGAAGGTACAGGTATTTACAGATCACAAGAGTCTGAAGTATATTTTTACTCAGCCTGAGCTGAATTTGAGGCAGAGGCGTTGGATGGAGTTAGTAGCAGATTATGATTTGGACATAGCTTACCATCCTGGTAAAGCCAATCTGGTTGCAGATGCCTTGAGTCGGAAGCGGGTGGCTTCGGCTCAGGAGCAGGATATGGAGGTGTTGGTAGGTGAGATCAGTGCATTGAGTTTGTGTGCTATCTCACAAGAACCTTTGGGTTTGGAGGCAGTTGATAGAGCAGATTTGTTGAGCAGAGTGAGGTTAGCTCAGGAGAGTGATGAGGGGCTGGTGAATGCCTCTAAGGCTGCGGGTGCAGAGTATCAGGTTTCTGCTAATGGTACTATCCTTGTGCATGGTCGGATCTGTGTGCCCAAGGGTGAGGATTTGAGGCAGGAGATACTGAGAGAGGCTCATTCGAGCAAGTTCTCTATTCATCCAGGGGCGACCAAGATGTACCGTGATCTCAAGCGGTATTATCACTGGGTCGGGATGAAGAAGGACGTAGCTGACTGGGTGGCGAAGTGTGATACTTGCCAGCTGGTGAAGGCGGAGCATCAGGTTCCTGGTGGTTTGTTACAGAGTTTACCCATTCCAGAGTGGAAGTGGGATTTGATCACGATGGACTTCATGGTAGGTTTACCTGTGTCGAGGACGTTTGATGCTATTTGGGTCATTGTGGACCGTTTGACTAAGTCTGCACATTTTCTGGCCATCAAGAAAACTGATGGAGCAGCGGTTTTGGCCAAGAAGTATGTGAGGGAGATAGTCAGATTGCATGGTGTGCCTGTTAGTATTGTGTCTGATAGAGATTCCAAGTTCACTTCGGTGTTCTGGAGGGCGTTTCAGGCAGAGTTGGGCACGAAGGTGCATATGAGTACAGCCTATCATGCTCAGACGGACGGTCAGTCGGAGAGGACGATCCAGATCTTGGAGGATTTATTGAGGATGTGTGTGCTGGATTGGGGTGGTCATTGGGCAGATCACTTGAGCTTGGTGGAGTTTGCTTATAACAACAGCTACCAGGCTAGTATTGGGATGGCTCCTTATGAGGCCCTGTATGGGAGGCCGTGTCGTACACCTTTATGTTGGACTCAGGTGGGGGAGAGGAGCATATTTGGTGCAGATTTCGTTCAGGAGACCTCGGAGAAGATTCGGGTTTTGAGGCTGAACATGAAGGAGGCTCAGGATCGGCAGAAGAGCTATGCTGATAAGAGGAGGAAGGATCTTGAGTTTCAGGTTGGTGATAGAGTGTACCTCAAGATGGCCATGTTGCGGGGTCCGAACAGGTCTTTGACAGAGACTAAGTTGAGTCCGAGGTACATGGGTCCGTTCAGAGTGGTTGAGCGGGTGGGACCAGTGGCATATAGGCTGGAGTTGCCTGAGGTTATGCGTGCGTTCCACAAGGTATTTCATGTGTCGATGCTGAGGAAGTGTCTTCACGAGGGTGATCAGTTGTTGGCTAAGATTCCTGAGGATCTTCAGCCTAACATGACTTTGGAGGCGAGACCAGTGAGGGTGCTTGAGAGGAGAGTCAAGGAACTTCGGAAGAAGAAGATTCCTTTGATGAGAGTCCTGTGGGACTGTGACGGAGTAGAGGAGCAGACTTGGGAGCCCGAGGCGAGGATGAAGGCAAGGTTTAAGAAGTGGTTTGAGAAGCAGACCGCTTGAGCTTGTCTAGCCGGGTCCGAGTTGTAGTCCATGGCTGGAGCGGGTACGGAGTATTCCAGCCCATCTCTCTTGATATTTGGTCGCTTAGGGGTGGTTGGTTGTGCGACTAAGTATCGAGATGAGGTGGTGCTCGGGATGCGGGTTGTTGGCTCCGGTTGTTGTATTTTTGGTTTTTCTGATGTAATTTCGTTGAGATTGTAACGATTATGACATTTTGAGATTAATAAGATGAGTATTTTTCTTTATGTTTGACTGTTGTTGTCATGGGAAAAGAGAAATAGCTCGGGTTTCTATTTTTGGAAAGTTTCCATAAATAGAAAGTTTCCACAAAAGGAAGGTTTCCATAAATAGGAAGTTTCTAAAATGGGAATGTTTTGTGGAAAAGTGAGGTAGATCTAGCCGGGAGATACTCGTTGGCATCAGTGTTTGTTTTTGCTCTAGGCCGTGTGGGCCCAACTCACGTGATACCGATAGCTCGATGGACTTTGTGGCCAGAGAGTGGGAGTGGTATGTTGCTTCGGATGACGATCCGAGAGCGCGCTTGAGGGTGACGACCCAAGAGCGGGATATGTGAGGCTCCCTGGATACCGTAGCTGTGAGCCGAGGCTCGGCAGTGAGCCGGTATGTCTCGAGGGTTGCGACCCGAGAGCGGGGGGGGAGTGTGTGTGTGTGACTTCCTGGATGCCGTAGCTTAAGGCGGTTGGCCTGATAGCGAGCCGGCATGATTCGTTGGTTGCGACCACGGACGGGGGAAGCACTGAGTTGTGAGCAGATAGTGTTATGATGCGAGTATATTGGCTAGAGGGAGACCTCGAGGGTCAGTCGGAGGTGTGCGGGCTGTTGCGACAGTGGCACGGGAAACCTTGACTGATGGTGTTTAGTCCGGTCTGGGGACGTGCGGGCCGTGATGACGGTGGCACGAAGGTCCTTGGCAGATGGACGGTATTGCGGGATTCGGGGACGAATCCGTATTGGTTGGGGAGAATTGTAACATCCACGAACCAGAATTTGGGATTTTGGAAGGAGTGTCGATCGACACCCTAGTGGCATCGATCGACACCACTAATTTCTGGGTTCGACCGGTTTGATTTAATTGCCGAATTGGTTCGGTTTGGTTCAATTAAAATCCCTAAATCGAGTTATAAGTGTCTTAGGACGAATCTTAGGGTTTGAGAGTTTCATTTGTCGCCGTTGAGTGAAAAGAAAGAGAGAAAAGAGAGAAAAACGTTTTCTGAGATTTCTGGGCTTGTTCTTGGTGATTTTGGAGAGATCTGAGGCTGTAGGAGGGTTAGCTGTTGCTGGAATCGAAGGGGAAGCTTCTGGAGGTGTTGTTTCCACGTTTCTCAATCCAAACTTCTTGTTCTTGAGGTGAGTGCTTGACCATGGTTGATCTAAGCATGAGATCTCTCTTGTTTGAGTGTTTTCCTTGTTGTTTTGTGTTGTTTTGTGCTTGGGTTCGTTGTTTGTGTGATTTCTAGTGAATTCCGAGATGGATAGACTTGATTGGAGTCGATTTTGGGTTGTTTGGAGTCGGAGTTCGTCGCTGGGATTCGCGCAGATCGTGTCTGCAGAGGAGGCATCGATCGACACTCAGGAGCATCGGTCGACACCAATTTGATGGGCATCGGTCGACACCTTGTTGTAGCATCGATCGACACCGTTTGGCATCGGTCGACACTAGTCTTATCCGAGACTTGTTTTTCTGGTTTGATGTATTGTTGTGTGTTGTTTGTTTTGCTTGAACTTGAGGGTCTCATATGCTTGTGTGTATAACCCAGTAGATGGGAGGATGGCCTCACTAAGTATTTATGATAATACTTACGCATCTCAATTGTTGTTTGTGGTGTGCAGGTAAAGGAAAAGTGTGATCGTGGAATCAAGGGCTATGAGGAGGAGGATGTTCTAGAGACTTGATTGATTGTGGTCTAGCTGTTGTTAGGTTGCTAGATTAAGTCAAAGGAACATTGTAGGATGTTAGTTGTTGGTTATCTCTTTATTTGATTGATGTTATTGGTTATTGGATTTGAATGTTGGAATTCTTTTGGTTCAATGGAATTTGTTCTATTTGGTTATTCCGCGGTTATTGATTGTTGTTAGGATGTTAGTGGGTATGAGACCACTAGTAAATTAAGGTTTAAAAAAAAAAAAAAAAAACGGGAAGGGTTGTTTCAATCATTGAAGAAGGGGTCATGATGATTTCAACTGGGAAGGAATATGTGCATTTTGAGAAGCAAGAAAAACATCAAAGGAACAAGGAGAAAATCCTTGCAATGGCACACTTGAAAGAAGAGGTAGAGATGGTTAGTTCTGAGTGCAATGCTATCATCCCGATTGAGATTCCTAAGAAGCTTGGAGATCCAGGGAATTTTGTACTACCTTGCCAAATTGGGAGATTCATGTTTGAGAGATGTTTATGTGACTTGGGAGCTAGTGTCAATTTGATGTCGCTTTCTGTGTCAGAGCGTTTGGGAATCACCAATTTCAAACCGTCAAGGATCTCCTTAGTGCTTGCTGATCGTTCTGTGCGATCTCCAGTTGGGTTGGTGGAGGATGTGCATGTTAGAGTTGGGAACTTCTACATCCCAACTGACTTCACAGTTTTGGAGCTTGATAAAGAACCACATGATCCTCTCATTCTTGGTCGCCCATTCTTACATACCGTTGGGGCTATGATTGATGTAAAAAAAAGCAAATTCACTTGCAGATTGGTGACCATACTCAGGAGTTTGACATGAGAAGGTTGATGAAAAAACCTACTATTGGAGGACAAGCCTTTTCAATTGAAACCATTGATGATCCTAGGGATAAGTATGCGAAGACATGCATTGGTTGGAGTGAGGTCAAGGAAGTCCTGGATGGAGACCTTCAAATTCCAGTAAAAAAGGTTAGTGCTACTTGCAAGGTTAAGCCCAAATAGATCAAGGAAAATCCTCATGTAACCTTGACACCTATGAAGTGTGTTGGAGATACCATAGAGTATAAGGTGTAGTGTAAGGGAACCTCAAAACCTTTTTCAAAAGCTAGGAGTATTCTAACTTCAGAATTGAAAGAAAAAGGTCGAAAAGCTGTGAAAGGGGTTATGAGTAGAGTTCTGAAGCTAAAGATGAATGATTGGGGACCTTTTTTTGGAGCAAGTCCTTGTGCTCATACTCATTAGTTCACAAGAATCCGGTCAAGCTAGTGACATGAAACAAGCGCTTTGTGGGAGGCAACCCACCAGGTATTTCACTTTTTACTAATTCTTTTTCTTTTAAATTTCTTTTGAGTCTGTTTGACCTCTTTTCTTGGATTTGTTTTCACACCGAGACGGTGTGAAGCGAGTCTGGGGGAGGGTGTCATATGTCTACTAATTTTTTTTTTGCTTTGGTTGTTTTCTTTTGTTGCTTTCTTTTGAGTCAGTCAATTTGTTTTATCGAGTCAAAAGTGTGTTTTATTGAGTCAAAATGCTGGTTGAGAATTATGAGCTTTTCTTAGGGAATTGCACCATGCTTGATTCATTGCCTTGGGACCATTTAGCATTGTTTAAGGATGACTTGGAACTTTAGAAAAAAATCATGACTTGATCACTTCAATAATTCCTGTCACTTTGAAATTTGGATGATTTGAGCTTGACCTTGCTTATTTGGACTTAATATGAACTTATTATATCTCACTTAGGGGGTTGAGAATCATGTAATGGATCATACATTCAGAGTTTAGTTTACACCATTTTTACCACTGTTTGTAAATTCTGAATGGCTAGACTCGTCTTTAGTCTAGTACCACACCTTTACCCATATCCTTGCTTCATACCACTCGCATTCTTGAGCATCATCATCATGTGCATTCATGTGCAAAAACTACAGAGTATACAGACCGACATAGCTTTCCTCTAGTTAGGATTGTCATTGTAGTTTGTTTGGGGATTGATATTGAGTTTTTGTGGTTGTGTGGTTATGTTCACAAGCATGTGTTGAGTTTCCATGATTTAGTTCTTTTGATGCAATTTTGTGAGACGAGAACCGGTTCCACTCCCCCATCTAAAAAGAAAAAAAAAAAGAGAAAAAAAAAAAGAAAAACCTAAGAATGAAAAAAAAAGAGAAGAAAATGGGAAAGGAGTAAGTATGGAACCGGAAAAGTCAGAGTGCTCTTATTTATTTATCAAAAGCATCTAGAACAATAATGATTTGTTTGGGGTTTAGCGTTGGTTGGTTTGATCCGAGTTAGAGGGAAGCTGTGTACCTCCTAATTGGTCTGTGTCTCACTGTGATTTTGCATAATGATTTGCATCCGTTCGCATTGCTGGAAACCTTAAACACTTTAGCCATCTTTAAATTGTCCTTACACCTAGACCATAATGTGTTCGATATCCCCTTTGTGAGAGTGCACGCATTTACTAATGAATGTTAAAAGGTTAAGTTATCTGAGTCTGAAAGTATTTGTGATCTTAGGATATATGAAGCTGCTATGGTCATGGCAAAGTATGATTTAGTACGGTTTGATATGAGCTTTGTGATAGTGGTTTGCAGGCAATTGTTAGATAGCATGATCCCAGAAGAATATGTGAATTCTCGCGTTTTCAAACCTCTTTCCTTGGCAAAGGTTTTTGTTTTGCTTGAGGGCAAGCAAAGATCTAAGTCGGGGGAAGTTGATATATGGTGTTTTTATCGGTTTTGAGTCTTTGTTTTCTCTTTTATTTTACACTTTTTATTGAGTCAAAGTGTGTTTTTGGAGTCTTTTGGTTCTTTATCGAGTCTTTACAGGTTTTAGGACACTTTGGAGGACATTGGAGGTAAATGAGCTATTCTGGATACAAACAAACATATGAGATGAATGTTGGTTCACATGAAAACCCGCCTACCAGAGGGACCCGCCTGGCTAAGCAACGAAGTCTAACCCGACAGCTTTCACGTCAAAACCCGCCTACCAGAGGAACCCGCCTGGTTGAGAAGTGAAGTCTGAACCGGCAAGTTTCACGTCAAAACCCGCCTACCTAAGATACCCGTCTGGCTGAGAAATGTCTTAACCAGGCCGTTACCTTTTTTTACCTTATTTGGAGAGCTTTATAAATACCTTCTATTTGCTGGGAGAAAAATCCTAAGTTTTATTCTAAGTTTATTCTACGCCTTTTTTCTGCAACCTGGGACTTTTTGTAAGCCACTCTTTTGGGATTCTAGAGATTTATCCTCATTGACAATTTGGAGAAGATTTCTAAACCCTTTCTTATTATTTCTGCAATTTAATCATGTTTTCTTCATCTATGATTTTTGATTTCTCTTTTGCTATGTGTGAGTAGTTCTCCATTTGGGTTTTAGGGTTCCAATTAGGAGATTCAATGAATTGATGTTTTAATTATTGTTTGGAGTTCTTAATCCTTAGGTTCTTTGATTCACATGATCTTAATGCTAAAATAGGACTGATCACCTTGTTTTGGACTCTAGGTTTTTCTATGCATCAAAAGTGTTCGATAGAATGCCTGAATAAGTGTGAATTGAGCAATGTATTTCTAGCCTGCGAAAGTTGATGTTGGGACGCATTGTGAACTTAATGAACTTGATTGTAATGCAAATTTGGCTAGGAGGTTGCAAATGAAAGTTTAGCAAACTAGTAGTCAAGTTTAGTTTCTGATGCCTTGAAAGAGGGTTAGTCTGTTATTGTGTTCATGTTCTAGAACGGTTCTTAATTATTGAATTCTATATTTCGTTTTCTCATTAGTCATTGATCTCTGAAATACCCTATGACCCAATATTTTAATCTTATAAGCTAATCGATTTTATTTCTTGCATTTTTATTTACAATTCTGAAACCAAACAAACTATCTTTCGTTCGCTTTAGCTATTTACGACTCTCGCAAATCTTTAGTGTACCATTGGTCCTTGTGGATTCGACCCCGTATATACTGCCTTGCGGTTAACTGTATCGGGTAATTACTCGAGCAATCATTGTGTGTATTCATTGTCACTCTTCCTTTGATATTTTCACTTAGTATCACGTATTTTTGCTATAATTGTGTTTAGTTATAATCATTTTCTTTATTACTCCTTCCGTTTTTAATTAGTTGTCATTGTAGAGTTAAAATTTTGTGTCATAACACTTGTCGTTTTAGATTCCAATGCAAATATTTGATAAATATTTCAATTTTATCCAATCGTTTTAATGTTTTGACCAATAAAAGTATTAGAGAATATATAAAAAGGGGATAAAAAAAATTAATAATTTTTTTATTTTGTGTGAAACAACTTTAAATGACAACTAGTTAAAAACGGAGTGAGTATAACTTTTGGTGTTGATTATGTTTTTACAAACACATGTATATTTTTTAACATTTCTATCATTTAAATATTTTTATAATTTAATTTTAATGTTAGTTTATATTTTAAACTATTCTAGAATACTAAATCTTTCTAAGTTTGAAGTTTATTTATAGTTTTAATTTAATGACCAAAATAATAATTTCAAATATTAAGAGACGTCGCTTTCGTCCTATCTCCCTCCACATCTCTTTCTCTTCGTTTTCCACATTTTTGTCCACAAATCTCCATATATGTCGGTGCTCCAAAGCATTTTCTCAAGCCCATCATCATCATCTCCAGGTACCCTCGCTCTGTTCTTCCTCATTTCCTGGAACTTTTGTTCTCCATTTCTCTGTTTTAGTTTGATTACTTTTTGTTGCTTCATTCAACCAAAAAAACCATTCCCTGTAGATTTATCTATTTTACTTGAATCCATGCTGCTTCACCTATTGTTTCTGGCTACTTAATTATGTGATTTAATAAAAAAAACAGCTTAGCAGAGGCAGAGCCATTGCCTAGAGTTTTAAAGGTAGTAAGGGAAACAAAAAGTAAAATTCAATTTTTAAATAACAATTTATAATAAATTTAATCTAAAATGTAGTTTAATGTTGTTATATGTTGTATTTAAGCAAAATAATTAATAAAATATTTTGCTACAAAATATATACAAATTAATTATTTGTGATGATTGACTATGTTGTTTAGTGAGTTTTGTGTTTGACTACAAAAGTGCTGGTAGATTCTGTGGTTTGTTTAAGCTTAGTGTGATGAAATGATAGCTTTGTTAATTTTTTTTTGTGCAATGAAATGAATGACAGATCCGAGTTGCAAAATTTTCTCCAACAACAAGTAATGACAATGAGCAACAGTGGCATTTCAGAGAAGAAACCTTTCAGGATCTTTGTTGGTTATGATTCACGAGAAGATCTTGCTTACCAAGTCTGCCATCATTCAATCACCAAGAGATCTTCAATCCCTGTTGACATCATACCAATTGTTCAGTCAGATCTTAGAAAGAAAGGTCTGTACTGGAGAGAAACAGGTCAGTTAGAGAGCACTGAGTTCTCTTTCTCTCGTTTCTTGACTCCTCATTTGTCGGATTACCAAGGTTGGGCTATGTTCATCGATTGCGATTTCCTCTACCTTTCTGATATCAAGGAACTTACTGATTTGATCGATGATAAATATGCCATCATGTGTGTTCAACATGATTACACTCCTAAGGAGACCAGTAAGATGGATGGCGCGGTTCAAACTGAATACCCGAGGAAGAACTGGTCTTCTATGGTGCTTTACAATTGTGGACATCCTAAGAACAAGACCTTGACCCCTGAGATTGTTAATACTCAGACCGGTGCGTTTCTCCATAGGTTCCAGTGGCTTGAGGATGAAGATATTGGGTCTATTCCTTTTGTGTGGAACTTCCTTGAAGGGCACAATAGGGTTGTCGAGAACGATCCAACCACGCAGCCTAAGGCGGTGCATTACACTCGGGGAGGGCCTTGGTTCGATGCTTGCAAGGATTGCGAGTTTGCGGATCTCTGGCTTAATGAATTGGAAGAGTACAGCAAAGAGAACAAGAAAGAAGCCGATGACTCAAATTAGAAAGAATGAAGTAAGAAGAAGAATAGGTATGTTACTATATATATGTTGTTACTTGCAAACGAATTAATAGCGTTTCCCTAAATATTTCGGTGCATGGGTTATATATATTGTTTTGGCTTTGTATCATTAGTCTTGTGGAGGGATATGCAATTTTATCTCATTAAATTCGTCAAACCATTCTCAAAAATAATACCAATATTAAGGTCATCATGGTTCATAAATCATAATAATCTTTTCGTTTGTTTGCTGTTGTACATTTACTGGTATTTTATTTGTAATTTCTCTCATATGAATAAATTAAGCAACTTATTTGATATGTGACATTATGTACCACTTCTTTTAAGTTGATTTATAATGAGCATTAGCTCAACATTTATAAAACACTACCAACATAGATGGATGAATAATGATAATTAATAAGCTAGCAACCATCCGGATGATCAACGGCTGTAACGAGGTAGACTCGTGTTCGTGTATGAGTAACTATACCAGAGGAAGGAGTTATGATCAGCTGTATACATGACACTATGTACGTAGTACCAATGAACAACCTAACCAAACTAGACTCATTATATTGCTAGTCATGAGCATGAAAATCTATACTATGAAAGTTTTCCAACTCTCTCCATCCTTCTGCCACATCAGCAATGGAGAGAGTGCCACATGTCCATGATTAAAATCAACCAATCATCTTGAATTTTTTATGATACTTGACTGATCCTCTTCGTCTTCCCTTGCTTGATTTTCGTAGTAATTGCTGCTTCGACTCTTTTTGTCTTCCCTTGTTTTGATTTTTGTAGTAACTGCTTCTTTATAATATCTCTTACATCCTGCTGTTTTTTTTGTAGTAAACGAAAATGTGGAAGATGAAGCTCAACTACAAAGAAAAGAGAACTTGAAGATCAAGCATATTCAGATAATACTCTTTTGAAGAAATCACCAATAAGAATCAGCGTTAGAATATAGATTAGAAATGTTGAAGATAACAGAGGACTAAACTTCCTAAAGAAAGAAACATGTCTTATACTGATGTTAAGACAATTTTAACATCATCTAAAAATTGTCTAATTGGAACTGATTAGTATGTTTATTGTTCCAAATAGCTGATGAGTACAACTTGTGGCTTTTTAGGCTTCTCAAGAGTCTATATCCATGCATGAACGAATTTATATTGGTTGTAGCTAGTTATTTTTTGTAGCTTACCTATACTATGTTAATGCATTAGTAATAGTTTATTTCTTTTGCTCAGGCTAGATTACAAGTTAGTTTTTTCATTAGGGAATTGCATCCTATGTTTTGCTTACTGTTTTCTTTAATTATTCCTATATTTCTTACTTTGGTACGGCGTAGCAGGTTCGTAAAAAATACTTATATGGCAGGAGTCGTGAATATATAGAGAAAGATGTTTAATTAGTTCTTCTAATTATAGTTTGTAAGTGATTATATTCATTTTCATTCGATAACAAACAAGAAAAATCAAAGGTTTCTCTTAAATTTACATTGTTGTGTTGTTTTCCTTCTATGCAAACCTTTTTTCTATGACTCTATCTGCTCAACTATACACATGATTGCAAGTTCATTCTCACTATGGTGAACCTTAAAGATTTTGTCTTTTAGTGGTGTTGTTTCTAAATTTTAATACACAGGACCGGTATGTGTGTTGTTAAATGTAATCTTACTATAGAATTAGAAGAAACTGGTCATTTTGTGTTTGATTATTAAGAGGTAGAATAGATTATGAGACATGGGAATTGGCTAAATTTACTACAGTTTTTTTTTCTTATTGCTAAAGTGCCAGAGAAAAAGAAGATTCACTCATGTGTATTGGCTACTCCAAATTTTGAGTCACATGATAATAATCACCATGGTTTATGCTTTCGTTTTTGACTACTCAATACACGATTTGATACTGACAGTAAAAATTTAATTGTTCATATCGCCAAAAGACTTGATCATGTATTAAAGAGGGCGGATTGTGTTTAAGAAATCAAGAATATTTATAACATTTTAATGAATGGTACACCGAGGGTTTAGAACATGAATGATATTCCAATAATTATTCCAAAGTTCTCATTCTATATAGGCTATAATGTTATTAAGATAACAAGTACTATAATAGTCCATAAATGTAAAATGTTATCAATATAACATTAAATATTCCGACAATATAACATTTTCAATATTGAAAAAATACGTAAAATGCATCTTAAAATATAATCTTAATAAAATAAATTAAACATTATAGAACAGTATATTCTAGAGTAATATTAAACATTATATAACATTTATCTTAACATTTTTGAATTTTTTGTTTCATCTTTACGGGCCGGGTCAAAAATGAAATATATAATCCGATTTAATGTTTCAGATTCTCATTAACTATAGTAGTTTTTTCTTATATATGGTCATTTATCTATATCCTAATATTTCCAGTTGTATCATTACCAATAAATATGGTAATTAATAAATATCTTCATATTCATAGAGATTCTAATGATTTAATCTAAAATTATAACTTAAAACCAAAAATATTTAAAATTGAAATTTAATAATATATTTAAATTTAATAAAATTATTTATTCAGTTATTCTTAATAAAATATTTATACTTATAATTCTTTCAAATTCAACACCTAATTAAAAAATAATACTGTAAATATTTGAAAATACAATAAAATATATATAAAACTTTAATATTCTATTAAAAACAACAAATATCAATTATTTTACAATTATATAAATAAATATACAAAATGTTATAAGTGGTGTACCACATAGTCAATCCTAGTTATATAATATATAATGTTAGCATCAAGACAGTACTTACGAAATCAAAGTCGGAAGTTAATACCAGAAGACGCGCTGAAGGATCATATTGTTCAACCCACTCATAGACTCATTGAATGATGGCCAAATCCGAAAACTCCCATGGTGTTTCACCTGACAAGAGCAAAATGAAAATTAGAGAAAACAATAGCAAAAGCTATGAGGTTTTAGGCTTTTCCAATGTTTTTAAAACCGGACCGGTAACTGAACCGGGAAAGGTTCTGGGTCATGAGTCAATATGGTTCGACCGGGGTCAACCGGGTTCAATTGATTTTGATGATATTTTTATAAATAATAGGTATGGATATGTCTTCTATTTTTTTCAATGATTATAACTATGATATAATTGGATATACCAAATAAAATAATTCAATAATCATAATGTTTTTAAAAAACATTAAAAAATAATAAACTCAAACTGTAACAAACTCAAAGTATAACCAATACTGGTAAAATATTTTAGAAATTCAAATCTAAAAGCAATAAGATAATAAGACTGTAGAACATGCAATCTTCATTCTCTAAGAAACCCTACTATTGCTGATTTGCTAAGAAGAAAACTAGAAAAGGTAATTAATTAAATTAATTGTATTCAAATTTACAAAAAAAAAATAGAACCCGGTTTTATCCGGTTTAATGGTTCACCGGTTTTTGGTTTTTTGGCGGGTTGATATGGTTTTTTACCTGTTCAATTTCTTTTGGGTTTTGATATTAACCCAATCCGGACATGATGCCGGTTCGCGGGTTAACGTGGTTCGACCGCCGGTCCGGTCCGGTTTTGAAAACATTGGGCTTTTCATTTGTGTCTTACCTACAAATTCTGGAGGGTATTCTGGAGTTCACATTTTGTTGCTCAAGTCTTGCACATAATGATTGTGTGAGACACATTTTCGAGAAAAAGCATCAATGGACTCGATGTAGTAGTCATGCTTTGTGTGGTACTCTTAAAAAAAAAAGTTGAATGATTATTTAGTGGAAGAAAGTGAAAAAATTGGCATGGAAGAGAAAAAAAGAAAAGTATAACAAAGAGTGAATGGTGAAGTAATGATGACAATTACTATCAAAAATTTGACAATAAAAATGACGAGAAAATATATGAAAAGTAAGAAAATAATGAATGTGAAAAACATAAATACATAAGTAGTGGCGGTTAATCAAATATAAAAAAATGATTAATTCATGATTTTTGACCATATTTGATTTTTAAACACAACTGATTTTTCTACTTTTTAAAAAATTGTGTATATGAAATAATTTTTTTTGCCTTAATAGTAATTGAAAGTTTTTTAAATGATAATATAAATTGTGTATCTGAAATAAATGTCATCAATTGTATATAATTTATTTGAAAACTTTGCCTCAATAGTATTAAAAACTTTAAGTTACTATTAAGACCAAATTTTAAAAAGGTTAAATTTTAAGTTCTTTATAATTTTTTGACTTAATAGTATTAAAAGGAATATACCCAATATCTTCATCCTCAAGCCATTGGAACCTATGGAGAAACGCACCGGTTTGAGTAACAATAACAATCTCATGGGTCAAGGTTTTGAACCAACGTCTAGCGTGAGTTTATTTGATATATTTTGGTGAATTGTGTATGAAGACAAATTTAAATCTGAAATAACTATCATCAATCGTATTATCTTATAAAAAAATTTAAATCACTATTAAAGCAAAATTTTAAATAAAGCCACATTATTTCAGATAAAGTAATACGATTTAAATTATTATAATATAAATAAAAATTTCAGAATTTTAAATGAATGTAAAAATTGTGTATATGAAATAATTATCGACATCAACCTTATATAATTTTCACCAAAATGTATCAAATAAGTCAATGCTACGCGTGGGTTCAAAACCTAGTATATTATTTTTTTTTGAATAAAATGTTAAATTATATTCAAAAGAAAAAATAGAACGTTTTTACAACTTGTGCATCAGTTTTTGATTGCAAATAGCTTTAGATAAACATTGAAAATCATAGTTTAGACCTATATTATTAAATCATATACAACTACGATGTACTACTCAAATGTAGTGAGAAAAGAAAAGAAGAAGTTATTTTTAATATAAATAAGACTATTTATAAAACTAAATAGACTAACATTCGTTCGTGCATTAACTAGTAATAAATTAATTAGTGGTTTGCACAAAAAATATATATAAATATTTGCTATGTAACTACGTACTAGATAGTAATACTAAGTTGTTCGATATAAGTATCCTTCATTACTCTTAAACTTTTAGTTGATTAAGTTTGAAGTATGTAATTTACTGTTTACAACTATGCAATGTCACCAACCTTTTACGTCTCTGTGTTTTGACTAGTCTTTTATTAGAACAAGAATCAAAATTCAGCTTGAAAGGTATTGAGCTCTTTGTCTTAGAAGGACATTAGTATAAGTTGCAGTTATTGATGTTCATGTTCTGGGGCTAACTTTGCAGACAAAGAGAACAAATCTCAGATAGTATCCATAGAAGACTAAGACTCGAGAGAGAAGACGTAATGGCCAAATGATCGGGAACAAATGATGTGGATAAAGGACTACTTGAATTTGGACAAGTTTTTGCCAAGACCAGTATTCGTAATCATATAATTTGTAATGAATACTACATATGAAAATTAGTTGCATTATTAGTCATTCTTTTGGTGCCGAATCATAGAGAAGCACAATAGTTTGTAATGAATTTTTCCCATTTATTCCTCGCTATAAGGGTGAAGAGTAACGAATCTCTTAGTGGATTTGAGATATGTAAGGTATGAACGTTAGAATTAATCCTACGAGCTGTACCAAGTTCAACACCAAGAACACCATCTCATCACCTGTGTGTGTAGTGTTCAAAAAAAAATGTAATTAAAATCATGTCTTTCGGATGAAATACTGAATGACATGGACTGGGATGGGTGCTCAAATATTACCTGGAAGGAAAGTCGCGTCTTGTCTCTTTTGCGCCCATGAGAATCTGCAGAGTGAACAGAACACGGAGAAAGGTGAATTAGCAACAGCCAAGAACAGTCTATGACGAACAAAGATGACGCTTGTATATATCTTGCATTTGCAAGAATGTGAGTGCATTTTTCCAAAATATAGATGTTTGCAAGATATTACTTGGTGTATGAGTCCGAGGAAATACTTACAAGGCACCTCCACCGGCAGGGCCAAATGATTTAAAAACAGACATTGCGGTCATAGAAATGCCATTAGCAGCACCTCTCTGATTCTGAGGCTGAGGTATCAAATTAAAGAAAAGTGAGTATGAGCCCGGGCAGAGGAAGTTACCGATGTAGAAACTAACGATAACTATAAAGGTAAAGAAAAGGAAGAGCCAATACACCAGCCAAAGAACCATACCACAGCCTTGTTAAGCATGATAAACAGTCCTGTGACAAGAGAGATCTGCGCACATATCATGAAAACGTATGTCAAATCTTGCTTACTGTTAAATAAGGAGATATATTACGCACAAAAGCTTCAGAGTTATAACAAAAACTCACAGACAAAGCGTTTTTTATGATGGATGCACAATTTATCACCATATGAAGGGTCACCCCAGAAAGCAAAGCTATATAGGGGTAACAAGAAAGCAGCGGTATCAACAATACCTGAACAACAAAACGTAAAAGAAATGAACAGAACTCAATATAACAAACCAAAGAGCATCATTCGAAAATCGAGAAACTTCAACCCCAGATTTACCGCAGAAAGACGTATAATCACAAGGAGTCTGAGGGCCTTAACTAACGGTGGGTATACCAAAAGTTGGAACACCAGAAGCCCAAGTCCTGAAAATTTGGTAACTCAAATCATGAGGAACATCCAAGGGGGATATGGATAGACAATAACAAACTAAAGAAACAGAGTTGACAAACTATATATATATATATATATATATATATATATATATATATATATATATATATATATATATGCGAAAAGAATACCAACCATGCATGAAAAAAGCGAGATCCTGAAAAGGTTTTATAGATAATGTGATAAGGAGAATATTTTTGGAAAAATTCACAATTTTCTGGACCAACCCACCAGACCATCCATATAAGGTATATACAACATGCACCTGATATAGCTAAAACTTGGCCTACATCTTGGGATGAGAAGCTCAATCCTCCATAGCTTCTGTCACTGACGGCCCAGAGTGAGAATATCTTGCAAAGGTACCAATAAAAGAGTAAATTCATAAACAAAACTTTCTCTGCAATACTTAAAAACTTTACTGATACTCTCGGCAGGGCACCAAAAATATCAATATCTTAAAGCGGCTAGGAAGATTTTAAAAGTGAGGAACATCTAAAACTAGTTATGTCCTAGTAAAATCGCATGATTTTAGGTAATTAGTAACTATCTTACCTCTGAGTAAGCTATCTCTTGGAGGGAAAAAACACAATACACGATGATGATAGCCATCAATGGAAGATTCCTCAGAAGACTTGGCTTACTAATTATGTTCTGGTCATCAAGTCCTCCTCCTCCTCTACTTTCGTCATCGTTGAGCTCAGTTGGTTTATTAAGTCTCCGGTGTGCAATTCTACAACGTGTATGTAATGTTTCCTGTATATATTCATACGTACATGGATTATTAAACTTATCCTTATGAGTTAACATCTTCAGTCTAGGCTTGATATAAATCATAACATAGTCAAGCTATACAACACACAATAGCTCCAGAACTTAATAAGAAGTCATTTTATGATCATATAATAAATTTAGTTTGTGAAGGTTTTTGAAACAATTCCAACAAGTACACTATCATATATATCATACTCACAGGAAGCCACCAGCAAGCGATGAAAACCCCAGTAGCATAGACTGATATAACTAAGCTCGGTAGAAAATATGGCAACCTGTAAAGCACAACACCAAGCACCTATTGAGGTAACTAACTTTGCTAGCATTTGAAAAAATGGAATGGATGGAGAAAAAATACCTTCCAAAAACTGAACTCTGGGAAAATATAGTTGGGTACTTCTCTGCAGGCTAAAAAAAACATGAAAACAGAAACCAAGTCAGCTAAGCAAGACAGGAAAGTCAAATTTCGAAAATTTAACTGAACAGATTCTAGAGTCAAGTGTACCTGAGCAAGATAACCTCCAATAGCAGGACCTAGTATCAATCCTATACCTCTCGATGTACTTACCTGTGAAAATGCAACGGAACAGAAGTATTTATCCTCTAGATAAAAAAAAAAAAAAAAAAAAAAGTAAACATTGGCGGAAATAGCGACGTTTCGAAGAAGATAAAAGCCTTACAACAGAAAGACTAAGAGCGTTGTACTCTTCACTAACGACTTCTGAAGCATATGCCTGAAACATGGTAAAAGAACAAAGGAAACACCCTTTCAGGAAATGCAACCTAACACTTTACACGATCATTTTCATTTATATCAGCTCGAGAAGCTACTGTATTCTGATCTAAATAGAAGGACAGTCAGCATAATCCTTCAAAGGAGTAATTAAGACATACCCTTATAACTCCAAGTAGACAATTGAAGCAGCCGAGAAGAAATCTAGAGGAAATTGCAAGCCAGAAACTTGTGCTTAGACCAAATAGGGTATTGAATATGATCCTGAAAAGAGTCAGGCAGCTTATAAAAAAATCTGCAAGACAGAGAAAAATTGAATAGTCTTTACTCTGATGAATAAAAAAGTAGTCAATTATTAGAAGCTAACACTGAGAAAGTCCCAATAAGAATAATAGGTTTGCGGCCATATCGATCAGCTAATTTGCCCCAGAAAATAGATGTCAAAGCTCTTCCAATCATGAATGATGATCCTAATTACAAAAGTTATCAAGAAACATATCAAGAAATCTTCCAAGATTAGGTGCATGCTTCTCAAGCAATAAATAACAAATAGCCTTAAGACAAAGCCAAAAAAAATTACCAACAAAACCAGCATAGAAACCAATATCTTCTTCTTGTTTTGCAATACCAAAGTCTTTGATCTGCCACCACATTACAAAACCAAGCTCATAATCAATGGAGTTTTAAAGCAAGTGTAACTAGTAAGAAACTTACCATGAAATATAGATATGGAAACAGAGAAGAGATTGGGAGAGCTGAAATCACCGAAAAGGTTCGAAACATGAGTATATCACATATAGCCTAATTCGAATATGAATCACTTGCACGCCGCCAAGTGTTTGTACAAATTCCTAAGTGAGGTTGAGAAAACAAAGTTAAAAAAAAAACCAGTGCAGAGTGAGACGAGCCAGATGAAGGAGAGGTGCAAGTAAGGGACGCCTTGCTGGTGTTGCTTAGTTCGATCAATGATACAGCCAGGGCAATCTTCGTTCTTCTCCAGGAGGATGATTCGAGACTCATCATCGGCCATGATCGGAACTACTGAGTCGGAGAAGCCGCGTAGCTCGACGAACTTGTTTTATTCATTAGGATAAGAAAAGTTTATTCCTCCTAAAAGGCGCCAAAAAAGCTGAAATGATTCTTAAAGAAACTAAAAAACATCTCAGTGGGTTGGTGTTTGGCTGTTGACGACAAAAAAAAAAAAAAAAAAAAAAAATTAATCCAAGTGGTACAAATGTGAATTCCCTTTTTATTTGATTTTTAGAAAAAAATATTTTTTTAAAAAAAAAAAACACTGAATCTCTATTATATTATTTAAGCAACCCTTTGAACAAATAACCTTACTCCATGTAAGATATTACACAAAATGCCACTGTATTTAATTACAAAATATTATTATTAATTTGTTTCAACCAGAAAACAGATTTTTATTAATATAGTTAATAAAAAAACAAATTCACGTAAATATTAATATAGCTTATTTTTAGTGTTAATTAATTATTTTCTTTTTATTTTTCAACTCAAAAAAACTTATAAAATCAGAAAAAAATCTTGGTTATGTAAAATCTTAATTGATTCACGTAAATATATTATAAATATTTTTAAATAATATTTTAGAACAATAATAAATCTTATAAAACAATTTTATTTTTTTATAGCCCAATATTTTTGGAATTATTTTAACAAAACTCATTTATTGTTTCAGAAATTTTAGGAAACAATAATAAACTAATTAGAACAATTATAAAATTAATTTTATCTATAAAACTAAGATTAAATATATGCACCCTAAATCATTTAATAATGACATATATATCTTAAAACTAAGATACAATATTGCTTATATTTTAAAATATAAAAATATTATATCTAATTTATTAAATATTTGTTTGCAATGCACATCGACGCAGAGACATTTTATTAAATCTAAGAAATCACAAATATTGTATTTTATTTAATATAATATATATAACTAAAAATAAATCAAAAAGTTAAATCGAGATTTCTAAATATGACCGCTTCAATACAGGTTTTGTTTTATTTTTAGGATTTTACCAAATTTATATGATTCACGGATTTGAACATTGTATCATGTAGCCAAAACGGCTTGAAATTAAAGTATGAAACTAAGTAAATGAAATATAAAAGATTATAAAATATATAGCACGGGTAACTATCTATATATTTCCATGTGCTAACTATCTAAAATGAAATATTCTTCAGTCAAGATATACTCATTATAGATATACTCTTTCACTTTTGATCATTCGAAATAAAAATAAAAATAATTATCCACAGAAAACTATTAAGCCTCCACTATCTAAACAGTGCGGGTTACAATTTTTTTTAGTAAATTTTTTACAATTGATGATTTGATATATATAATCAATTCATCAAAGGATCAAAATGACGTTTGGGAGTTTGGAAAACTATTAAATAGTGCGGAAAACTATTAAACTATTAAATAGTAAATAGTGCGGAAAACTATTAAGCCTCCACTATCTAAACAGTTCAAAATTTCAGAGGATTTGATATATATAATTTAATATAATGAGATGATTAACAATTCGACTAAATTCTCTATCGTAGGAGAGGTAATATATTGTCCTGTCACACTATTTAAAACATATATATATTTTACGGGTTAACTTATTTGATACTTATAAATATTCAAATTTTATGATTTTGCACTGAAATCGATGAGTTTTAGTAACAAAAATATTTTGTTATACTCCATTCTACCTCCCACTCATATAATTTTCTTGCACTTTAATTCAATTTTTACGTTGACTCAATACCGCTACAAATTATAAATCGGATCACAAGTAAATAAGGGTTTTCTTGATTCTACCAATTCTAAAAAATTTAAGCAATATACCCAAAACCTAATAATGGTAAGTCGTTAAGTTTATTGTACCGACTATAGTCGAAACCGGAGTATGAAACTAAGTAAATTAAATTTATAAATTATAAAATACGTAGAATAAATCAAATAGAGATAATACTATTATTTTGTAACTAATAAATCAAAATTTACATAAATATTTTCCCGCACTGCACAGTGCGGGTTATCATCTAGTACTCTTTAAAGAGAGATGAGCAAAGAAAGAAACTTGTTAAATTATCAAATCCACTTTTTTTTTTTTTTTTTTTTTGTTTCTTGCAGTAAGGAAATATGATTGATGAAATCAGACAGTAAAAAAAAGTAGGCGGTACCGATAATCGAATAATTAAGAAAATTTTAGAAAGATTAGTGAAAACAAATAATTACACAAATAATTTTAATTTTTAATTTCATTATATTTTTTTTGTAATTAGTAACTGTACTAATGGTATATCCCCCTATCACAGTGATGACTGAATACCAATCACATATTTTTTTTTTGTCAAAGGGCCACAACAGGCTGGCCCATTAGCTTAATTCCTATATTCGTAGGGAGCGAGACTCGATCCCGGGTGTGATGGTGCCTTGTGCATTAAGGACTTACCTTTAGCCACTGCACTAAGATCACTTCACATACCAATCACATCTTAAGTTGTCATTTTATCAGCAACATGAACGATCTACAAAACCGATTGTTTTATCAATATACATAAATGCACAATGAGATAAACAATTATACTTGCTGGGACCAAGAACCCCTTTGGGTTCGGGATCAACATCTATTAAGTATTAAGTAGACCGAAAGTCGTGGGGATCTAGTTTCTACAATTGGCGCCGTCTGTGGGAACGCAAATCGTCTCTAGAAGTCATCCAAGAAACTCTTTCGAAACTTGCGACAATGTCTCCAGTCACCAACAAAGTCTCCGGAGCAAACCGCACTGCTTCCAGCATGTCTGACGTTACAGGCATCGCGTCCGCTCAAGACAACACTGCAATACAAAGCGGCACTCCAGCCAAACAAGTCACCGCCGTTTATGTTTGTCGGCCCACCGACGCAACAACAAACCCAACTGATACCTGCTCTAAACTCCCAGTTGACGTCATATCTGAGGGGGAGACCAGCCAAGGAGCAGGACGAACTCTCGAAGAGCCGGTCGACCTCGATGCTGAGCGTTCGGATGAACAACCCCTGAATGAAGAAGGTGCGCACCCCACGGAACAGCAGCTCGGAGCACAAACCGGGAATCTCCCTGTTCGCACCACGACAGCGGTCCAGAATCCGCAGGTCGTCTCGATGGAAGATTTCAAGATCTTGTTCGGTACCATGACAAAAGAGATCTACCAGATGATCTCCGACACCAACCGCAGAGTCGACGCTGTTGTAACCCACACGACTCCATCGCAAGTCTCCGCAGGGCAATCGCCCGTACTCAGGATAGGCGGCCTCACCCATCGTCTCGATTTTTCAGATCTACCAACAACGAATCAATCAGGGCGGAGAAGTCCTCCCCCTCAGGCAACATCGAGCATCCGACCGACGAACACGAAGTCGCAAGTGCATGAGAGTTCGGCTGCCCCGATTGTCCGCTTGACAAACACGGGGCCTTGCCTCAAAATCGAGGAAATCAAGTCACAGATTAGCGGCATGAACACGCTTCTTCATCGGGCTATTAGCACAGCTCCAGAGATCGACAGGATCGTCGAGGTAACGCGGCAATCCCCTTTTACTCAACGGATCTTGCGGGCCGCCATACCAAACATCAAGCTGAAACTCCCAACCTACCTGGGGGACAAAGACCCAGTCCAGTTCATGACATCCTTCATGGCAACCATGGCGAAAGCACGATTCACCGATGAACGGAGGGATGTTGGGTGTTGCCAGCTATTCGTCGATAGCCTCTCCGGCCCCGCCTTAGTTTGGTTCACAAGGCTCGAGCCGAATTCAATCGATAACTTCGATCAATTGTCCACGAATTTCCTCAAGCATTACCGTATCTTCATTGAGCGAGGCGTGACAAGTTCGGATCTCTGGGAGATAGCCCAGGAACACGGTGAATCCATCGGCAGTTTCCTGAGCAGATTTAAGGAAAAGCTCACGCGCGTCACTGTCCCAGAGGATGCCGCAATGGCGGCCTTCAGAAAGGGCCTAATTCCTGGATCGCCGTTACGGAAGGATCTTAACATCCGGGAGCCCAAGGACCTCGACGACGTGCTACATCGAGCCTCCAGATTTGCACTCGACGAAGATGAGGACGCCCAAATAGCCGTAAAAACAATCGGACAACCGTCACATCCCCTTAAGGCTAAAAACCGGGACGAGCACCACAAACCTCGCAAGCATCACGACCCTCAAGACCAAAAAAAAGCGTCGTTCACGCGGTCTCCGAAGTAGACGACCAAAACAAGCAGCCGTCCGACCCAAAGGAATTATACTGCGATTTTCACATGATCGCCGGCCACTCCACACACGAGTGCGTCCATCTGAAGAATTACCTGTACGGAAAGTACCTCTCTGGCGAAGTCGAAGTCGTCTTTCAGCCAAAAAGCGTCCGTGGAGGCAGAGGTCGCCGAGGGGGATGGCGTGGTGGACGATCTAAAGGTGGCTGCAGTGCAGGAGGAGGACGAGGCAACAGCAGCCCGCCCAATGGAGTTCAACAGCCAGCCAACCAAGTGCTGGCGAACCAGCAAGAAGAGATGCCCTAGGTAGACGAACTACCTGGCCCTCCCAAGCAGCAGAGAGGGCAAAACCCCGAGCGGGCCAATTCCCCTCCCCGAGCTTGAATAACTATGATACTCGGCCCACCAGAGGATTGCGCCGACTCCGTCAGCGCGTTCAAGAAAAGGGCACGTCAAGTTTGCAGCCTTCAGACAACTCCGAACGAACCTCCACTCTGCTCGGACCCTATATCATTCACATCAGAAGACGCCAGAGGAATCCAGCACCCCCATTCGGATCCTTTGGTCATCGAAGTTTCCATGGGAGATTTTGACGTTGAACGAGTCCTGGTCGACACGGAAAATACCGTCAATGTACTGTGCTGGCAAACGCTAGAAAAAATGGGTGTCACACCAGAGCAACTGAAACCTGAGTCTCGAACATTGACAGGCTATGATGGGATCGCCAAAATGTTGATGGGCAACGTAAAGCTACAAGTGCGAGCCGGCGGAGTGACCCGGAAGACTAAGTTTGCGGTCATCGACTCACCTCCGATCTACAATGCCAATTTGGGGGTACAATGGATATACGTGATGCAAGACGTACCGTCGACTTATCACCTCTGCCTTAAGTTCCCGACCACCACAGGAATTTGTACACTTTATGGTGATCAGAGGGTAGCCCGATCTTGCTCTGTTATCAAAAAAAAGCAGAGGAAGACTGAGGAAGCATAGCAATTACAGAGCAGGGACCATCTCACCGGTCCCCATAAGCCGGAGCGAGATTGCCTCAAGTCTCTGGAGTTTCGAATCATACAGGCGAACATCGATCCTTCCGACCCCTCACGAACTGTTGGTATCGGGGCCGAACTAGAGGAGCACATAAAGACAAAGCTGATCGCTTTTCTACAATCTCGGTCTTCCACATTCGCCTGGTCAACGAAGGACATGGTCGGAATAAGTCCCGATGTTATCTGCCATAAGCTCATCATCAACCCCACGTTCAAACCGATCAGGCAGAAACACAGGCGTCTGGGTCCTGATCGGGCGAAAGCATTTCAAGATGAAGTCGAGCGACTACTCAAAGCTGACCAGATAATGGAGGTCCAGTACCCCGATTGGCTGGACAATCCATTCATGGTAAAAAGAAGAACGGCAAAATGGAGAGTATGCGTGGATTACACTGATCTCAATAAAGCATGCCCTAAGGATAGTTTTTCTTTACCACACATAGACCGTCTCGTCGAAGCCACAGCTGGAAACCAACTGCTCTTGTTCATGGATGCCTTCTCAGGTTACAACCAGATCGCCATGAGTTCGACTGACCGCGAAAAAAGGCATTCATTACAGATAGGGGGACCTACTGCTATAAGGTAATGCCATTCGGACTGAAGAACGCTGGAGCAACCTACCAATGGCTAGTGAACATGATGTTCGCATATCTGCTTGGAAAAACTATGGAGGTCTACATCGACGATATGCTGGTCAAGTCTTTGATCGCAGAGCAACACGTCCAGCATCTCGCCGAATGTTTTGATATCTTGGATCATTTCCAGATGAAACTGAATCCAACGAAGTGTACATTCGGAGTTACTTCGGGAGAATTCCTGGGATATATCGTCACTGAACGGGGAATAGAGGCAAATCCTAAACAGATCAAAGCCATACTGGGACTACCATCGGCGACCAACAAGCGAGAAGTGCAACGCCTGACCAGACGTATCGCAGCTCTAAACTGCTTCATCGCTTGGTCGACGGATAAATGCCTCCCATTCTACCAACTCCTCCGCAGAAATAAGGATTTTCACTGGGACAAGGAATGCGAGATCGCCTTTCGGCAATTAAAGGAGTATCTGACCTGCCATCCAGTATTAGTCAAACCGGAAGACGGTGAAATACTGTACCTCTACATCTCGGTCTCCAGTTCGGCAGTCAGCAGCGTGTTAGTCCGAGATGACCGCGGGGATCAGAAACCTATCTTCTACATAAGTAAAGCACTCAACGACGCGGAATCACGATACCCCACGCTGGAAAAGCTCGCCCTCGCCGTGATCATCGCCGCACGAAAGCTTCGCCCCTATTTCCAGTCACATTCTGTCATCGTGTTTACCGATCAGCCACTCCAAACTATCCTCCATAGCCCCCTCCAATCCGGACGCATGGTGAAGTGGGCAGTCAAACTAAGTGAGTACGATATCAAATACCGCTCTCGTCCATGCCTGAAGTCGCAAGTCCTGGCCGGCTTCATCACCGAGCTGTCTCCTGAGCTTGGTGACCCCACTCCTAAGGAAGAACATTGGGTAATGTTCATCGACGGTTTGTCGACGAATCAAGGATCCGGAGTGGGACTCATTCTCCGATCTCCCACTGGTGAAATACTCGAGCAAGCACTAAAGCTCAACTTCAAAGCGTCAAACAACGAAACAGAATACGAGGCCGTTCTTGCAGGACTCCGGTTAGCACGAGGACTCGGCGTGACACACTTACAAGTCTTCTGTGACTCCCAATTGGTAGTCAGCCAATTTAGTGGAGAATTTGACACCAAAAACAAGCGAATGGGAGCATATTGACAGTTGGTCCGTGCATTTTCCGAGGAATTCACATCCTTTTCTCTGACGAAGGTCCCATGGAACAAAAACGCGTCGGCTGACGCCGTCGCAGCTTTGGCAAACTACTCCGACCCTGGTTTGCGGCGCACTGTCCCGATCGAGTGCATCGACGCTCCTAGCATCGGTCCGGACAGCCAGATAGCTGTAATCAATGACGACTCAGTCCAGATGGACTTCGAGGAGCTGATAGAAGATATGACTAACGTCACGAAACCACCGGACGATTGGCAAATTGAAATCAAACTTTAGATCTCCAAAGGCATCGTCCCACCGGACCGATGGGCAGCTCTGCGTTTTAAGGCCCGAAGTGCTAGATACATCCTCTTGGATGGAGAATTGTTTCGCCGAAGTGCATCGGGAGTTTTCCTCACCTGCGTTACTCGGGACGAAACTGAACAAATCATGATGGAGGTACATGAATGCGAGGGTGGCAACCACTCCGGCAGACGCGCGCTCGCCCTCAAGATCAAAAAGGACGGACACTACTGGCCTACCATGATCACCGACTGCGAAGCCTTCACGGCAAAGTGCAAAGCTTGTCAGCGTCATGGACCAATGCAGCACGTCCTGCCCGAACTGCTGAATACCGTGACAGCTCTGTATCCTTTTATGCGCTGGGCCATGGACGCTATAGGACCTCTGCCAGCATCGATATCCAAGAAGTTCGTCCTAGTGCTGACCGATTACTTTACCAAATGGGTAGAACCAGAATCCTTCACGAGGATCCAATCCTTGGATGTGACTAATTTCATATGGAAGAACATCATATGTCGTCATGGACTCCCGTACGAGATCGTCACCGATAACGGCACGCAGTTCACTTCGCTCATCACCAGACGTTTTCTGAGCAAATGGCAAATCCGGCTCAGCACTTCGACCCCTCGATACCCCCAGGGGAATGGCCAAGCTGAGGCTACGAATAAGTTAATCGTCGATGGACTCAAGAAACGACTCGGTCGAAGGAAGGGAGCATGGGCGGATCACCTTGACGATGTGTTGTGGTCCTATCGCATAACATCGCAGCGCAGCACGGGACAATCCTCTTTCTTCCTGGCGTACAAAATCGAAGCACTCGCCCCAGCAGAAGCAGGTGTCCCGACACTTCGCCGTACCATGATGGTCGACAATCTCCAAACTCAATAACGAGATGCTGACCGATCAAGCTCAAGTCCGAGTTCAGCATTACCAAGATGCCGCGGCTTGGTACTACAACAAGACTGTTCGTCAGCGACAATTCAACGAATGCGATTTAGTTCTACGAGAAGTTTTTGAGAACACCAAAGAAGTCAACGCCGGTAAACTCGGCGCTCGGTGGGAGGGTCCGTATCTTGTATCCAGGGCAGTTCGCCCGGGCGTCTATGAACTTGTAACCATGGCCGGAGAACGAATCATAAACTCATGAAACGTTATTACTACTAAGTCGTTGTCATGACCCTAACTAGGAGGTTTCGGGAATCTGAACTCCATTTATCTTTCATTTGTAATACGAACTACAGGTGGCTTGATCCCCGTTTTGGGGAGCGTAGGCAATTCCTTGTCTTTTTAAGATTAAGCGAATGCAGCTAAAATATTAATAAAGTTTTTTCCCGGCTAAAAAACATGTTTCTTTATTTCTGAGTACATTTAGATCGCCAATATATGAAAGTGCGCAAGGATTTTGTTAGGCAAATTTTAATCATTAGAATTCGCTATAAATCATTTGGATTAGTCTCCATTACACTTAAAAAAAAACAGATAATAATAAACGCCTAAACTGCAGATCTCTCATCGGAAGCCCGTTCTGGACTGTCCTGCAGTCGCATGACGGGAGCGGGGCCAGATATGTCAGTTTCCAGTGGTTCTTCCACTGCGAGCTCGTTCACCACAGTTTGCCAGATCTCATGTTCCTGTTGTAAGGCCTCCAGTCTTTCGATTGGAAACCCAGAGCCTCTGGACATCATGTCCTCTATGAAGGCACATGGGCCCTCGAGAAGGTGGCGCTCGCGGAAGGCTTCACCCGACGACTCCAGGAAGTTGACATATCGGATTAGCCTATTCAAGCAAGCTCGATAGGCCCAGACATCCGTCACAAATGGGAAGGGGTAACCTTTAACGATAAGGTCTTCTAGGACTTGAATGGTTCCCTCTAAACGGTAAAAACGGTGGAGCTGGTCAAGCTTCAGCCAAAGCGCTCGAATATACGCGCCCATTCTCTTTCGGCGAGCTCGGTACTCTCGGAGTTCGTGCTGAAGGGGAGACACCCCGGGGTCGATGGTATTCGAGTTCGGAGCGACCGCGAGATCGGGACGTCTCTCCTACCTCCCGTGGGATGGGATTTTCCGGCTCCCGGCGGCCGGATGCGGCGGCAATCCTTTCCCGGGCTTGTCTCAGCCATGCGGATCGAGTAGTTACCATCTTTCTTTCTATCTCTTGAATTTGTGGAAGTTAGAATGATTTCGTTCTCCCAACCTTCAATCCTATTTATATAGGGTCATGGGAAGTAACCGCCGCTGAGTCCACCAATCAGAATGCAGCGAAATTTTCTCTGCGTCCCGAGAATAATTCTCAAAGACCGCGTAACACATTTAATGCAGCGCGTCTCTTATTTCCAAGAACAAAAAAGGAGATTTCCTCAACAAAAAAAATATAATATAAAAAAAGAAGGAGAATATGTACACATATATTTCAGTTCTTGATCCGATCTGGACTAAGTATTTATTGGTTCATACCAAACTCGTTCCTCGTTGACACCCTGGCCAGGTGATCAACTCGAGTAACTACGCACTATTTCTCAGGATAAGCCGAACCCAGAGTTGATTATTTTGCACCTGACCTTCACATATAGGGATAAGCCGGACCCATAGTATTTATTCTGCACCCAATCTTTCATTTTTTGGGATAAGCCGGACCCAGAGTATTTATTTCGCACCCAACCTTTAGTTCGGATGGAAAGTTTAGCCGAACCCAGAGAATAATTTCGCAATCCGTCATCCGAACTAAAGCAAAGGAGATAAGCCGAGCCCAGTATCTCGCCCTCTGACCAAACATATCTTGTTAAGAATAAATAGTCAACTTTTGAGGCTCGAATCGATGTTTTCTACAATCGCTTAACAAAAATTGCCTGATGTAAGCTGGGAGACGTCTCGCCTCTGGTATATTTTTAGAAAATAAAATAACAAAACAACGACCAAGTAAAAAACTGCCTGCTTTAATGCAGTAAAATCTTATTCTTCTTTTCAAAGTAAAAACTCAAATTTGCCAGCTACAACGCGGCGAAGTCTTATTTATTAAACTATTGAAAAAAACTTGTTAATTCCAAACTAATGCGCTATTCGCGGCGATCTCACGAATATTCTTCTTGAGTCGTTCTGGCATCAGCCACAACAATTGCAACCTAGTCTTCTCCCAATCCTCGGGGCGAGTCTCCAGTGCTCTGGCCTTCTGTTCAGACTCGTCGAGCAAGTCAGTGGTCCTCTTCCTCTTTGCCTTGTGTATGGCGATCTCGGATTCCAGAGTCCTTAACTGGCGGTCGATCCTACCTCTTTTCATATGGAAGTACTGAAGATCCTGACTTAGTTCTTGATGTGTGGCTTCAATCTGCACACACGAAATCAACAACGGATTAATTTGGAGCAAACATGGATTGTTTTCTCACCTAAAAAGAAGAACAAAAATAAAGGAATGGTTACCTGACGAAAGAAGGTATTGGCTTCAGCAAGTTTGGCTTCATTAGCACGCCTGTTAATGTAAAACGGTTTAACATTTCCTGGAACAAAGTCACCAATCAGGGCAGGATCCATGTGCATCGGCTTCTGATCTGCTTCCCTTCAACATTCATTGCAGTACGCAACCAGACACGGTGGCCAATCTACTATCCTCTCAAACCCATTCTCGATCCAATCTTTTGGGTGGGATTCGAGCAGTTCAAGTTTGAGTAGCAATTCACATTGCACTTGCTCTGATGCGGCAAGCCGGTCGCGATACTCCATGTGGCGATCCTCCACTTAATGGAAAAATTCTTCCAAGTCACGCCTTTCTTCCAGTTTGACGCGGAACAGTAACATCCAAGGAGCCCGGATGTTTGGGTAGTAGGTCATTCCTCTATCGATAGCTTCAGTATTCGAGAACGTCGGGACGTTGTTTCCGACTAGCGGGGATTCCACGCTTCTAATGGAGCTAGAAATTACTTCGATAAAAGTTTCTCTCGAGTTGGTTAATTCGGAGATAATGCTGGATGATTTATATGAATTTTGGGAGGAGAACCTTTCCAAATTTCGTGCAAAATAGAAAGGATTCAATTCCTTGAAATTGTCAATTTCCCTTTTTGGTGAAAAGTAAAATTTCTGACGAATAAAGGCGGGACTAAGAATTGATCAAACCAAAAGAGAAAATGGGCCGAACAAGTCGGCAATGTTTTACAAGGGTATTTAAACCCATACTCGAAAGAGTTCTAAAAAAAAAATATATATATATATATATATATATATATATATATATGGATAGTTAAGCATCCGAGGCACCGGTCAGATCAGCTTGGAAGCTCTCGGCATTAGAGCCATACGGATGGCAAACGGAATCCGGAGCCATGGTCCTGGGGTGGAGAAGTCCATAGCCAAGCTGATCCGGGAATGATGGCCCCCTTTTCAATCAGATATTACACAATTTCCTGCACTCCAGTAGCTTGGTTCAACAGGTCCTCCAGGGGGCAAATTTTCTCTTGTTCGACTAGATAAGCCCTGACTTTATCCAATCGAGTCTGCGCTTTCTTCGCTGTTCATTCCACCTTCTCAAGATGATCTCGCCGAAGTCTTTTAACTTTAAAATCGAGTTTGATTTTCAACTCGTTACACGCTCCCTGCAGTTCGGATTTCTGTTCTTCGAGAGTAAGCACTCGAGAATTCAGTTCACCAGTACTCAGTTCGGATTGAGCGATGATACCTTCCTTTTTGGCAATAAGAGTTTCAAGCTCGTTGATTCTCTCGTCTTTAGCTCCGCTGGCAATTCGGATCTATTCTACGCACTCCTTCACCTTTTCGAGCTCGAATCTAGATTTCTTACCGGCTTTTGCTCGTCTATCGTACAATTGGGTCAGCATATTCATCCTGGCCGCGGTCTATGGATTCAAAAAACATACGTCAATTTCGTCTGCGCAAAATCTGAACAAGTTAAAGAGAATAATAAAACGAACCATTAAGTGAGATTCGGCGACGTCAAGGAATGCTTGTTTGAATTCCAGTTCGTCTACTTCCGGAAAGAGTTCAGATTGGAGGTTTTCAGGTTCCGAAAGAGTTCGCCTGAGGCAAGGCGATTTGTGACCAGGGGGGTGTCACAGGAATATTCAAAGGCAAACCGATCTGTCTTGTCATTCTCTCTTGTCAAGCGGAATCGATCGGTAGAGTCCAGTCCGGCGTCTTCAGCCGAGCGTTTGTAATTGACCACTGATTGAGGCTTGGTGGCTGAGTCATCTCCGGTCAGTTTCTTCTTGTTCAGTTTCTTCTTTTTCCTCTTGGATCCAGTTCCAAGCTGAGGGACATCCTGTTCATTGTTCGGAGGATCGGCATTCTCTAAAGCCAAGGGAAGGGTGTCGTTTTCCGCGACATCGATTAAGTCGACATCCTCTTCAGGAGCCTGAACAGGATCGACATCGGTCCGATCCTGAACAGGATCGACTTTGGTCCGATCTCGAGCAGGATCGATGTCGGCTTCGATAGCAGCCTGAGTTTCTCGGCGAACGATCTGGAGACTGCTGGACTCAACAACATGTGACCCTGCGGGCTCTGTAGTTCGTCCCAGCGAACTCGCGAAACTTGGGAATGTTGTTCTGGCCTTGCCCATCGTTGTTTCAACGCGGATGCGAGTAATAAATTCCCACCGTCGATTGTTCCCGGACAGCAGAACGTCTCTGACGGAATGATAGCCTCAAGCCAGACGCGTTGCGCAAAATGGACGATCTGGAAACAAGACATGAAAAAGTTAAAGGTTGTTAGAAGTGCCAAAGTCAGTTAAGATGTATCGGCAACTTCATTCCACACTCTCTGGTGAATACCTAACGGATCAACGAGTGAGTACTGATCCACGCGGACATAGAAGTAGTAGTTCGCCCACTTCTGGAATTTGCTCACTCTTTTACCGGCAAGGAAATTATGTGCCGACCTCATATTTACTTCCCAGAGATGCGGACTCTTTGATAACTTAAAGTTAGATAGCTGCTCGAAGCATTGAACTCTGATGCTAACTCTAACTTTGGCAGCTATGGTGAGAGCAGCTATAAAATTGCAAATGGCTCCGGGGACAAACTGACAGATCGTTATCTTACGTCTTTGGGCGTAGTGCGATATTAACGCTGGGATTGGAAACATGAGCCGACATTCGGTAAAATAACCCTCATATAGGCATATATATCCCTCTGGGGGTTCCAGGGGCGCTGATTGGCTCGGGGGATCAAAATAGTGACGCTGCTGTTAGCCAGACCGCATGAGTCCAGCATACTGTTCACGGTTTCGGTCAAACTCGAAGTCTTGTTGCCTCCGATTCGTCCCTCATGATCCAACAAAGGATCAATGTCTTCGATCTTGATTCCTAAAGGGGCGAACCGTTCTTCTTCCTGTGATAAAATGTCTTGAGTCAGTTCGATGCTCCCATCTTCACGATGAACTGATGTCGGTTCCAAAGGGAGAGTCTGCAAAGACGAGGCTCCAGCCGAGCAACGAGCTAGAATTGGTAGGACTTTGGAGTCCGATCTACTGGATTCTCCGATCTGCGCACGATGCTCTGAGTTGAGAGTTTTTTGTCTGGAAGTTTGACGAATTAATTTTCCGCTTACAGTTTCCAGCGAAGAAGCAGGATCTGAAGTGCCCGCCATAATATGAGTTCGGAGAGTGCGGAAGAAAACTGATAATAAATAAATAAAAAGGAGAGAGTTCGGAGCAGATTACCTTTCACTGTTGGCAGAAAATGAGAAATGATGAGAGAGGGGGTGTATTTATAGAGTCGAATGGGCGGCAACCCTACGAAAGTAATTAGGACCTACGCGACTCTTCGATTTCCGACCTAGCGGATGTGACGCAAGCGACACGTGTCATCCGGACGATTCACGGTGACAGGATGCAGAAATCTGGGTAAAATTAAATAATTCTTTATGGTTTAGATCGGATATTCTCTTTTCCATAGTTCAAGATATTCGAATTGAATCTCAAATATTTAGAACTGGAGGGGGGTCTAATTGTTGGTGCGGGATTTAGCACCCCCGACATACCGAGCTAAACCAGAAAGATAATTCGATTATTTAACCGGGAATCCGGTTAAGACCCTAATTAGGTTAATTTAGGCCTGTTCGGATAAGGGAAGCCCAACTTTGAGGAAGAAGAACTGATTTCCACTTCGCCCAGCGGCCGAATCAAGAAATAAAACAACTTTCCTTATCTCAGTTCGTCTCATAAAGAAAGTTAATATATTATGTAATCTATGGACATGTATAAATAAGGAGAGACTTCTCCATTATAGATCATCCGATATTGAATACAATAATTCAGTTCTCTGCTTGTTCTTAGCAATTAACCCTAGTTCTTTGAGATCAATTCCCCTCTTTCTTAATTCCTAAGCTTAGATCGACTTTTTAGAGAGATTACTTCTTTGAATTTGTTTCCCTCCTTAAACAAATTCATTGTAGAAACCTAGTTTCTACACCTTCCATTCAGCTCCACATGTGTAGCAAAACGAGTATCCACATCTATCAAATCATATATATGAACATTATTACATTGTTAGTTTGACGAAAACATAAATAAAATTTTGAAATGATTAGATATTAATGTGACTAAGATATGGTGGTGCATGTGGTACGTGAAACCTGCAAGTTACATGCATGCATCCTTCTGAACGTTCGATCATGTGTTTGCACTTTTCACATTGACGCCACATGTTCTGATTTGCTAGAACTTTAAGTTTTAAATCATTCGTTGTAGGATTTGGACCCAATCTCTTGTAATCGTTGCATGACAAGTTATCGTGCCACGGAACTTTAAAATTGATGCAAAAGGGTATAGCACATTTGATACAGCAACTCCAACCTTCTTTGGTAGATTTAGAAATCTCGGTTTTCGATATTAAACTCGAGCACCTAGGGTTTGGGCAATAAACTCTGTCTGCCACAGGAAATGATCCCTCTTCAATCCTTTGTTCCCACATCTCTTGTAGTCTAGGAGTCAAAAGACTCGCACAACTTGGAAGAGTTAGCTTATACTCGCATTGATAATCAAGACATCTCGGTACACCTCCATCAAGTAGCTTAACTTCTATATGCCGTTTCACACACTCCATGCAGAATTGATTGCCCCATAAAAAGCCTAAAAATATCTGCCTCAGCTTTGATATTGTTATTGAAACAGACACGGCAAGTCCCAAACATACATATGCCGATTTCACAATCCATTGTTTCCATTGCAAGTTTAGAAACAAAATTAGCTTGATTTTGACCAGTCACCAAAACAAGTATGCTAGACGTAAGTTGTTGTCTGATGTGTTGCACATCATCCATTAGCAAGGCTATATTATTTGGCTCAGGTGCGGATCTTCCCATGACCTATATGTATTTAAAACAAGAATTAATAATGAATCATGTGAACCTTAACAGCCAAGGAAACACACTTACCAATTCGAAAATCTGATCATGATCACAACAGATTGAGAGATGATTTATCCCCATACTCACGGCTTCGGTTATTCAGGCCTTTAATGCCATAAGCTCAGTTTCTAAAATTGTAATGTCCGAGCCATGATGAAGAGGTCCCTTCATCTGAAACAAGAGATTCTCATCTTGGTCCAAAATCGTAACCCCAAATCCCGCTACTTACCAAACCCTTGAAGTAAAGCATGTACGTGTTGGACAGTGAGAGTATTGGGCTATGTATGTGCTCGTGACATAGGGCCTTCTTACTCCATAGTTATTGTTGTAACCACGATTGTTCACCTTGGGGTAACAGACTAAGACCCAGACCAAACAATCAAAATGGGCCAAGGCCATGATTCGGATCGGCCCACTAAGCCCGATAGAAGGTTTGGAGCGGAGAGACGTATCCCTCGAGTCAGTTCGCAGTTTGGACTCGATCAAAGATTCTCGCAATTAATTGAATTGATTAGGACGCGAGGATTACGCAGTGAATTGATTTGGCATTGATTGTAATAGACTGATATAAATACGAAAGGATGGGGACTGTAAGGGGGATGGAAAAACTTTCTCTTAAGCAATAATTCTCATTCTATTTCACAGCATTTTATCTCTAAATTCAGTTTGGAATTATAACGGTGGTAGGGTCCTCCGTTCAGAAACACTTCGGAAGGAGAATTCGGTTTCAGTTCTTACATTTGGCGCTAGAAGGAGGGGAACTCTATCACCTGCACTCCATATAGTTTCGACGTTTTTCTCCAAATCTTCATCATTCAACTCTACTATGGCTCACGAATCTACCAATCAGGTAACTTTGGAGTCTATCCAGAAACTTTTGCAGGATTTGACCAAAAAATCTGACCGTCAGCAAGCAACTGCCATCACCTTTTCCGAGCGCCTTGATAGCTTGGAAGGACGAGTCTCCACTCGTTTGGAAGCAGTCGCCAGCTCAGTCGCCGATCTCTCGGCTTCTCACCGCGCATATGCTGATCGAGTGGACCTTCTTTCTACAGATCAAAATCCATAGAGGCGTGCTCTGTACTTCACTGGCATAGCTCCACCATTCAATCTGCAGCAGGAGACAACAACAACAACTCCAGGTCATACCATCTCCCGGACTACGCCACTACCAGCCAGGGATGGCCATGCCCCGGTCAAGCTCAAGGCCGCTGGTCCTTCGGTACTCCCAGTTCGGGTACCTCCTCCCGTAGGAGGGAATGTCCTTCGGGAAAACCTGACTTCGGGCACTTCAACCAATCTCGAGCTTCATTGGATGCAGGGCTAGATCCGTGACATGCGATCTAGAATGCACAGTGCGACCACTTCAGCACCGGATATATTTTTCAAGTAATCGAAGAATCAAAGCGGACTCCATTCTCAGCTCAGATAGCCGGAGTGCGTGTGAAGGATACAGGGAAGATTAAATTTTTGAGCTACGAAGGGAAAGGAGATCCGACAAAGCATCTCAAAATTTTCCTGCTCACGGCTAGCCGTGTGGACCTAGAACCTCTTAAAGCTGATGCCAGTTACTGTAAGCTGTTTGCCGAAACTTTCTGCGGACCCGCTCTGCTTTGGTTCGCGTCCTTAGCAGCTGGCTCCATTAACAATTTTACGGAGTTATTCACATCCTTTGTCAAGCAATACTCGAGCTTGATAGAAACGGCGGTTACGGATGCCCAACTGTGGAATGTAACTCAGACCGCAGGAGAATCACTTCGCTCGTATGTAACCAAATTCAAAGAAATCCAAGTCCAGATTCCGGGACTTTCGGACTCAACTGCCTTGGCCGCCCTAAAGAATGGCCTCTGGCACGAGTCCCGCTTCCGAGAAGAATTGATTGTGAACAGGTTTGCCACCATTCAGGATGCTCTGCATCGAGCTTCCAACTGGATAGTTGCCGAGGAAGAAAAAGCGGCAGCAGTTCAGAAGCATAAAGCAATATTGAAACCCCGTTTCGAGGCACCGGCCATGAAGACACCTCCAGCAGCTCCGAAGTCAGGGCTTGGGACCTTTGCGGTCCACAAGTCACTGCAGAAAGGATCCCCTAGGGGATCTCCTTCATAACCACCATTTTCACCACGCTCCAAAACAGGAGTGCTTCCAAGCAACAAATGGGTTCAGGACACTCAACTCGGGATTGCAAGAAGTTGATGCACCTTCTCGCTGAGAAGTTTGTATCTGGCGAAATGCCGAGTGTGTCAATTGATGAGCTAGACCCAAAGACGGCGTCCGAAATCGATGAAGATGTCCCTCCACCAAAAAAGCCAAGGCAAACTGAGGGGGACGCAGGTCCTAAAAAACAAATATACGTCATTATGGGGGCTCACGTTTATTTTACAACTCGATAATGGCAATCAAAGATCATCAACACAAGCTCGCTAATCCAGCACCTAAACGGGCGAAGCTCACTCCGAGCAATCTGCCTGAGATCACCTTTTCAGAGAAAGAAACAGAGGATCTGGACGCTCCTCATGACGACGCACTAGTTATTTCACTTGATGCAGCGAATCACGAGGTATGCCGAATCTTGATAGATACTGGAAGCTCGGTGGATTTAATTTTCCGGGAGACTCTCACTAGGATGGGCATCGGAAAGGAGCACATCGCAGGACCTCCATCTCCATTGGTTTCATTCACCAGCGAAACATCGATGTCTCTAGGAACGATAACTTCATCGTGCCCGGATCAAACCATCCTACCTGATAGGCTTCCGAGCAACACGGACTCGAACAATTGGGGGGCAAGGGACTGGCGAAGCCTGATCTGGGCTTACTTGGAACGAGGCGAACTCCCAGCCGACAATTGGGCGGCTAGGATACTTAAAATTATCAGTGCACGATATTGCATCTATAACGGAGCATAACAGGTTCTTATTTAATGTGTGTTGCTGGCGAGGAACTCGTGACACTGATGCAAGCTGTTCACAATGGCCCTAGTGGAAGCCACTCCGGAGGACGGACCCTGGCCTTCAAAATCAAACGGCAGGGGTACTTTTGGCCCACCATGGTCGCTGACTGCGAGGACTACGCCCGAACTTGTGAGAAATGTCAAAAGCATGCTCTCTCAATTCACCAGCCTACCAAACACCTGTTCTCTGTGTCCGCTCCTTATCCGTTCATGAGGTGGTCTATGGACATCATTGGCCCTTTACAACGAGGACCCGGGGGGTTCAGTACGTGCTGGCCCTTACTAATTACTTCTCTAAGTGGGTTGAAGCAGCGGCTTATGCAAAAGTGATAAGTGAGGAAGTAGAGCAGTTCCTGTTTAAGAGCATAATATACCGGTATGGCGTTCCACACGAAATCATCACGGACAATGGCCCGTAGTTCCTCTCTTCGCAGTTCGAAAGGTTTTGTGCCAAATGGAAAATACGGCTTAGTAAGTCAACTCCTCGTTACCCACAAGGAAATAGGCAAGCCGAAGCGATGAACAAGGTTATACTGGCGAATTTGAAAAAACGATTGGACTCTCGCAAAGGATGCTGGCCGGACGAACTGAAAGGTGTACTCAGGGTAATCCGAACCACGCCTCGACGAGCTACAAACGAGACACCTTTTTCCTTGGTCTATGGAGTCGATTCCGTAGTCCCAGCTTACCTCGCAGTACCCGGAGTTCGCACGACCTTGAATCCACTTCGAGCCTTGAAGAACGAAGAATTTATGCTAGACACACTGGATGTCATTAACGAGCGTCGGGACCGAGCTTTGGTTCGGATGCAGAATTATCAGAGTGCCATGGCACGCTAGTATAACTCCAAGGTCTGAGGTAGACCACTAGCAGTTGGCGACTTAGTCTTGCGAAAAGTCCATGAGAACACCGAAGAGCTCAACGCGGGAAAACTGGAAATCAACTGGGAAGGACCGTACAAAATTACTAGTGAAGTGCGCAACGGATTCTATCAGCTGGAAGATTCAAAGGGGAAATCAAAATTTTTCTCTAACTTTTTGTTAAGAATGGTTGATCATCATCAAAAAGCCGAAGTCTAACTTCGCAAAATTCGACAAAAACCAAAGTCTAACTTCGTATCAAAAAGTCTGGAGTTAAACTTTGCAAAATTCAATTAAACCAAAGTCTTACTTCGTATCAGAAAGTCCGGAGTCAAACTTCGCAAAATTCAATTAAACCGAAGTCTCACTTCGTGTCAGAAAACCCGGAGTTAAACTCCGCAAAATTCAGTTAAACTGAAGTCTTACTTTGTATCAGAAAGTCTAGAGTTAAACTTACTTCGCGAAATTCAATAAAAACAGAAGTCTTACTTCGTGACGGATAACTTGGAGTTTTAACTTTGCGAAATTCAATAAAACGGAGCCACCTTACTCCATAAAGCTTCGTTAAAACCGGAGTCCTACTCCGTAAAATTTTTTGACCGAGGTAATTTCAAGAACCTTAACGGAAGTCACACTTCCTAAAAACTGTTTGAATCGAAATATCACTTCGTACTATTAGAGTCCTGCCTAAAGTCAAGATCAAAAATACGACTCCACGAATTCAATTTGGTCGCGGGTTAGCAATAAAAAATTTCGGATGTATGAGTTATGAAGATAAAAGAAATCTTAATATTAAAGGAAATATTCATACTCGGAGTGGTCACCGCGACCAAAAACTCCGAGTTAGGTTCAGCAAAAGAGACGGAAAAACAACAAAAGGGGGGACAACTCGTGCCAAAACAACCCCGGAATGAATCTACTAATGATCGGAAGAATGAGGAGGTTCTGATGCCGCAACCTTGTCTGCTTTGGGAAGGACCAGGCTCATCTCTGCAATCTCCACCTCCAACCTGGTATTACCTTGGAAGGCATCTAGCCCCTGGTTCGACATTCTTCTGAAGTTAGTTCCGGACTCATCAATGGTGATACTCAAGGGGGGCTCGTTGCATAATAGCTCGGGCCTGTCCACCAAGAGGTCAGAAAATGCAGAAGGATCAAAGTCGCGAAGAATTACCTTCAAGACCTCTTCATCAGCTTTCTCCTCGTCAGCTAGCAAAATACCGAGCTCAGCTTCGATGTCTTGGATCTCCCCTCTAGAGATCTCCTCAACCAACATACGGTTAGCCCTAATCTCAGCAGCTCGGATCTTGGCCGGAGCTAGCTTCTCCCTTTCCTCGAAGTGAACCTTCACTTCCTCAATCAGTGGACGGAGAGTTCGCCTCATTGGTTACCTCTCCTCCCTCCGCACTCTTTCAATCTCGCAGCTGTTGCCAGCCTCTAGAAGTTGGTTGTGGAGTTTGATCTCGTGCAGTTTATTCTTAGCTGCTTTTTCATTTTCCGTGGCCTCATAGTAGAGATCGCCCGCCTTCTTCAATTTCCCTCGGAGGTCGTTGTTGGCAACCCCAAGGTCCAGCACCTCCACCTCAGCCTTCTTCATCCGAGCTTGGATCTGTTCGGCTTTCTCCACGGTTTTAGCATTTACGGCCTCCAATCTGGTGAACTCTGCCACCTGGGCTTCAAGGTCAGCCACTCTTCCTGAAGACCATTCACTTATAGAGGTCGATGGGGAAGCACACAGCTGCTCCTCATAAGACGCCACCTAGTTGTTAAAGTCGATAATCATCTGAGAGAGGCGGCTTGTTAGTCAAAACATAAAATAAAAAAAAATAAAAAAAAAAATTTCACTGAGCTCGCCGACTTTATCCGCGAAATGGAAGAAGTTCGCACGGTTGACCTCGGACATATCGGCAAAAGCTGGAACCCGAACTCCAGGTCGGGTGTAGCTTCTCATTAGGTCGGCTGGAGAAGCAGGAGGAGCTGCACAACATGAACAACGTTATTCCACTTTAAACGTGTAAAAACAAAAAATATAGTATCCCCCGGGTCACGCTTACCTCGAGGAGAATGACGCTGTTCCTTCGGAGGTAGCTTCCCAGAGGAACCTCAAGACTCCTTGCCTCATCCCTCGAGCTGGATCTACCCCGCTCATCCCCTGACAAACTAGTCCGGGCTCAGGTTTTCTCGCGAGAAGAAGAAGAAAACTCAGGTTCCTTCCTTTTTTTTTAATGGCTCGGTTCGCTACGAGCTCACTTTAGTAGGGCCCTTGTTTAATGTCGGAGGAGGAACCTCAGTTTCCTGAGGTTCGTTGCTGGGATTAGCAATGACAATCATGGGGGTTCGAAAGGATCAGCATGGGGTACGGAAGCCTCGTTCACTTCAGGGGCAGAAGAGTCGGCATTCTTAGCAGGAATGCGAGCTTTTCCTTCAGGAAGGGCAGCAGACATTTGCCTCTTTGCTTCCTTCTCAGCATTCTCGAGCTCTTTCTTGAAAGCTCTTTCTTCCCTATAGCCCATTGAGGAAGTATCGGAAACAGGGGGAGGGACAGAGCAAACGAGAGAACGTCTCCTGAGCCTAGCTCCGGACTCTCTAATTCTCTCGCACGAAAAAGAGTCCCAGGCAATTTGACCTTGGCTACAGAACCGCGAAAAGAACTCCGCGAATGTGGGAGAAAGCAAACCTCGCTCAAAGTGGGCTGAAACAAAAACAATAAAGTGGTAAGAAGCAAAAACTAAAAACTAGTCGGTACCTAACGAAGTACACCACGCTACCAATTTTCGAAGTCCACTTCGACACGTGCGAGCTCGAGAGGTGTCCGAAGGTGAGCTCATTAAACGAAAAGAAGAAGAATGACTTGCGCCATTTCTCATCCTTTTCGGGGAGGTCGTCGAATACCTTCAGCCTGGAGAGAGGGCTTACGTAAAGAGTACCCTTGGTGTGACCCGTTTTCACGGTGTAAATGTGAAGAAAATCAGCTACGGACAGTTGGTAATCGAACTCTTCCCCCAGAGTCTTAAGACATAGAACGGTCCGGACAAAATTCGGGCACATCTGGGGTAGCGCGAAGCCCAACTCAAACATCATCCGCAGGATGAGCTCGGGAAGGGGAATGATAGTCCGCACGCAGAGAAAAAGAGATCTCGAACGCGGAGCAGTAGCCTGGAGGTGGGTTTTCCGGAGACTCGTGAGCTTCCGGGAATCGAATCTTAATCTCCGGAGGAATTCCGGTGGATCCCCTAATCTCGGCCATGTCATTCGCAGAGAGAATCGACAGTTGATGAGGACCGAAAGCGCTGGGAATTAGAGGTTTTGTGACTTTACTCGGCGTCGATTTCGGAGGCGACATGCTTTTCGAACAAAAATAGAGAAAATTAATCTAAAGAGGAAAGAATTGAAGAACTTTCCGGCGAGTAACGAAGAACAAAGCAGAGCAAAACGAAAAGAGCAAAGCAAGACACAGAGAGCAAATAACAAATTTTCAGAATAATCGAGAAAGAAGTTGAGAGGTTACCTTTATACACGGAACCGAGAGGAAGTAATGATGGCCTGGGAAAACGAGAAGTCCCGGTTCATTTTTTCTCTCTTATAGCGTGTTAAGCCTCATAGTGGGCCCCAGAGCTTGTTCGGGAAGGCAAATCTCATCATTACCACGATCAAATTATGAGATATGGGGGGGATATTCAGTTTCCCAAAACCAATCGATTGAAGATCAAAAGTCCCCCGAGCTAATCAGCTCGGAGGACTTGGGGGGCAACTGTTGTAACCACGATTGTTCACCTCGGGTTAACGGACTAAGGCCCAGACCAAACAATCAAAATGGGCCAAGGCCATGATTCGGATCGGCCCACTAGGCCCGATAGAAGGTTTGGAGCGGAGAGAAGTATCCCTCGAGTCAGTTTGCAGTTCGGACTCGGCCAAAGATTCCCGCAATTAATCGAATTGATTAGGACGCGAGGATTACGCAGTTATTTGATTTGGCATTGATTGTAATAGACTGATATAAATACGAAAGAATGGGGACTATAAGGGGGATGGAAAAACTTTCTCTTAAGCAATAATACTCATTCTATTTCACAGCCTTTTATCTCTAAATTCAGTTTGGAATTATAACGGTGGTAAATTCCTCCGTTCAGAAACACTTCGGAAGGAGAATTCGGTTTCAGTTCTCACAGTTATGTTATGTCTGTGAAAATTAAGAACCTAGTGAAAACCTAAACATAATAAAACGGACACAACCCTATAAAAACTCTGACCCTAATTAATATAGAAAACTATATATTATATAAGATACATAATATATATATATATATATATTCTCATTTTTTAATTTTAGGTAATATATATGACAATGATTATTATCGTAATACAATATATATATATATATGTATACCAATGATTCATACAATATATATATATATATATACCAATTATTCATATTTTCCTTTCATTTTTGATCAACACCAATGATTCATATGTGAATTTCACTCACTACAAGAAAACAGGTGGTTAGCGACTACATTATTAGTCGCTTTGTAGTCGTAAAAACTGTGTTTACGACCAAATAGCGACTAACTCAAACAGTCGGAGATCGAGAGTCACTAATTAATGTAGTCGTATTTTTAGTCGCCTTTTAGCGACTACTGTACGACCAAAAGATGTAGTCGTTATATGGTCATGAAGTAGTCGTCTCGTAGTCGTTAAAATAGTGTCTGTTTTACGACTATAGTGTAATTAATTAGTAACTGAGTGTTTATAGTTGCTATATAGTCACTTACCGTAGTGACTATATAGAAACTACATTAGGACTATTTGGCAAACTGATTTTGATTTCAGAATCTGTATGTTACGACTATTTAGCCACTGATGTTGATTTCATAATTTGAATGTTTCATATACTAATTTCCCATTATCCTCTTCTTTTCATTCCCAGTATCCTCTTCTTTTAATTCTTGTAAACCAATTTTAATTGAAAGATTCAAATTTGGAAAGACATAATATTGAAATACACGGTACATGTTCAAGTTACAGAAATCAAAAAAGGTCCTAAACACAATCTGAAAGTGGCAATGAGTTCATACAAAAGAGAGAGAGATAAAGTTCATCCGAGTAGAGTGAGATACAAAAGAGCGAGAGATAGAGTTCATCCGAGTAGAGTGAGATAGAGTTCATCCAAAAAGAGTTAAGACATAGAAGAAACCTATTAAGCAGCGGTTGATGGAGTTGGAGTTGGATCATCTTGGGAAGAGGTTCTGTGGTTGTCTGTTTGCTTGCAACGAAATTCTCAAACCGCGGATCACATTCCCTCAGAAACTCCTCGACGATTGAGAAATGGTCAATCTTGTCCTTCTGGGCAGCAATAACTTTGGATTGCTCAGCTTCACGCACAGTTGTTTCTGCATCACGCCTCTGCAGTTGAGCAGCCTGTTCTTCAATCATGCGTTGAGCTTCCTTCAACTGTTCTTGGAGAGCCACAAAAGTAGAAGAGCCACATGCTTGCTTATGCTTTCCATTGACAAGGCAGTCCTTGAGGCTTCCAACTCCATAAGGTGTTCCTCTTGTATCTTTCTCAGTGGTCTTGAAAATAAGAAAAAAGTTAAGATTAGTGGATGACAAATTAAACTACAAGACTATAAATGTGTGTTGGTTTTTTAAAAAAGTTACCTCAAAGAAAATTTCTGTATATTCTTCTGTTGTGAGGTCCCGTGGCCGTGATTCTCCATCTGACACAGCAAAAGACTCTGCCTCGAGCTGAGACAACCTCTCTTGAACAGTCTTCTCATAAGTTTCTGCAATCTTCTCTGCCTTCCGATCAACATATGTACCATCAGGCTTTGTATGTGCCTTGATAAAAACCTCACCAAGTCGGACTTCTCTTCCCAATTCCTCAACCTGCAATGTTAGCAAAGAAACAGAGATTAACAAAAAAAAAATAACAGCTATGTAAGAATTGAAAGTGGCAAAAATAACAGCTACTTAACCATTTCATCTTGAAGTTGTGGATACGACTTTAGCCCTGAGAGGTGGACGTGAGGACCTAGGCACTACAAGAAAAGTGAGTATTAATAGCATTGAAAGATAGCGTTTTTATTTTTTCCGCAATAAATGAGTGAGACGCTACTTTTTTATAACGTTTACGAATTGGCTATGCTATTAAAAGTGTAAGGGTATAAAAAGTATGATTTTAATTTTGTTTTTTTACTCTGTCTTTATCTTTTATTGCATGTGACATATCTATAGTGTTATCTTATGTTTTAAGCGGAATTTTTTTTGTTGTCCGCGTGTTAAAAATTTAGTCAAAAAAACATAAAAGAACGAAACTTTTAACCAAAAAAATTAAAAAAATACTTAGCCAAAAAAACCTTCTTTGGATCTTCCCTCCTGCCTTTCACTCTCTCTGTATGTGATACATGTCTTTGGCCCTGTTCGGGAACCGAGTCACGGCGACCCAAAAACAGCTTACTTTTCTTTCAATTATTCATCATCTTTCCTTTTCTCCCGTCGCTGCGACTTAAATCTCAAGATTTCGGAGTCGCCAGATTAATTAACGACACCACCCATACTTTAAATTAGAAATAGCGACTGTCGCTGATTTTGAATCCTATAGATTCAGCTCTGGGAAGAAGACGATGAATAGAATAATTATCAACATAAAAAAATAAATTTTAATTAGAAATTTGCAGAATTTACATTTTAATCCATCAAATTGCTCATATTTACAATATATAGTTGTAAAGAAGACAGTCGCTAGGTGGAGTCGCGCGACAGCAAAAAGAACAGGGCCATACTAGCCGTGATAATATAACAAAGTCTTCGCCATGTTGTTGTCGTCGTTGGCCTTCTGATTCCAATTTCCAAGGTATATTTGAAGTTTAGGTAGAATTTTTGTTTCTGGGTTTGTAACGATTTAGGGTTCTTCCATGTGACCCCTTTTCGATTACTTTTCTCTTGTATCGATTTAGGGTTTTTATTAGGTGTCTAATCTTCTTCTTCCTCTTCTTCTTCTTCTGGGCTTTCGCTGGATCCCAAAATCAAACAAAGCAAACCCTAGATGATCAATTGGAGAGGAAGACGGCAGCTCTTTCGTCGGCATTCTTTCCACCAGCGGTGACTAAACTTTCATAGATCTCTTCATCTCTGGAACATTTTGTTCGTCTTCTCTCTCTTTTTCTTTGGTTTCGTGATCTATTTTATAGCTCTATCTCTGTATTTCTCAGCTCTATCTTGGAGCACTGCTTCGTCTCTGTGTTTTGTTGGCTCCTTTTTGGTGTTTCTCTGTCTCTGATTATTTCTTTGGTTGTATCTAATAACCCCTTTTCGATTTTCTCGTGTTGAACTTCTCTGGTTCTGAGTCACCGGAGAGAGTCGATTTCTTTGGTTGTATCGAGCTCCATTTATCATCACTGATGATCTGAAGGTGGCATTGAATTCTATGGGTCTTGTTCTTAACGTCCTCAATGACCTTGGCTATGCTGGTTTTGACAAGCTGCAAGAAATGGTCATTGATGTTGGTTTTGAAGAGGTACTTTGTCTATCTTTTTTATTATTTTGTACTTTGCTTAATTACTACTTTGTGATTTAGTCTTTAATCTTATGTGTATTGTTTTAAAACGCGGGTGCTAACTTTGTTAGGGTGTATGTTTACTTCAGAGTCTCCCTTGACAGACACATTCCTGAGGAAAAATTGTATGTCCAAGAAGCATAAAATGTTCACACCACTCGTGCAAGAAATGAAAGTTGCAGGAAATGCAGATGAGCTCATATCTTTGAAAGTTTACGTTAGAAAGACAGACAGGTTGATTCTTTATGCTGAGTGCAGAGAAGATTTTGTTGATTTTCTTTTCACTTTTCTTGCCATCCCGCTTGAGTTTGCTTGGGAGTTTTCTGTTGACAGTATGAATATGGGCTGCGTTGGTAATCTCTGCAGAAGCGTGAAAGATTTGTGCTTTGAGAAGCAGAAAGAAGCCACTGATTCTTGTCTCTCAACAAGAGTAGCTGTCCTGTGTCAGGTGCCAAAAGGGTGTTCTCTTATGCCATTAACGAGTCTAACAAATGGGTATTCTCTCCTGGATCCACTACTGCTACTGCTGATGCTGGTTCCGGTTATGGTCCTGGTAGCTCTGTCGTGAAAGATGGTAAGTCGACAACCTTCTGTGCCGATTAAGGAGAAGAAGAGCTCTGCAACAGCTCCAGCTTCAATGTAAGTTTCTTTTTTTTTTGTTTTTTTTTTTTGCTCTGTTTAAGATCTTTCTCAGATATTGAAAAACCAAAAAAAAGCTTTTGTAAAGATGGTGTTTGTTTTTGAGTTGACCAGAACAAGAACCTTGCTTGCATGTGAAAGTAAGTATGGAAGGTGCTCCTTACTTGAGAAAAATCGATCTCAAGACTTACAAGAGCTACCTTGAGCTCTCTTCAGCTCTTGAGAAGATGTTTAGCTGCTTCACCATCGGTAACGTTTTCTAGTCTCTCCTTCACTGAGATAAATATTGTGGTTGAGTTAGTGTGTAACTGTTTTTTTTTTGGGTGTTCTTTGGTTTTTTTTCAGGTCAGTTTGGGTCTCATGGAGGGTGTGGGAGAGATGGGTTAAACGAGACTCTCGCTTGACTGATCTCTTGCGTGGTTCTGGGAGTAAGTCTTTGATTGCTATTTTTAAGAAACTTCTAAGATCGAATCTCAACAGCTTGATTGTTTATTGTTGTACATTAACATCTACTACTAATGTACTATATCATATCTAATGATCTTAGCACAGTTCTAGCTTAACAGAAGAATATAGTTCAGTGAAGCTCTCTTACTTTCATTTTTCTGTGCAGAGTGTTTATATGCTCGTGTAAGAACCAAAAAATCATGAAGAGCTCGGAATCTATCGGTTTAGGTCAGTCTTCATTTCTAAATCTTCTAGGTTTACTCAGATCAATATGTTCTACATCCTTGTGGTCTGTTTAAGTTGTATTAGGTGATTATTTCTTTGATTCATTGTGGTTATCTTTTAACAATCTGCTGTTTCCATTGACTTTGTTATTGACTCTGATAAGCTTTGTCTCAGGTAGGTCTCCGATTCTGGGACCCTGTGTTTGTAAGCGTTTATTAGTTCGCTCCAAGGTAAAACAACGATGATGAAGCTAAGAGTTTTGAAGATCTTTTTAGTTTATGTTTGGTCACAGAATGGCTTTGTGTTTCTTTTAGGTGTTGTGTTAAGTAGTTCTTTGGTTTAAGCTTGTATCAGATTTTGTAATACATTTGATCATATAATTCTTTCCGTTATAGAATTTGTGTTTATCAGATTTCAAATTTTGATTTAATAAACAAAAATTAAATTGTAAATTATGATTATTGTAGCATTATGATAATATACATTATAAAATGATAACAACAAAAAAATGCTATTATAAACTTAAATATTGCAAAGAAAAAGCGTTATTATATAATTTTATATTGCATATAAAACAGCGTTATGTTAAATCACTTAAATTATAGCGTTTGGAAAAAACGTTATCTAAAGTCTTGTACTTTTTATAACGGGGCGTATAGACAACGTCCGTAAGAGCGCTATCGAATCCTACCATAGCGGATATGCCGCGCTATTAATATTCACTTTTCTTGTAGTGAGACCGTTACGGTCAGACATACGGGCATCAGAGTAGGTTTTACTCCTTTGTTGTGCTTCTTCAGTGTCCCAGTAATCCTTCATCGTAATCCAGAGAGTGTTGCCAATCAAGTTTGGTTGAACTCGACTAGTCCTCACAGTGCTAACCATGTCTTTGATCCGGTTTTGATAGATTCCCTCAAAGTAAGCTTGAACAGTCCCGGTTATCAAAAGATCCCAAGTGTGGGTTTTCTAGAAAAAAAAAGGAGCTATTGTGAGTGAAAAGAAGACATGTAAAGCTATGTATGAAGGCTATGTATGAAAGCTATGTAAAAAGGACCTATCCTTACCACGAACTCAAGGAAGTATCTCTCTTGTTTGTCCCGCGGCACACATGTCCAGTTGTAGAAGGGACCTTCAAATTTGTTTTGAAGAATTTTAGTAATCTTCCGAACAAGTTTCAATCCTTTGTCACGAGTAAACCTCCATACACATGAACCAATAAAATAAGTAAGCAGGTTACTTAGAATCAAATAATAGACAAACCAACAAAAATGAGATCAATACAAGACAAGACCACAGTCATTGCTATTCGCACAAGACAAGACCACAATCATTGCTATTCGCAGAGGACAAGACCACAAACATTGCTATTCGCACAAGACAAGACCACAATCATTGCTATTCGCACAAGCCAAGACCACAAACATTGCTATTCGCACAAGACAAGACCACAATCATTGCTATTCGCACAAGACAAGACCACAATCATTTATATTCGCACAAGACAAGACCACAATCATTGTTATTCGCATGTGAAGATGAAAATCATACCATTGGGTGTTCGGTACGGGTGTGAGAGAGAGGACGGTGGTGAACTTATCCCTGTCTGGAACCACAAGCAGTGAATTTAGAGCACGCAACATGTCCGCCTGTAGTTCGGGCAACACTGGAGAAGATTCTTCTTCGAAGTTATTCCCTTGAGACGACGGATGCGATGGATGCTCCTGACTTCTGGCCTGACTTCTCGCCTGACTTCTCACCTGACTTTGAGAGGGTCGAACTGGAGAAGGCGGAGAGACATCCCAACTTCTGGCCTGAGTCCGTGGATTGAAGTGGACTTCTTCTGAAGGAGTCTGGTGTAGCTCGGGTGGAGGTGGTGGTGGATGTGTAGATGAGTTATGAAAAAAGTTGTTGCGGCGGAGGATAGTTCTGGATCTGGGCTGATGACTGCCGTTGCAAACCGCCGAGTTGTTCTTCAGGCGTCTGCAGAGGAGGAGGTTCTTGTCCCGCCGGCATGAAGTTGTACCGACTGGGCAGAGTATTAGGCCATCGATTTGGTGTTGCCCCCATCGCTCTCTAAGTAACGTTAGGAGCAACCTTCCTCTTCTTCCCTTGATTCGGCATCTTGTTGGTGATTGAGACTGATAGATTCGAAGAGAAAAATAACGAGAGAGGTAAGGAGAGAGGTTTCGAGAGAGTAGGGTTTGAGAGAGAGTTACGAGAGAGGCGATAGAGTTCGAGAGGGTTATTGTCTCGTGAGATTAGGGTTTTTAGGTTAGTTAGTGGGTTAATGGGTTTTTAGGTTAGTTGGTGGGTTTGGGCCTTAATTAGTTTGGGTCTTAATTAGTTTAGTAATTAGTAATTAGTTTAGGTTTTACAAATTATAATAATCAAATCAATTTATTATTTTTCTAAAAATTATATTACAAATTTAAATTATTTTAGTAATTAATCCTTAATGAAAATTAATTTAAATTACAGATTATAAATATAATTTATTTAAATATTGAAACAAAAAAAGAAATAAGGAAAAGATTCTATATATAACCTATATAGATGCCTTAAATAGAGCATATTCATAAGTCCAAATCCTAATAGATGCATTATGCAAATATTGTTTATGAATAAAAGTAAGAAAATGATAGGCTTCTTAAAACATATGTTTGTTTTTCTTCTTCTGTTTTGCCTTCTATTGCCGACAGGTTCTTTCGTATGATCGTTTAAATGCATCGAACGGATCTATTGTTCTTGCAAACACTACATGGACAGAGAAACTTACCGTCATTATTCTGAACTGTATCTTGGCTACTTGCAAACGATAAGAATTGGTCCAACCCCACTTCGAATTCTAATGAAAAATTTCCCGCCATTATATATGTATATATTGTGTTTTTTTTTAGAACTATATATATATATTTTTGGGAGAAAATAAAAGTTTTTATCCAGACAATTTTTTTTTTTTGATCAAGAATTTTCTTTTTTGGGGAAGGAAAGTGTGACAACCCGTCCCGTTGACCCCACTAGCCCACTGCTAGCTTGCCCCCATAGGCCCGAAGCTAGCCCTGCAGGGCATCGATCCTAACCCCTCACTGGGCAAATGGAACTATTCATCCAAATCCACAGTAGGTTATTGGTGCGCCAGGCGTTCCTCGAACCCTGGTCCCCACCCTTTAACAACCTTCCCACAGGACAAGTTGCCACCAATTGATCTGCAGCTCAATTGGTG